>NC_134373.1:29970075-30273106 GCF_035582795.1 Mycteria americana
TAATAACATCTGCTATTTTTGTTAATGTTGTGGAAACTTCCAAGTATTGCTGTGTAATTCTATAAAGAACAAAGCTATAAGGAAGAAAACAGTCATATTCAGAAACAAAAAATAAAACTTTAAAGCTTTTTCAAAAGTCTTCTTTGATGAACCCTGGTAAGAATTATAAACTTTTTATGTAAGTTTGGCTCTTGTCTTTCCTTTTGCACTATGTTTTCTTCCAATACTTTTTTTTATAGAAGCTTTATATGCTTCTGTAAGTTTGTCAATTTAGCTTCAAAAGAAGGAAATGCATCCCAAAAGGAAAAGCATTCTTAGATAACTGTGTTAGAAATACACGTGAAAGTAATTATTCCTCTTACTTGTGTATGTACCAAATTAATTGGAGTTTAACGATTTACAAAACTCAGAGTATATGAAGATAAGTGCACAGAGCCTGTAGTCTGGCCTTAACGTTTAATCATGTCATAACCCCTGACAGGGTGCGACTGTTGAGGTCAGTATGTCACTGTTCCGGAAAACTTTTGGTTTGGCCTTGAGTTTCACTTCATAAGAAGTACAGATAGAATTGTCCTGTCATTTTCTGGTCAAGATCTTTGAAAATGATCCTTTTACAAAGTAAGTTCATACAATTTACAAATCTGGGGAGCTTAGATCTCTTTAAGATACTTTGCTAAAGAAACTAACCCCCCAAAACTGTGATTGATTTATTTTTTAATTTCTCTGCAGGTGAATTATTATCAGATTTAACTGCTTAATCACTTGCACATGAGTGATATTTTAATTGCCAGATTCACTCAAATAATTTTGAACTTCTAGTCCTCTTGAGCTGGATTGAAAATGGAAATTGTTTCCTATAATGAAAATCTTTGAGAGGAGGCAGAGGCGAGTCAGAAAACTACTTACCTGAGCTGCACTGAAGTTGTAAAATGTGAGAGCTCTTATAAATAAATGAATAGATAAAAGGAGAATTTCAAATTTGGGATTATGTGAATAGGATGATTCTTTTGCTACTGGGCAGGTCCGATAGCAAAGCTGCTCTCTCCCTGTGTGGAGAGCTTTTCATTCTAGTGCCCAGACGTGCTTTGGGGTGACTCTCTAGTGCACCCCAAGAGCAACCAAAGACGCGACCTTCTCCGCTCTCATACCCCAGGGCCAAAAAGCTGGGGAGAGGCTGAGTATCCGGGTGCTCGGCAAAGGAGTGCGAGGCAGGGCAGCTGAGAGCCGGGGGCATGGATGGAGTGAGGTCACTTCTCTGGGCAGTGCTGCTAGAAGACTTCCCTTAGTTTGTTTTCTGTTGGAGGAGGAAGCGGAGTTGACAAGCGTTTTCCAGGCAGGTAGCCAGGCAGGCATTATTTTAATGTTTCCAGCAGAATATCGGTGGGTTTTGGCAAAACTGAAAATTTCCATGTGAAAATTTCTATTTTGTGGAAATGGCATTTCTGATTAAAAACTAATTTTGATGGAAAGTGTCCAATTGGTTATATTCAGCCTTAGAATTAGCATCTGCTGTGTTTAAGTCTATTGAAGATAATTTGGCTTAGGTTTAGCAATTCTGAATGGAATATACACAGACAACTTTCCTCCCTCTGTCTAATACTTTAGTTCTAGTGCCAGCCAAAATTCAACTTGAAGTTGGCTATGAGTAGAATAAAAGCTTTTTCTGAATTTTGCCAGTTTGTTTTCAGTTCAGACTGCCTTCAGCTTCAAAGGCTTCACAACACAGATGCCATGGCTGGAACTACAGCTGCCAATTCAACTAGTTCCTCTGGACTTGAAGATCCTGCTGCATGCAGCAGTATTGATCCATGGGTGCTTGAGTGGTTAATAGCTAGCCCACAGATTTTTTCCATCGGTATGTTTTCTCTTGGCGTTGTCTTCAGATAATTGCGGTTGAAGCTTGTACCGGGGTATAGGATGTGGGACTTGTGTTCATTTACAGCCACACGAAGTTAGAACATGTAACTTTACAGCATTTGGTGTTTTACCCCCGTTTTAGCTGCTTAGTTGTATGCAACTGTTGAAGACCAGCAGTTGTTATTTACATGTACTTTCTTTCTCTTTTTGGCTTCTTATAGGAGGTGTTTTTAACACAATTTTTGTAGATGGAAAAGCTGAAATAAAACCCTAATTCTCACTTGCAACATTTCCTTGATTCAGTGCATGTAGTCAGGCTGTTAATAATTAGGGTCCTGAAAGCACTGTACAAAGTTATTATAGCTATAGACAGTTGTATATTGTCATTAAAGGCTCGAAGGTTACCAGGCTCCTTTTAGATACTAAAGAGCTTTTGGTTTCTACTAGGCCTGTAGAGAACTGTAAACTCCTTTTTTTAATAGGTAAAGAAATATTTTTTGGAGTTGTATAGCAAAGGGGAGTCAAATTTAGTTAGCCCGTGGTACTTTTCAGGAAAGCTGTAGGAAGATATTTGGGGTTTTTTGGGGTTTGTTGGTTGGTTTTTGGGTCCCCATCCCTGTTCCTCTTCCCCCCCACCCAACTTCTTAAGCAAGATATAAAATACTAACTTGTTATTATCACCTGGTGCTTCTGGTTTTAGTTTGTCTGAACTTGCACTGATTTCAACCTTTTTTTCCTTTGGTGAGTAAATATTTAGGCTTCCTAATCTTAGGGTTGTATGGGAGCCAGAACTTCCTTTTAATGAAAAATGTATTTAAATCTATTTAACCTAGTTTAGGAGCACATTTAAAAAATAACTGCAAATTTATTTTGAGAAGTTTCTATCAGGAAGATATTTTAGTAATGTTTCGTTATAGTCTCCATTTATTACATCTTATTATAGCATTGAGTCATGAAACCAAGAATACGAGATCCAGCTCCAGGAGTGGGAAGAATTACATGTAGTAATCATCTGTGTGAGGGTCAGGGATTGCCATTTTTAAGGCTATTTTCGAACAAGGGCATGTTATGGATATAATCAAGTTTAAAATATTGGAGGTGGAACTCACTTGGAAAACTTTTGTATTTATTACTAGTAATCTTTACACATGATAAACACCTCCAAATGTCATAAGCTGACATACTAGGAAACAAGGTGGTTTTATGTCTTATCAATGCATTTGTGTATTTGTTTAATTTATAATATTTTTTAAATATAGAAGGATAGTTACATTCACCATTTTGTGATATTTAAACAGTATTTCTTTTCCTAGTTCTTTTTTCTGGCAGCTTTATTATTTTCTGACTGCTTCAGGGTTTGGTCTGCATTATTTTTTCTTTATTTTTTTGATTTTTAAAAATAGTTATATTTAATTTTTTTCTCTGCTAGCTTTGCCATTTTCTATCCTAAATTGCTTATTCCAGGAGCGTGGGCTGCTGCTAACTTGGTGCATGTGTTTCTTTGCTGTCCATTGCACTGGCTGAAGTGGTCGTATAGCGGTGCAGCGACCATAGCCGTGCACTCAGGGGCTCTCCCCTCCATGGGTCTTCACCAGCTCACAAGCTGGCTGCTGTGATAGCTGGTGGTTGCCATCAACTTCTGTCTTCATATTACAGGCCTTAAACTATACCAATATCTTAAAGACATTTCTAGCTTCAGCTACCTGCTCTGTTTCTTCACACCATGGTGTGCCTTTCCTAAACCATTCTGTAACACAGTCACACTGTGATCTAGATGACTCCTGAAGATCAATTATAGTTTATTGCTTAATAGAGAGATAGGTGTTTTCTTCTGGTTTGTTAAGGTGCATATGGGTATATTGCTGTTATACAGAAACTTTCTAGGCTTATGCTCAAAATAATCTCTGAAACCTCACGTAAATGTCACACATCTTGTTCAAGCGTGTGTGTGACACTTGTTTCATAAAACTACCTTACTGCTGAGTATCACCTGCAAATAAAAGGTCTCTGGGTCAGAAACAATATAGCTGCACAGATTCATATGATGTTTCAAGTCTGATTGTGGTTTCAGTATGTCACCTGTAGGACAGATGGGTTTGTATTTCTTGTGAATGACCATAGGTATTATAACCATATCGAGTGATATGAAGCCTTTTCCTAAAGGCACGTGGACTCTGGACGTTTTTCTTGCATCATTTGGCAGTGATGCAAAAGTCCTGTCTCTTCTGAAGTATTGTTATCATCAGGTCAGTGAGTACGCAGCCTTGAGCTGGCAGGAACTAGTTGGAAGGAGGTTTTCTGTTGTCTTTGCATTCGTTCACACTCTGACCTGTAAGAAGACTGTTGCAGTGAAAAGGGAAACGGGTTGAACCTGCTGAAGGAGGATAGGGTAAAAAAAAAAAAAAGGTGACTATTTTAATTCTAGATCTTTCTTAGTTGCAGACTTCTAGTGTATTGGGTGTATTTCTTCAGCCTCTCTGAAGCTCAGTTCCCCATCTAGAAAACTGGTCAAAAACTGAAAAAAGAGATCAGATTTACTATGAAAGGATGTGCTATGGAAATCCAGTGCATTTATCAGGCTGCTAGTTGTAATGTGGTGTGGACAGGTATTCACTAAGACTAAATTTGAAACTTAAAAATGGGTTTAAAATGAACCATATTGAGCTGTTTGGAATCTATAAGTCTATTTGTTCTTTTTTTTTGGTCTTTTTTTCCTCAAAAATTTTTTAATATCTTCTCGGGCTGTATCTAATCTAGAGTCCTGCATAGTGAAGATGGAAGAGTTACTTTCTTCATGTGAAAAATGACTGGGCATAGAAAGGGAGGACATAAAGGTTTTAGGTTCAAAATAATTAGCAGTGTTGATGGCATGGTTTCTAAGAACTACTTTTTTTATTAGTATTACTTCTAAACTGTGCCAGTAAGTATTGTAATCTCAAACTAATGAATTTTATCTTGATGTCTTTGTGTTTCCTGAAATGTTATGTATAGGAGTGAAGAAAAGCAGATACCAGACTTCCTGCACTATCCTACTTCAGACCCAAAGCAGAGAAAGGGAGCAGCTGAATTTGAGAGGCTTTTTTTTGGAGCGTTGTGCATACAGTTTAAGCATAATGAGTTTGACATTTAATTAGATAGAAGTGTCATTTATAATAGGCTTTTCTGTTCGCTATGCTCTTGTTCTTGGGGGCATGGAGGAGCAAGGGAGGGAATTGTCAAATCGTCAAAACAGTTTATTTTTCAGATGAAATAGTAGATTGCTATAGTACTACCAAACTGATGTGCTGTGTTCTGGTATACGTCCTCCAGCTTTCTCTAACAGATTGGCCACTGCCCTGTGTAGAGTGACTGAACACTTGTTAATTATTATTTTTATGTTGGAAAGAATGAAATTCTGGGAGTGACAGAGCAAGGTGTTTCATCTTTAACCTTTTGTCTCTGTTAGTAATTATGTGATTATAAACAAAGAAAATCTTGCTTGGTATCACACAGCAGTAGTTCAAATTTGAAATCCCTGTCCAAAGAAGTAGATAAAAAGCATTATAGAAGGGGGTCTTAAATAAAGAAAAAGGAAGTCCTCAAGTAATTTTTAAACAGAGTAATTATTAATTTAGGTGTCGAGCCTGTACTGAAATCCACAGCCAACCCCATGAAATCCTCGTGTTCATAAAATGAGATGAATTAAGAATCTTAGAAACTTATCTGAATAAGTGATAGAATATTAATTCTCTGTTACTGGCTCATGTATCAGAGAAGCTGATGGTGGAGAAGAGAGGCTAAATTCAACTTCTTTTCTCTCAGCTGTTGAACTTCAGGCCCAAAATTTTCAGAAACTGTCAGATGTGCTTTAAGAATTAATGCTTTTTGTGTTAGATTTGGCTCTTTATGTGGTTGAGGATTGAGGAGGTAAGAGTAACACATTCACTGAAATGCAGGTGAGATCATGGACATTTTGGGGGCATGTGAGTGTGGTGTTGTTTATTGCTCTCAAGAGTGAAATACTTGCAGAAGGAATTTCTTTTGCTGTTCTATACTTGCATCTGTGAGGGATTTAATCAAGCAGCTCAGAGTGCCTGCAGATAACAAAAGTCTTGAGGGAATGTATAAAAGCAGCTGGAGATTAGATAAGTTTGGTGTACCAGCTTTGCATATGAAGCGGGGAGGCTGCTTAGGGCCAGGCTGTAAAGGAGGGTGCAGGAAGCTCTCACGGAGGAGGGGGGTGAGCTTGGAGCCCCAGAGCTGCCAGTCCCATGCAGATGCCTGCGCTAATGAGAGGACAATTTGGTTACCCACCAGTGAAGAGAAGTTGCTGTCGGTTTGGAAACTACTTTCCTAACTTCCAATGCCAATGTCTCCTTGCATCCAGTGCTCTCTTTTTGACTACTCTTTGGGAATGTAGTAGCACTGAAGGAATTGTGCTTGTAGTTACATTGTGCGGTCACTGTAACTCCCAGTTTGTCAATAGGAAAAATGCGATATCCCTCTTTTCCAGTGGAAGAGTTTAATAAGTCACTATATGGTAGCTTTACAGGAGTGTATTATTTTCTTTAAGCAGAATGAATTTAATTAATTATTACAGATAATTAATAAACTTAAAAAAGGATAAGATTTTGATAGACCCCAGAATCATTAATGATGCTGTTGCCTGGCTAGAAGTCTAGCTTGGACCTTTGCACCTGGTGACAGCAAAGTGAAATAACCCAAAGTTTACACACTAGCTTTCAAGAATTATGGATACTTTCCATTGTTTGGTCAGCAGAAAGCAGGAAGAAATGAATGAAGTATGAATCATTGGAACTAGTTCAGGATTGTAGTGCATGGGTTGATTCACTTAAATGAAAATGCATTCCTACTCTGATTTTATTTATAAGGAATGTCCTGAAGCTGTGTGCTACATCAGAATTGCTGAAAGCTTTCAAAACAAATTTTTGAAAGATAAAAAATTTGAACTTTTATTTGTTGGACTAATGTGGACTTCCCTCAAAATAGTGCACAATCAACTAATGCTTAGCATTTTCAAACTGGTTTTGGATAAAACATTTAATATAGTTTCAATAACATGTTTACAGTAAACATATATGAAGATGGATTCTAGATATAACTCGGTGTTTGCTTGAAATATGGCAGGTTGTATTACTCTGTTTAAACCTTCAAAATTTTCTTTGTATTTCTAATGTTTTGGTGTTTGTTTTTTTTTTCCTCCTAATTGGAATGTCTGGATAATTTTAGTAACCATAGGGTCTGTAATCTATTCAATGTTTCAATGTTCGTGTTTCATCTATTCAATGTTCAATCTATTCAAGCTACATCATGTTATAAGAATGTGGTTTTTCTATGAGTCTGGCCTACTTTTCCACCTCTTGCAGCAAATTCATGTACTATGTTGGACCCAAATCAGCAGGTGGGCTACAGTGGAAATACATGCCTTCTGGGTTGCTAAAATACCAGCTTCTAAACAAATGGAAACCTGGCAATGCATTAGCTTCTCAGCTGCTTTAGATTAGCCATGAAAAATGAAATTTCTCATGTCCTTTCATGCACATGTGCATACTGTACTGTGCTAAGGTGGCGTTGTCTTTGTGTACAGAACACAATGCAAACTCACTTTAAAAGAACTCTTTACTTCAAGTCAGCGAATCTGTTGCACTCTTGGATAAATTTAATTTCAGTTAATTACCTTCTTAACCAACTGCTTATTTATTAAGCTGCTTAAAATTGGTTAATTTACTGTAAGTCCAAGCAAATTGTCATTTTACTTTATACTTTTACATAAAAGAATAGAGGATGCCGAAAATTCACTTGTGAAGCTTCTGTATGCTCTTTAACGCCCTAACCAAGCCAGTATCGCAGGAATGTTCTGCCCTTTGATAGGGAACACTCCCTGGAATTGCTTCATCGCTTGAAACCTGAGCTCAGGCAGGAAATGTACAATTTACTCCCCCCACAGACCTGAGAGGTAAGTGGAGTTTCATTGCACAAGTTCTGTCCTTCTCCAGTTGCTGTAGCAGCACGTGCTTTGGATTACTAATTCAAGTGTCTAAATATTACATGCTTAGCAGAAGACGCTGAAAAATTATAAGCAGAAACCTTCTTCATATGCAAAGATTAATCCAATTTATATACAAGTGGATTATTTAAATTAGATTTATAGAAAGATTTTTAGCATAAGTGGCCGTGGTGCTGTCCATGACATGGATATGCACACACAGGTAGTACCTTGCTTAAGTTAACCTGCTGCTTAAACCAGTTGTTCTCAAACTTTATTTGGTTGAATCTCACCTTTTGTCTTTACTCCTATTTCTTTTGGGACTGCAGATTTTATTTTGGAGCTTGAAGTCAGTCCTTCATTTGTTCCATATTAACTTCAGCTATATCATTTTTGTTTCAGAAGTTCGCAACCAGTGTAGCTGAATTTTTATCAGTTTTGTCATTTTATATATCAGTATTTGCTGGGAATTTGCTGGACTTATAACCTCATATACAATAGCTAGCCATCTCACTATTTTGCTAGCATGTTTTCAGAATGTATACAAGAATGGCAATACCTGGTCAGGAGAAATAATATTGTCTGTGTTCTTGGTGCATGTGTTTCTAGAAGAAGGGAGTAGTAAAGATGATATGGGTACAGTTCAGGGCCAATTATATTGTAAAACAAGTGTCTCACAGTAAGACCAGTAATTGCGGGGTCTGTCTCTGCTTAACAACTGCGTCCTTTTTGTGTGTACGTATGCTGATAGAGGTGTAAATATGGGTTGTGTACAAATGATTGGCCACTAAGCAGTTATATGTAATAGCCCTGGCAGTTCTTAGGAGGAGGAGTATTTTTGAGAGAGCATGTGATGGTGAAGGCGTTTTAATACAATCCCCACATACTTCTACAAAATGGAAATATAACAGTTATTCAAAGTTATTCTTTCCCCGTATGTCAGCAAAGAAACTATGGAAGTATTTCAGGATTTCAGTTATTACACTTAGTTGTAAAACTGTATTCTGTAGTTGCAAAAGCCTTAGTTTCATGGAAGAAACTTGTCTAATACAAGGTGGCTGTTCAGGCTACTATGTATTGTATGTGGGACATGGAATATAATGCTTCATTGCCTAACCTGAAAGTTCAAAACATGGTTTCCTAAGTCCATGAAGAAAACATTCATGAATGACTGAAGTCCAGCATGGTGTGAATATGAGCTCCACACCAGGAAGATGCTAAACTCCAGACTGTGGAACAGTATGTGAGAAATATCTTTGTGTGTCCCCTATTCATTTCTTCCTTCCTTAAAGAGAGTGAGAAGGCATTGCCCTTCAGGTCTGTGAGCTAGGTGAACTGTTATTCTGACCCAATAAAGCTGTCCCTGTTTCCTTAGCAAACTCAAAATACAGTGCCTTCTTTCTTGAATTTGATGATTTCATTTATGTACAATGAGAAAGACACGAATCACTGTCTGTGACTAGTCAATGCTTTTGTTTGGTTGGAGTGAAGATAACTGTGTTACAGCAAGAACCTTGCTGGGTCCGCAGGTTGGGTCTATCAAAGGACACAGTGAACGGTTGCTTGGTATTGAAGGATTCTGAGGATCACTAAGGGCAGATTTTCTCCTTGCTCACTCTTATGAATTTGCTCTGTTTGAAACCTAGAAGTTTTCTGTCTGGTTGAAGGTGGTGATGAGGAAAGAAGAAATATTTTTGGTCTTGATCAGCAAATAAGACAAAAATAGGGGAGAAAACAGGAGGGAAAGGTGAGATTTGCCTTTTTTGTTCCCTTAAAGCATGATGGTTTTTGGCCTTTAACAAGTCTTTTTTTCTGCTGCGAAATTGTGAATTGTTGAGTTAGACTCAACAGTTTGGTAGTCCTCACCTCCAAATGGTTTTGTGAGGAGTGCAATACTTACTTGGAAGCTAAACAGTCCTACTTTGTGCACTAGTGTTTGTATTTGTGGGAAAGGACTCTTGAGATAACCCTCACTGTGTCTTGGTGGATTTGTCACTTATGCAAATCCTTGTAAAATATGCCTGTCAAAGGGTTGTTTCTGTGGTATGGATAAACTGTTTTGAATCAAATTATATGCTTTTCTGAAATCTTCTTTGATTCAGCTCACAGGCAAATACCACTCTAAAGTCTTGGCTATAGGTATTGGTTGTGTAGCTGCACTGATAAAGATGCTGATCTTTACGCTGTTATGGCTAGTAAGGTGGTTGACTTTTAGATTGTGTCTGTGTGACATAAAACATTGTTTGTCAAATGTTGTGTTGTTGACTCATCACTGGTATGGAGGTTCAGTTACCTGTTCTTCTCTGTTAAAGGTTTTCTGCCTTTTATTTTTGAGACTTGTAGAAGGCCTAGTGGAAGCAGGCTCTTCATGAGGAGTTGTCAGATGTGTACTTTCTTGTTAGGCTTTACTTTGGGTTTTAATGTTTGCGACACAATTTTTCATTATTTTATCATTAAGAGAAAGTCGTGAGTTTAGCTTGCAGCTGGTGGGTTTATCTGGTATCTTTATCCTTTCACAGTTTGTCATGTTGGTTTAGCAAAACAAAAATAAACTTGCTGTAATTCTGCATGAATACAGCATTGCAGTTCTGAAGCCAGAGTGACTGAGTAGCCAAAAAAAAAAAAAAAGCTGTCTGGTAAGGAAACAAGTACTCTTTAATCTGAAAATGCTGGTTAAGTCAAAACTGAAACATTTTGCAAGGACAGATTATCATTAAAAAGATCTTTTTTATGTCTGAGATGTGTGATCATGCTGAAAGAGCTGAAGATGTACTCTAGAAAAGCAAAATACCCCAGGGATTTTTAGGGCAGTCGCTCAGGAGGTTGGCTGCAGGCAGTGGGAAGAAGGTTAAACTGCAAATTCCCAGCCCTTCCTGATACAGGCGGCTTGGATCTTGGTCCTCCACTTTCCCACGAGGGCCTAAGTATCTAAGCTATCAACTCTTTAGGAGGGAATTGATCTTTTACTTCTTACCCCTATTCATTTGTGTATATTGGAGCACAGATATCTCTTATCATTCAGGCAAGGTGTCTAATCATTGCTGGGATGTTTGCTGTCCTCTGTTAAATTCTCCTTTTTTTGTCATGGTACACACTCACCCCTTTCAAAATAGGAAGCAAACATGTAAACATTTTTGAAGTCTTCATAATTTTTCACAGAATAAGGAAAAATCAATCATTTTATATTCAGTTTTGAGAATATCTGTTTTATTTTACTACTTTTTAAGATATTTTAAGATACTTTAATTTTCTATCTCAATATATTCTCTACTTAAGTTATGAAACTTTGTTTGCTTACGCCCTTGTCAAAGGATGTAGAAATAGTTCACTGAGTGTGTAATTAAGTGAATCACAAGCCCTGATCCTGCAAAGTACTTAAAGTAACTAATATAATTGGATAGGGCTAATAGCATCAGGTGTGCACATAAGTACTTTGCTGGATTGGGGTTGTGGGATAATCATTACAATCTTAGTTTTGAAAAGTGAAAGTCACATTTCGACTCTTGCATTTTATTTATCAGCACTTAGCACAGGGTGTAGACTTCTGTTGGTCACAGCTCCTTATTTGGAGAATAAGAATTGTTTGTGCTTCCAAACTAAAGATGTAAATCCAATCAAATTGACCTAGATGGAAGATTCAGTAGTTTGTCAAACCTTTAGCCATTCATGTTGTAATTACAAAAAAAAAAAAAAAAAAAGGCAATGCTAATGTTTTTGTTATCACTATGTATTCTCATGTCTAATTATTGTACAGTGAATGCACAAGCTTTGCAGAATAATGCATCAAAATCTTTGTATATTTGCTGTTCTCTTTTCTTCATGCCTTTTCTGTATAAAGCTTTTTGGTGTAAGAAATTTTTTTTTCTGTTTTGCACTGAAATTAATTACTTAATTGCCTCTAATATTTGGAGCCTAGTAGCCATGATGTCCAGCAATTGCAATGCTTTTTGAAGTGAAAATGCTATTCTGAATCTTTAAAAAACAAAACAAAACCAAACACAACCAAACAAAAAAAACACCCAACACCCCCCCCCCCCCAACCCAAAAAATCCCCACAAACCAACCTTAAAATAGGGAGGAAGTGGACAATGGACAGAAAGTAAAGGACTGAGTATTTTAGAATAAGGTTGTGTTGTAATTTGTAATATATTGTTTCATTATTGGATACTATTAATTTAGTACTCATTTTTCTTTTGTCTATGATGGAGTTTTTTAACAATGGACTTGCTGTGTGTTGACCTTTCTTGGAAGTATGACATTCTTGTGCTTGCACTTTTTGATCATTTTTAATTTTTTTTTTCTTTTTTTTTTTTGCCTAAAGACTGTGTGTGGACAGTAATGACCGCACGTTTCCGATTGCCTGCTGGCAGAACCTACAATGTACGAGCATCTGAGCTGGCACGAGACAGGCAGCATACGGAGGTGGTCTGCAACATTCTTCTCCTGGATAACACTGTACAAGCTTTCAGAGTTAATGTAAGTAATTTGCTTATGGTAAATCAATATCACCGAGCTTGCTTTCCTTTGCTGGGCTTGTATGGCTAGAGTTTGACTTTCAAAATACTGTTAAGTACAGAATAGAAGGGGAAGTTATATTCAGGCAGGCATGCTTGTACACGTACGCACTAAGTCACTGTGAACTTACTTAGTCATTCTGGCATCCTCTTTAGTACTAACAGATCTTCATTTCAAAATTGAGTATACAAAGCATAGTTTATTTCTAGTAATTTTCTTCATGGGCTAAAGTTGTATAGTGGAAATGGAGGGCAGTTTTGCCACTGAGTTGAATGAGAAGCGAGCTTTTGTTTTACTCCGTTCTGGTTTTCGCATTTTGAGCGTGAGTAAGGTGTAATGGTAACTCTTCTCTTGGCTGCTTAGCGAACTATGGTCAATCATGTGAATGGTCATATTTCATTACAGCTATCATTTTGAAGTATCTTTTTGCTTTTCTCAGATTATATTCTTGTTCTGTGATTTCCCTCGCTTAAACTCACTACCTTCTAATGCACTAATGAGGATGGCAGGAAAGAAAATAGGAAGCTGGTAGCTGAGTGCTGAGGACTGTCACTGGGAAAAGTGAATAACTTTTACATATAAGCCTGGAATTTAAAATAGGTTATTCATCAGATTTTCTAATCTGTAATCCTTGATATGGAGTTAAAATTAAAATGTTCATGATTTTGTGTACATGTTCACACAAGTGCAACCATTTCTTTAGACTTCTTGAGGAAAAAAACCACCACAAACAGCAGGCAAGGACCTCACAAGAAAACATTAAAGCATTTAAAGTGATCTTTGTGTGAGAAGAACCAGAACTCAACAGGAAAGAAGCTGTGGGGTGTCCCGGGGCAGGAGAACTCAGCTTTTACGTTATAAGCTATAGAATTTATGACTCGTGGAGAAATGTTGAATAATGTAATGATAAAAGTTACAGGTGGCATGATTGTTAAAGTTTTTCAAGAGAAAATTGAACTTCAGTGAATGGAGTGAAGGAGTAGCTCAATACCAAAAAAGGCTGTGGGACTTCAGCTGGGAAGTGAGGGAGAAGCTGAAACAGTTCTCAAATCTGTGTGAACAAGTTTAATTTGGACTATTTGAAAAAGCTGTAATGCTCAGTAATTATATTGGATTTTGATATACAGTGTTTAGTGAGAATATTGATACATTTTAATGTTTTAGGGAAGATTTGTGAGAGTGACTGCATTTCTCTATTCTGTAATCAGGTGGTTAGAGCCTGTGCAGCCTGCAGCTGCCTATCAGAGGAGTGAAATCTCTGTTATCTAGCAAAAACTTGCAAGGATCCAGTGTCGACTGGCTTAAGATTTAGAGGTAGACTGGTGGTTATTTGTTTTAGATTTTTCAATCAGGATAGAAGGTTTTGGGATGTTCTCTTAAGGCATTTTTATAGTTCATTCAGGAGCTATTTAACTTTTTGGGACTTCTGAGTAGTTAAGGGTGGGAATTTTGGATGATGGAGCTGGGGGAGGGATGACCAAAGACTTCAATTTATCAACACCAAGCCTCATCTCCTTTCTGGGATAATTTCTCCTACATACCTTTTCCCTTTTTCTCTACAATATTCTACTGCTCTTCTATATCTCTTATCTTCTCATCCTTGTTAACAAGTCTATACTGCCTGCCAAAAAGCACTATGCACAGAAGGTAGTTGGAGACAAAGCATTAAAAGTGCATGAGAAATTGTAAATGTTGTGTTCTCTGCTTTCAGGTGCATGAGTTTTTCATTAAAATGTCTGTCTTGCAGTTTTTTGTTTGTTTATAAGAGTTGGCTAAAAAAAGGAATAATTGTTGTACAAGAAGTATGGGAGGTTATGCTTCTTTTTGATCTAAGTGTTCTAAAGCTGTATGTTGTTAGAGAATGCTAGTGCCTGTCTAGAGTAGAATCACCAGTTATAAATCCTCAAATGTCTATTCTGTCTCTCCCAAGAAAAATTTATGTAATATGTTTTCGCCACCTTCCTAGTATACTAAATATTTTAGTTGCATGGATCACGCTTTACTGCTTATATAGATCAGCCTGCAAGTTTGTCTATTAAAACTGAGTTTAGGGAATAAAAAGTCCCTTGGTGCTCAACATTTTGGTCTCGGGTCTTAGCCTCAATCTGTTTTTTCAAAAATAGGGAGTAATAAAGTATTCAGTCATAGCAAATGTATGCTAACCTACATGGTATACAAGTTTTCAGGGTTTATAGCTGTGTTTTACTTTATTGTGGCTGATACAATACTTGGCAATAAATATTTAAAGAATTGTTTTCAAAATAGGAAGAACAAAGGTAACATCAAATAAATTAGCAAGGTTTTTTCTCCTGGTGATTGCTATAGATATTCTGTATGCTAATGATTGTAAAGCTTAATCATCTGGAATATGCAGTACTATATTAATAAAAATGTACTCAAATGCTATTTCTTTTCCAACAGAAAAGTACTGATCACAGACAATGTCTCTTGGTAATTTATGTGACATGTTCCAAGTTCACATTTCAACCAGCCTTTTCCATTGATCTGCAAAATAGGTATTCTTTGTGCCTTACCTTGTATAGAGCTTAACAAATCAAATCAAATAATCCCTGTGGATTGTAGACAGAGAAAGGTTATTTTGGTTGCACGCAGAAGAATCAGTTGGAACTAACCTGTGCATATGTTTGAAGAGTAGAAATCCTTTCTATAAAATGCTCTGATTACCAAATGAAGAACTCCTACTTTGACCCTGAAAAGCATACTTCATATAAAGCGTAGCTGGAAGAAGTGAGGCTGACTTGAGTTAACAACATGATCAGAATGATTTGCATTACCGTAAACCTCCTTCTTCAAGATCAAATTGCTTTAATTAGTTTTAATTAATTGTTTAAATACCTCAAATTGTAGCTTTTCCATGTAGGCTGACTTAGAATCATAGAATTGTTTAGGTTGGAAAAGACCTTTAAGATCATCAAGTCCAACCTTAACCTAGCACTGCCAAGTCCACCACTAAACTGTGTCCCTAAGCACCGCATCTACATGTCTTTTAAATACCTCCAGGGATGGGGACTCAACCACTTCCCTGGGCAGCCCGTTCCAATGCTGGACAATCCTTTTGGTGAAGAAATTGTTCCTAATATCCGATCTAAACCTCCCCTGGCGCAACTTGAGGCCATTTCCTCTTGTCCTGTTGCTTGTTATTCGGGAGAAGAGACCAACACCCACCTCGTTACAACTTCCTTTCAGGTAGTTGTAGAGGGTGGTAAGGTCTCCCCTCAGCCTCCTTTTCTCCAGGCTAAACAACCCCAGTTCTTGTAGGTGGGCATCACATTTGCTAATCTTCAGTCAACTGGGACCTCCCCGGTTAGCCAGGACTGCTGATAAAGGATTGAAAGTGGGTTGGTGAGCACTTCTGCCATCTTCCTCAGTACCCTTGAGTGGATCCCATCCAGCCCCATAGACTTGTGTGTGTCTAAGTGGTGTAGCAGGTCGCTAACCATTTCCGCTTGGATTATGGGGGCTTCATTCTGCTCCCTGCCTTCCAGCTCAGGGGGCTGGGTATCCGGAGAACAACTCGTCTTACTATTAAAGACTGAGGCAAAGAAGGCATTAAGTACCTCAGCCTTTTCCTCATCCTTTGTCACTATGTTTCCCCCTGCGTCCAATAAAGGATGGAGATTCTCTTTAGCCCTCCTTTTGTTGCTACTGTATTTATAGAAACATTTTTTATTGTCTTTTATGGCATCAGCCAGATTAAGTTCTAGTTGGGCTTTGGCCCTTCTAATTTTCTCCCTGCATAACCTCGCAACACCTTTGTAGTCCTCCAGAGTTGCCTGCCCCTTCTTCCAAAGTTCATAAACTCTCCTTTTTTTCCTGAGTTCCAGCCAAAGCTCTCTGTTCAGCCAGGCTGGTCGTCTTCCCTGCCAGCTCATCTTTTGGCACATGGGGACAGCCTGCTCCTGTGCCTTTAAGATTTCTTTCTTGAAGAACATCCAGCCTTCTTGGAGTCCTTTGCCCTTCAGGACTGCTTCCCAAGGGACTCTGTCAACCAGTCTCCTAAACAGGCCAAAGTCTGCCCTCTGGAAGTCCAAGGTAGCAGTTCTGCTGACCCCCCTCCTTACTTCTCCAAGAATCAAAAGCTATCATTTTGTGATCGCTCTGCCCAAGACAGCCTCCAACTGTCACATCACCCACAAGTCCTTCTCTGTTCACAAACAAGTCCATTGGTGTGCCTTCCCTAGTTGGCTCACTCACCAGCTGTGTCAGCAAGGTCTCTTCCACACACTCCAGGAACCTCCTAGACTGTTTCCTCTCTGCTGTATTGTATTTCCAGCAGACATCTAGTAAGTTGAAGTCCCCCATGAGAACAAGGGCTAGTGATCATGAGACTTCTCCCAGCTGCTTATAGAATATTTCATCTGCCTCTTCATCCTGGTTGGGTGGTCATCAGATGGTGGTCATCAGATGGATCACAGACTCCCACCATGATATCTGCCTTGTTGGCCTTCCCCCTGATTCTTACCCATAAACACTCAACCCTATTGTCACCATCATTAAGCTCTAGACAATCAAAACACTCCCTAACATACAGGGCTATCCCCATCGCCTCTCTTTCCTTGCCTATCCCTTCTGAAGAGTTCATAGCCATCCATTGCAGCACTCTAGTTGTGCGAATCATCCCACCATGTTTCCATCATTGCAACTGTATCATAGTTTTCCTGCTGCACAATGGCTTCCAGGTCCTCCTGTTTGTTGCCCATGCTGTGTGCGTTGGTATAGACGCACTTCATTTGGGCTATTAATCCCGCCACCTTTTTGGGGGGAGAAGCCCTAATTCCTGTGTGGCCGTTCTCAGGTGCTTCCATGGTTTCTAACACATCAATAACCCTTGTGTCTTTGCTGCCGCATGGATCTCCATCCCCTACCTCCACTGGGATGGCAGGCTGAAGTACCTCTCTAGCACAGCACACTCTCCCTCAAACATTGGTTTGCTGCCCTCAGGCTTATCTCTAGGGAACCTGGTTTTATCCCTTTCCCCTTTCAAATCTAGTTTAAAGCTCTTTCAGTGAGCCCTGCTGACTCCTGTGCGAAGATCCTTTTCCCCCTTTGAGACAGGTGTACCCCGTCTGTTGCCAGCTTAATGACTTAATTATATTCCCTGAAAGCCAGTACATAGATATGAAGATCACCCTCAGTTTGAGGGAAAAGTAAGTCAAGGTAGATGGAATGTGTTGTTCTGTGAACAAGGCTAGTGGGTTAGTGGTCACGGACAAATGTTTCAATTTGGAGCCTTTATTATCTCAGAATTCTCCTCAAAGTTAATGAATTTACACTCTAACGGAAGTAAAATCTAAAAATCTGTAAAATAACACAAACCAAAACAAAAAACCCCCACATCAATCCCCCCTGTAATTCCAGAAGTGAAAATTTTCACTAATTTAGTCTTCAGCATTACTTAATTGCTTCCCTTTTTTTCTTTGACCAAAAGAATAAATAGCCTGCTTGGAAACTTTTTTAAAAACAAGATAACTTTTTGCAAAGCTCATGCAAGCTGTAGAATGAAAGGAGACAGTCGTGCAGCGCTGGCTGTTTGGGGATGCGCTTGCTTGATTTGCAACGCAGGTATTGTGGTGAGCTGCGAGAGGAGAGGTTCCGGTCTTGTCATTAGTGAAGGGGCAGTGCAGCCTCCCACAGACCTGTGAGAAGCAGAGCTGTCTGACCCTCTCCAGGAAAGCCTGGGACCTGTCATCCCATTCCTCTGTCATCAGAAGTCCAAATTTGTTTGGACTGGTACAGCAGCTATATCTCCTGGTGTTTGCTGTAGATGTGGCCAGTTCTGTAGGCCAGCACCAAAACCAGAATATCAGTAGTATAAATTGGGAAGATTGTGGTGGTAGTTGGTAAGTAGGCATTAAACCTATGTAATTGCGGATGTTCTCCTAAATTTTCAAATATGGGTGTTTGTAAACACCTAACAATCATTTTGCGATTAGAAAATAATGTGTATATATCTACTGGTAGTAGATGTTAGTCACTAGATGATAGATCACTTCATAAAGTGTAGTTAATATATTGATGTCTAGTGTTGATGTCAAATTTGTTCTGAAAGGCCAAAATTTGTTAGACATTTTGCCTCCAGCAATGACTAATAAGAAGTACGCATAACATTCTAATATTCCAATTTAGAAAAAATGTTTATATGTTTTGTATCCAACTACTGCAGTTTTATGTTAGATAGTTCCCATTTTTCATATATTTTTCCATTATTCCCTGTTTTAAGAGGAAATATTAATGTTTATCTATGGGAATAAAGCAAGTTTCTTTTTATGCTAATCCACATTTATTGGTTTTGCTTTTTTATTTAAAAAAACCCACACCAAAAGTAGAAACTTGTTATCATACTTTTTATAATTTATAGCAGCTATTCAATGGTTATGATAGTATTACAAATATTTTGGACCTTTCACAACAAGCAGGATCGTGACCTTCACCTGCTCTGGCAAGCTGCAACATCATTACATAAATATCAGAGATGGGTTAAACTGAGGTCTGGTTTTACTAGATGCTTATCTTTATTTTGCACTGAGAGTAAAACATTGTGATCAAAACAAATGCTTCATGTTGAAACTAGTCTTCTCTTACCAAATTTGCTGCTCTGTTGCAGGAGAAATACCTTCCTTGTGGTCATGAAATGACGTTCTGTATTACTAAATTCAGACTGATCAGCAAGTTCTAAGCTTTTTTGTTAGGAAACATCTATGCATATGTTTAAGAAACAGTATGAATTCTCAGGTTTAGATTGGAAAAAAGCTACAGAATTGATATCTGCATGTTATTTGAAGAAGTTACATGTCACCTGTGGTAAATGTAAGCCTAAACTTGGGTTCCAAATGTCTCCTGTTTTCTGATAGTTACTGTCGTAAGTTCTTAGTTTGAGTTCTGATTTAAATCTACATGGGGAAAAAAGCCAAGAAGCAATTAGTGTTGCTATGTAATTTTAAAATTAGTTTTATTTGCTGAAAAAATTTTACTGATTACTGGTTTATTTCAAAATACATCAGAAACTCCTAATTTAGTAAAAATGAAAGTGACTATTTTTGGATTGCACATAAAAATTGCCTTATGCATTTATACTGTTGTGTATTTATTATGTTAACATCTGGGGTTTTTTTCTTTGCTTGTTTTTAGTTATTGGAAAGTAAATTTTTCAGTAGTGAACTTTTTAACAATGGTGCTCCTACTGGCTGTTCATTTTGTTAGACATAAAGAAATTTTCTCTGTATGATTTTTTAAAAAACAAGATCTTCTTTCAAAGTAAATATAGCAATTCTTAGATCACTTTAACTTAGCCAAATTTATATGGGACCTGAAATACATGCCTTATGTAATTTCAACTTAAATACGCAGAACTATTGTTATTGTCTTGCTGTGATCATTTCAAGCATAATTTGTTGATAAATATTTTCTAATATTTTTATTATTATGAAATAAATTATCAAGCTTCATGGAGTTTTTAGCCCCCAAGAAATGGTTTTGACAGTTTACTCAACTTCAGTGTAATTTCAGCTGAACAAAAAAATGAATTTAGATGTTAACAAATGTCTGAATGTGATTTGTAGATTTTTCTCGTGTATGGATATTAATGAAATTCTTGCAACCTGCTTTTGACCTTTTAGTTATATACTTCTGTTTTAATGGCTGTAAAAGTAAAACTCTTGTATAATCTCTATGAGAAGTGAGGTCTTTTGGGAGCAGAACAGCAGGGTTTTTTTTTTTAAAACTTTAAAAATATCTTATTGCCTACAGTAAACAAGGCAAGGTGTATCAATTCCACTGTAGTATCAATAATACTTGGCACCTAGAAGATTGTTAGAAGCTTACTTGGTGCCAGAGAAGTAGAAAACCTGGGTGGAAAATATATCAGTCATCTCTTTCATCATTTTATTGTTTGACAGTTGTTCTTGGAGAATTTTTCCTTATCTTTTGTACTTCAAGTAGCTATGGCACTTTAACTGATTTGGGAAACTCCCTTCAGATTTCACCAAATGTATTTACTGAGTCCTGCCATAATGGCACACTCAGAGTTTCACTGACTGAGCTGGCAGCATTTTCAGGTTAGGCAAAAAATTGCTAGGTACCAACAACTACAGATTCTTTTTATATAATTTTGTGGGTAAGATTTGTCCCTGTAGTAGAAATCAAGTTTGTTCACTTGTCTCTGAAAAGCAATGTTACTGTTATTCAGTTCATTTGAATTAGTTAATTTAGAGTCAAGTAGTATCTTTGAGAAAATGCATTTAAATGACACTTCTCAGTTAGATATTTGGCTTCTTCAGCTGTCTGTGCCATTTAACTTTGGAAACATCTTCAATATGCTGGTTCATTTAGATTCAGAATAGATTTTTGGATAAAATAAGTAAGAATAACTTGTACAGACTGTACTTTTAAATTCAGTGACCCAAACAAGGCTACAAAGTTCTTTGTCCAATCCTAGCCTTTTTTTTTCTTTTTTTCAGTACTCCTTTTAAATATCAAAGTTGGCTAATGAATGGCTTTCAGGAATAATCATGTAGCTAGCTGAGAAGTGAGAAATTCTTACTGTCAGAAAATGACAAAGAAGAAAAATAATAATTCCTTACATATGTTTCAAAAAGAGAGATGAAGCTAGTTTAAAAGTAGTGTTCCTGGGATACACTTCATGATATTTAAAATTTAGGCTGCTAGAGCACATCTGAAAGAATGTGCATGTGCTCTGCTTGCCTGAAGTCTGTGTGTCCAATTATATATTTGTTCATTAAACAATATATATATTTGTTCTCTGCAGAAACATGATCAGGGACAAGTTCTATTGGATGTAGTCTTCAAGCATCTCGATTTGACAGAGAGAGATTACTTTGGTTTACAGTTGGCTGACGAATCTACTGATAACCCTGTAAGTTGACTCTGTTTTATAAATATGATTTTATAAATCATAATCATGTTCGTCACTGTGGTGTGTGTCATTGTAAAGAGAAGTAAACAGAAGCCATTGCAATATTGTGCCATCTTCTCCGATTGTGTCATTTGAGTGGGTCAGTATCACCTTATAGTTACGATACAGCTAAATGTTAATAGTTACAAATTTGGAGTAAAATGTTGAGATCTGTGCTTATGAAATAATACCTTAAAAGGATATTGCTTGTCTTATTGTATCTGTTTACTAGACTGCATGATCATTGTCAGTTGGGATAAGAAATAGTAACTATTTTTAATTTTTTTTTAATTTATTTTTATTTTTTTCATTAGGACTTACAAAAAAAAGAGGGATTTTTAGATTGTCCTGTATGGTGTTTTTGTTTCTAGCCCAGATACCTGGTAGGTCTTTTAATAGTGCTTCATATAGTCCCCTATCTGACAAGGGCTGTCAGCTCATCACATTAACAGAGAAAGGAAGGGACTCCTTTGAAAATGAGTGTTTATAATAGTTCATGCGCTTTACTTGAAAGGACATTCGATAGGACTGAAATTTTGTAAATCCCTTTATAATTCACCAGTAGATACTAATAGATCCAACTGTAATGTTCAGTGGCTGTAAGAGTTATAGCTGTACTACTGAGATCATGATTGCTTGAATTGTACTTCTTGAATACTTTTTTTTATAGGTATCAAGTGTTCAATACTTGTTTTAAAGTGCAATTTGACTAAGTATTATTCCTTATAATACAGTTCTTTACCTAATTCCCATTATATGCTTGTCACAGTGATGGGGTCTAAATTTATCTCCTAACTTGTATGTCAAAAGTAATTTTTGTTCACAAAATGTGCAGAATGTGATCTATAGAGATAAGTGGCACTAAAGTTTTAATCATTCAGTAACTAAGGTGAATTTCAGGAGATAGTGCAACTTTAGTAAGTGCAAATTTGGTCTACTGTTGTTTTACCATCAAGAGTGACTGTTCTAAATAGAAGGAATACTTTTTTTCTCTTACTGAAAGGTTGGGTTTTTTCTTTTTACTTATATTTTAATGTCTTTTTTAATGTAGAAGAGGAAGAAAGAAGTCACAATACGGCCATAATTTTTCTTCTGCCTGAATAGTGAACTACTTCCACATTTCTTTCTTCTCTAGAGCAAATTATTCTTAATTTATATTCTTCTTCTAAATTCTGGTAACATTATTAGTATAGCACAGTTGTAGGTATTTAACAAGTTTTCTTTTGTAACTTTGTGGATAGTTCTGTTAAGACATTGGCAAACTGGCCTCATTTAATCTTTTTATTGTAAATTTTGTTTCCAGGCTGAAAAGACATAGGCATGCTGCAGAAAAGGCTGAATTATTTTTCGGCTTTGTTTAAGAAGTATTTAATTGAACATCACTCAATATTTTACTCAACATTCAGAAATTTGTAGTGTTTCTCATTCTCATTTATCTGACTTTCCAAAGCTAAAACCTCTAAGCTCTCTTTTTTAGTTTATCTGTCTGGAAGCAGCTGAACACAACTCTGTAATAGGAGGATATAGTTAAGAGTTAGTCCGAAAGAAGAATGACTTCACAGCTATTTGATACAAGCACATGCTTTAACGGTTTAGTATTCTTTGACTTCTAAATGTTTCGGCTTTTCAGCACATACTTAGTTGCCATGAAAACAATGTGTCAGAGCTAAATAGAAATGTTACCAATATTAGTCATGTAAGCTTGAAGAATTTACGGGTTTGGCTAATTTCAGTTTTTGATATCAGTTTACTTTTACACTTGGTTCATTTGGACAAAGAAACCAGGTTGGATTGACAAATATTCTAGTTACTTGTGAAATAACACAGCGGAATATTACTAAGATATAATCGATACGGCAGGAGATAAAGGTGATGGGAAGAAGGGGATTCTGCTGATTGAGTGTGAAACCTCTATCATTGTGGCTAAATGTGGATTTCATAAACTGCACAAGCCTTATGTTTTTGTATAATATTAACATCACAGTAAAAGTCGATGCAAGAAAGCATTGATGCTGTGTACAGCTGGAGTGGTGTATTTGTCTGGGGTCTTGGGCTGTGGATGCCTGGAGCAATGCTGAGAAGGAGGTATTGGTGTGTAGTGGGAGTGAGGGT
The DNA here is from genome assembly GCF_035582795.1 of Mycteria americana. Taxonomy (NCBI): domain Eukaryota; kingdom Metazoa; phylum Chordata; class Aves; order Ciconiiformes; family Ciconiidae; genus Mycteria; species Mycteria americana. The sequence goes on from NC_134373.1 coordinate 29,993,478, forward strand.
GCAGTGAATATTGTCGGTGTGGGTGCTGGAGCGCCCTTGGCAGAAGGGAGTGAGGCAGGGGTCATCGCTGGGGGAGGAGAGAGTACAGAAATAACTCTCCAAGGGGCTGGGGTACAAACTTCGTGGATCCCCAGATCTACCTGCCTCTCAGACTTATTGGGATGTAAATGGTATAACACATCTTGCTAGCAGCTTGATTCATAAATTTCTGGTACTTTTCCCTAAATCCTGTCAACTTCAGCTTCTTTACAATATTAAGTGGTTTAACCTTCTGCAGTTTCCCAGAGAGAAAATCACCTTTTGCATTTGGATCCAATGCTATCACTTGAAAGCATGGATATTGCCTGTTAAATATGGTTAAAAAAAAGTTGTGCTTCTGTGGTTTGAGCTACGCTAGTACATACCAAATTGATCTTTACAACCAGAAGGGAATGTAAATGCAAGCTTTTCTGCTAGGCATTTCAATTTCAGGTTTTCCAGATTAACTGTAATCTTAAACAGTGCTCCCCCTGCTCTGCCCTCCTCCCAAAAAAAACCAACCAACCAACCAACCAAAAAAACCAACCCCCCCCCCCCCCCCCCCCCCAGGATTACCAGTCAGATCTGTCTCAGGATTATCAGATACATTGGATCATAACTCCTTGCTTAAAGGTACACAAGTATCTTTTACTGTGTTTTGAAAGATTCTTATGTAAAATTCATGTGTATCCCTGGCTGGAGAGTCCTTTCTTAAGCCTTTACATTTAGTCTTAAAAGTGAATTGATCCTGTGTGAGGTTTTTTTGAAATAATCAAACTCTTTAAGCTGTCTCTTTAGTTCCTCTTAAGTCATCTACTACAAGGATACAGCATTTGGATGTAGTCATCATTATTTGTTATTCCCAATAAATGAAATGACTCAGAACTAACTTCAAATCTATAGCGTGTGTCAGATAGCTCAGGTACCTCTGTGTGTTTGTTTCCTCCTCCCTTGCATGAAAAAAATAAGCCCTGTGATAAATGTGAGGTAGTTACATGCTGTATGGGGTTAGGTCTCTGTCACTTCATAGGAACTGTAGCCATATAACTGTTTCCTGAGGCTTGTGGGCTTGCATTGCAAGGCAGGATGAGGAATCGAACAGTATTTCTAACAAAGATAGATTTATGACTTAACTGAACTATGTTGGTATGTGCAGAGTCTGCTGGGTTGCTGGTGGGGAGTGTTTTAAACAACTTGTAGGGCTTTACAGTACAGTTTCAGAGAGAAGTATGGTTCTCTCTGAAATTTGCAGCTTTGATTTTTATAAAGATCTGTCTGTACTTCCCCCACAGCAGCGTTCTCCTGTAGAGTCGATCAAGATTGGGTGCTGTTTGGTAAAATTGTTCTGTAGTCCTTAATCCAGTAGGCTGAGTGCTGAGCCTCTGGTTTCCAAGATCCCAATTAGTGACTTACCAGAGGTGACACTCAGGCTGACAGTTTGAAAAGAATCTGTGAGCCAGTGGGATCACTCCCTGGATGTGTCAGACCTGCAAAATGCAGAGTCAAAAGTACTGGAACTAGTTTAAGCAAATGAACTTCTGGGTTGGGTAAATTCGCCTGCTTATAGCTCTTTGCTGCCACAGTTAGTTCACCTTAGATAATCAGTTTAAAGAGTAGCTGAATATTGTTAAATGCACCATAATTGAGTTCTAACCTCTCTCAGGCTCATGTGACAATCATAGAAACCAAGTCATAGTTGAGTTAGCACTGTAAGAGACAGATATCAGGACAGCAGAGGTTAATCTCAGGGAAAGAACAACAATAGCAACTGTGGATGATAATGTTGGTTTCTTTCCAGAATCAGTAAGAAGACTTTGTATGCCAGACATTTTGGTAAGAGACCTAGTAAAAAGTAATAGAAAAGCAAGTTACTTGATGTATAAGGCTATAATTTGTCCTTTTTTGCCTCTCTAAAGTTGGTGTTATAATTTGTCTTTTTCCAGAGGTGGTTGGATCCAAACAAACCTATCAGGAAACAATTAAAAAGTGAGTACATGTATGTATTTGGTCAATTGATATATCATTATTATGCTGTTTTTCCAGGGTACCCTGATTAATTAGAAATAACTTTTCTTGACTGTAGGAGGATCGCCTCACAGTTTGAACTTCAGAGTTAAGTTTTTTGTAAGTGACCCAAACAAGCTCCAAGAAGAATATACAAGGTAGGTCTAGCTAATTTATCAATAAAACATTTTTCTAGAAGGCTTATGTTTAACGGGAAAGCTATCATTAATTTTTTTTAAGGTATAACATGGAAATTTTCTTTTAACTCATTTTTGTGTCATCTGTGCAAGCTTCTAATTTTTGCCTAATAATTACAGATATGAACTATGCAGTTGCACCAAATCAATATAACAAAAAGCCTTTGTGAATAAATTTACAAACTTATATGCAAAGTGAAGTAACTACATGAAGAAAATACTACCAAGTAGAAACAGAAAAGGGAAAATAGAGAAGAGAGGAAAAACTTAATCCCACTATTCACCAATGAGTACAAATTTAATTTTATCCTTACTTGTGTTCTCCTTTGTGATTAAAAAATTCCTCAGCTTTCCGCATTTTTTCTTGACACACCTGCCCCCCCCCCCCCCCAGTTTTCTGCTTGGTACTAATAAAATTAATTTCTGTTTGTATGGTTGTACTCCTAGCTTGAAGCATGTAAGCTTTTTTTGATAGCAGTGTGTTGAAGTCTGTTGAAGAAAATGCTCAGTGTGAATCAAGATAGGAGGCTTGTGAGTTGCAATTAGTCCCTGAAGAAATGCCTCAAATTTTCAGTATTCTTAATTAGTTCTGGTCCTCTACATAACTGGCATGATTTGACAGATTGGAATTTTTGGATCTCAGCCATTCTGAAAACAGGTCAGCCTCATTGAAAAAAACCAATATCTGAATCATTAAGGATAGCTTTAGAAACGTAAGTACCAAAACTGTGAAAATTTGAGTCCACATTTGTTTATAATTTCTTTTGATTTGTCATGTTTTGGACAAAATTTTACACATCTACGCAGACAGAATTTACTAAAATGAGTCTCAGAGATCCTGGATCAGGCTTTGTTTTATTGAAATATTTACTCTGAGAAAATTTGGCAATTTACTATATCCAAATAATGAAAAATGTGTTATTTGAATTAAAGGACAATATGTAATATTCCTAAGGAGATTGAAAAAACAGTAAATGTTGATCAATATGAAGTAAACTGTAAAGAAAAGAGAGAACTGTTTACTTTAAATGTTATGCTGTAAATACAAAGCTATAAATACAGCATCCTTTTAGATGAGAAATAATGTATGATTGCTGTTTCTAGGTCAGCTCTGCCTTTTTAGCTAATAGGCCTAATTGCCCCTGAGAAAACTCACTTGTATTTGGAATTATTATAAAGAGAGAGTTATTATCAGTGGAGTTTTCTGGAGTGAAGTTAGGATGCCGTATCACAAATATGGGGTCCTTTCATGTAATCACTATTCGCCCCTTAAAAAAGAAAAGAAACAAAGCACAAACTTCTGACAATTCCAGCTCAAGCTGAGACTTTTCAAAGGTGCTCAGTTTTTATAAATTTCATGAAAAGAGGAATGAGTTGACATATGAGGCAGTATGAATAGACGTCAGGGAAAGGTTCAGTGCAATATCGTGTGTTATTAGACCTCTGTGAATTCGTGTGAGGGGGGCAGGTTATGAATGCCCCAGGTCAGGAAAGGTCAGCGGGAGCTCACCTTGTGTTGGAGAGTTTAGCTTTAGGAACTTGTCTCGGTAGGAAATGGAGCTTCATTAGTTCTGCTCATGGCAGAAAGACTTGCTTATTAACGTTGACTCCAGTTAGCAATAACTCTGTCTTACCCTTTGAGAGAAAGAGAGAGAGAGAGAGAGATAAGGAAGATGAAAACATTGTAATGCAATGCCACCTTCATTGTTTTAGCTGAATTTGTTGTGCAGGCTTTTTCAGTTCTACATTGCTAAAGCTTCTATTGATTTCCCATTTTGCTCAATAATATGCGAGGCTTCTGTTTTCAAACTGGGGTGGTTAGCTAACAAGCAATTAACGTCCCTGTTTGCTGAAAACACTGGACAGAAAATGAGCTCTGCTTGGTGTTCCTTAATCATGAGGTCCCTTAAGTACTATGGAATATTTCTAATAAAGCATTGCACCAAAGAAAGTAAAATAAAATGAAGGTGCAGCTGCACATACAGAGTGTTTTTGTCCCACATTTTTGCAGCTGTAAATGTTAACAGGAAAAATAGATTTGTTCCATATATTTGTGAAGAGATGCTCAAGCTAAGCATGTGAAGCATATCCTTTTAATATATAAAATTAACTTGTCATTTATTGCTTTTTTTAACAGGTAAAGAAATCTTGCTTTATCTGTCTGTCTTTTTGGTTTCAATATGCATTTTAAGGTGGAAAACAAAAAAGCCTGGCTAATGTTTCAGTTTTAACTTCTTGAGGTTAATACCTTAAACTAAGCTTCTTGCCATTTTGGTCAGTTAAAGAACCTCTAGGTGGTTTTGTAGGAGTTGAGCACATGGGCTAACATCTTTGCTTGTCAGTTTGCAAGTGTTTTTCCCTCATTTTCTTTCAAACATGGAATGTTTTACCTTTCCACTATATTTAGCTTGTAAATGATTGGATTTCTGTGTGTATGTTTGTAAAATGTTTGTGGAAGTCTTTAAAGTGGTAGTTAATCCACGTTCTGAAGACTACACAATTATGTGTAATATTATGTGTAATAAAGTGGTTTATTTTGTTTTTGATTTCTTAGTGCAAGTTAACGTTGGGAAGTATTTAATGTTTGGTTTCAGTCGAACTTGAACGAGGTGTTTTTGATAAGTAATTTTGATGAGTGTTTATCATGAATGGGTATGGCTGACTCTGCTTTTGAATCAGAACTACCAGAAGGAAACCAGATGATTCTTATAATAATAATAATAATAACGTAGGAGGTCCCAAAACAGAATAAATTTATAAGAAAGCAGGAATGATGTTTAAATTTTCCACTCAGTGAAACTTTTTTTTAAATAAAAAGGCATTAGAGCCTAAATTCTACAGCTGCTTTTATGCCCTGTTATAAGGCGTTTTTGCTGAAAGTTTAAGCTTGTGCTAACATCCTGCCATCTTAGTAAGTCTTGTTTGTTACCTGACTTCAATCTCTGTGTCAGTGGAGGTTTATAGCAGGTGTGATTTGCCACTTGATATAAACATTTATGCTTCTTTGAAATTGTCTGAAACCTTTGTGTGAAATATGAAGGAACTAAATTGAATGAACAAAACATTAATTCTGAGGCATTAACAAAAATATTTGGGTTTTGCTGGAGAAACAAGAGAAGTAATTTAGAGGTAAATGTTTGCAGTTTCAGGTTTGTTGGGGTTTTTAAGTTATAGTGTTTCTGATGCCACTGTTTGGTGGGAAATAGTTCTTGTTTTGAAGTGTTCATCTGTTCCTTTTGCTGTTTCCATCTCGTTCCTGACTTGAAAGAGTGGGCATGGGAAGACTAGATGAATTTCTAAAACAAGCTTTTCTCACATCATAATTAAAGAAAACTTCAGAAGTTCAAGGAAAGTCAGTTGGAAGGCGTTCGACATAATAGAATCCACAACTTTTATTTAAGAACGTAACTCCAAAATACTAAGAGTAATTATTTTAATTTAAATGAAAACAGAGTAATATCAAATACTCAATGAGAAGAAATTAATTTTATCTACCTGCAGTACAAATGATTCTTATTAAGGTACCTCCATACACATGCAAACTTCAACTTTTGGTTGCCCTATTGAATAGTTCTGTTGTTCACATTCATTCATCATGAAGGCACTTCTTTTTCCTTTTTTTAAACTTTAAGTTCAACATAAATACTGGAAAATAAAGCAGGTAGAATGTGAAATTTGCAGCCTTTTAGTGAAATATAATGTATAACTTCATAGCCTGTAACTAGTTTAATTTGCAAAGTTGTATTATTTTACTAATCACAGTTTTAATTTCTTTCCCATAGGAGTTTAAGAAATAGCATGCAAAATGTAAAGTTTTGGTTTTGCACTAACTGAAAGCAAAATGCATTAAATTGATGAAAAATGGTTAAATAATTTTTATTTTAATGATAGTTTTTTTTGTTTGTTTGTTTGTTTTAAATAAGGTACCAGTATTTTTTGCAAATTAAACAGGACATTCTTACTGGAAGGTAAGATGTTTTTGTTGTGTTAAACAGTAAATGCAACTTTGGTTGAGAAAAAGTTAATGGTGACGGATTTTACCTGCAAAAATAAAAATATTTAAAATAAATTACTGTTTATGTAAGTAGAAGTGTTAATAATAATTATCTGTCCAATTTGTGCATAGACTATGAAAGATTAGGCTTTTCAAAATAACCAAATTTCAATATGAAATATGTAATTTTATTTGTTTCTCATTTTAAAAACAAACCAAAACAGATTGCCCTGTCCTTATAATACTGCTGCTCTTCTGGCTTCCTATGCTGTTCAATGTAAGTATAATTAGTATTCATGTATATGTTAGTACTGAAATACGTAAAAAGCAATATTGATTAGTTTCTAAAGAATGTTTATTATAGCATTATATTGAGATGTTTGTGGACATGATGCTGTTTTTCTCATGATTAAGGAAATATGGTTGGTTGGTTTTTCTCCCCCAGCATGTTTTGCTGGATTAGATATGGAAAAACAATACTGGTAACGCTCTCTGCTTGAGACGCTCCCAATACTGGTAACGCTCGCTCTTTTGCTCTCTGCAACAAACCTCTTGTATTTCTCTGTATTCTGAAGTGTGGGTTTGGGCTTTTTTCTTGAGAATAATACTAAAGAATTCTTTAGACACTTAAAACATTTTTAATGTACCATACAGTGAACCTCCAAATAGGTGTGGAAAAGGGAATTCTGGTCATATCTGGCCAAAAAGTTCAATACCTGTGTTGTCAATTTTAAGCCATCCAGTGAATAGATAAGTCTTGAAGACTGGGATTTAGTCCTCTTCCTCTCTCCCCATTTTCCTTCATAAACTTAAATTGTTCAGTGGAAAAAAAAAAAAACAACCCAAACACAACAACCAACCAACCAAGAGACTGTTCAACACTTAGTTCTTGAAGTTTGTCAGAAATTCATTTTTTTTAAGCAATCCTGATATATCCATCTATATTCATGTGTTTTTCTGCTGTTAAAGACGCTTATATCTACATTTAGTACTATGTATACTTTGTACATATCGGAGAAATAGTGTCTGTGTTAATCTTTTCAGGGAAAAAAGGTATAGCAATGTTAATGTAATGTTTTATGCATAGTTTTGATAAGAGGTCACCTTTTTCCAGATCAGTCAATAGAGCAATTTCTCTTAAACAAAATTCTTAAACTCCAGCTACTTGGAAATAGATATGTACTGCAAGTGCTGTCATGTCTTAGGGATTTGCCTTAGAAGAGATGAAGTATTTGATAATGAAGCAGGCACTATGAAAAGTTCATAACATTTTAAGCTTTTAAGAATGCAATGTGTTTATTTTTCAAATATTGTAGAAGTGATGGGTATGCGCAGTGCATTGTAGTTACATTTATATATGAGCTGCCCTTAAATTCTTCACTGTGCAGACCTCTGTCCAATGATTTCCTGTGCATGCCTATTACTAAACTCTCTCTGGGTTTAGCACTTGGGACTCTTTATAAGCATAGGTAAATAGCAGACATAGATCTCAGACAGTCCTGTATTCGTTGTAGTAGATTTTAGCAAGGCATGCACTCTGTTATGAAACCTGGTCCCATTTTCCAATTTTTAAATTATTTAAAATAGGATCTGTTTCTGGCAATGCAAGTACCCCAGACTTCTTTCCTACCTTCCCTTCCCTTGCTTATCCTGCCGCTCCACGAGTGCCTAATCCCTCTTGTCAGTTCTTCCACGCCCCATAAAAGTGTCAGTAAGCCTGCCTAAGACCCCATGTCATGCTGTGGTTCTGTGAACTTTCCAGTTTTCACGTTATGTTACTTACCTGTCACTGTAGATCTGTTACATGGATTGCAAATTCTTAAAGCTGAATTTTTTTGGATTACAGTTAGAAAGCTTCAAAGCCTGTATTTTTAGCAAATGTTGTCGTTTGTTTTTTTTTTATTATTCTGACAATAAATGTGATTTTAATTTATTTGTTATAATTTTAAGAAGGCATTGGAAATTATGTAAATGCACGTTTTAGTAGTTTCAAGTAAAGTAGTTTCAATGTAGGTGTATGTATGTGTACTTTTTTCCATACATACAATTGAATGTGCAAAAAAATATTTTTCTAATGCTTCTGAATATATCTTGGTACAGAACAAGTTGGTGGTTTTTGCAGATCTTAATGAAGAAATAACAGTTGTAGTGTTAAAAAAAAAAAAATATATATATATAGTGTAATCACATGAAAGCAAGCAAAGGTAAAATAAAAAAAGAAAAAAATACCTTGGAGTATATTATTTAATGCTAGCCATTATGACAGCATTTATGAATTAATTTGTGTATTAAAAATTAAACACTTTATAAACTTCTTTCATAAGTACCTACTCAAAGCTCTCTTTAAATGATCTCCATGGTATTCGCTGAGAATGTGACTGTTTATTCAAAAGGAAAAAGGGGACTTCAAATGTCTTCTCTATTTTTGTTTGCTGTAGATCATAAAGTATGTGGGAGCAGACTCTTGTGAATTTGGGGGCATTGCACAATGCCAAGTACATCAGTGATAAACAATAACCTCTCTTTTTAATATTTTAGCCGAGCTGGGAGACTACAACCATTCAGAAAACTTGCCAGGCTACCTCTCAGACTATTCTTTCATCCCTAGCCAGCCTCAAGACTTTGAAAAAGAAATAGCAAAATTACATCAGCAGCACATGTAAGGATTTACAGCAGAAGATATTGACTTTGTCAAATCCTGACTGCTGGTGCTGTGCTATTATATAAAAAATAAGTATTTTGTCTTAAAGGTTTCTGGGGTTTTTTTGTTGTTTTCTTTTTTTTTAAGAGTACGTTTAATGGGATTTTTTTGTAGATTGTCTGTATAATAAGTACCATTGATTCTCTGCACAGATAGAATATCTATGACAGAATGACAGGGAAAATAAGTGGAAAAAATGAACATGTTAAAGGTACACTGAAAACAGTATTTGTGTGTATTACGTAGGATATTAACTTAGCAGGATATAATTTCTTTAAGAGTTTTTTTTCAGTCTTTGAGAATGCTCTGTGCATAAAGGCTTTGTTTTCATGGTGCTCTCACCAGTAAACAAGAGTTACTTTAGAAGTAACAATGTCCTTTTCTTCAATATCTGCTCTTTCCTGTGTGCAAGTCTGTGACCTTTTACTAAAGAGGAAAAGGCAATGAAGCAATGGAAAATATATATATTTTTTTTTTCCCAGTGTGTAGCGTTGTGGTACTTTTTCAGTGATGGTTCCTTGGTATTTTAGAACTTAAGTGCCTTTTGTTAGAGTTAAATTTAACAAAATGTAAGCTATGTTTACAAAAACATTTGCTTATTGGAGCATGTTGTTGGCTTTAGAAACTACTGAATGTTATGTTACATTTCAGTCAATGGCGTAGCAAATTCTATTAGGTAAAGAAATTAAAGTGAGTTGATGGTAATTTAAACTTTAAGGGTGAGCCTTGGAGAGAAATTGCTGTTATCAATACGGAATACAGGACTGCAAAAGAAATTTCCAGATTCTAGAGCTCCACAGACATTTAAATGATACAGTGCATTAGAAATAAAATATGTGCATTTGCAAGCTGTGTGCGGGCTCTTGTCAAGACTTCGTACATGTGGAAGCACAGGGGTTTTTTCTGTTAAAATTTTTGGGTTACAGTCTGTTTATGGTGAGAAAGAAAATTTAGCTTTCAGGGTGGGGTTAGAAGCAGTAAAATGAATGCAGATTTTTTGTTTTAGCTCACTGATGTGGGGGGTCATGTTAGAATGTTTCTGATTTAGCTTCTTTCTTTCAGAGGGTTGTCTCCTGCAGAAGCAGAGTTCAATTATCTCAATACAGCACGTACCTTAGAACTTTATGGAGTTGAATTGCACTATGCAAGGGTAAGTTTGGATGAACTAGTATTGTAAAGTAAAAACTGATTCCTCTGAGATTTACAGAAAAAGAAATATTTATTTTTAGTGAGCCTTCCTGGCTGCTGCTTACAAGAGAAAAAAATGAAAATAATATTATCTTATTAGGTGTCTAACTGTGATTTACCAATTTCAATAGACACTATTTCACTCTAGTGAGGGTATTTCTTAACTTAAATTTGGGCTTAGTTATATGTGTGTTATTCAGGTTGAGCCTTGTTGGCTTGAATACCAGTTCCGTTGGCTACTGGTGAATAAGAAAGATGTACTTGTTGAATGTGCTTTTGATATTCAAGGATCTGTCAGCTTTGAAAAGTACTTAATTTGGTTCCGATTAGAACCACATTATAAATCATTATCATTATATAATATGAACTTTTAATGTAAGGTGAGCGTACTATAATTTGATAGTGTCAGTTTTATCTGGTAAAGCAAGTAGCTCGAGGTCTTGACTCAAACGATCTTAACCTGTCAGTACAGTGCTACTGTTTGTGCAAAGCCTCTGAATATAATTATTTTTAGTAACTAAGACACCTGTTTTTTAAATATTTCTTGTCCTACTCCTTAAGGTTAGAGAAACTTGCAATAGAATTTGAAATGTACCCCACTTCACTGCTCTCTGTATCCTACTGTTGTTGCACACATATTGAGACACCTATAGCAGGTGTTTGATTAGAGTGGAAAGACATTTCAGGAAAAATGTACTATTTAAATATGCCTGCAATGTTGTTTGTTTTAGAATCTCTCCTCTCTGTATTCTGAGATTGCAGTTTCCTTTCAGGTAGGAATTTAAGTTGCTGGTTGCTTTTAGTGTAGCAAACGTCAAGCCAGTCTATTAGCGCTATTATTTGTAATAAATTGCTAGAATACTCTGTATTGTGTATTTCTTCAAAGCTGGTGGAAGACGAAGATCTAACTTAAGAAATTAAAATTCTGTGGTTGCTTATAAAGAACTCAAGCAAACATTTGGGCTTGTCCTAAATAGGAATGAATAATTTAGTTCTTACTTGTCTTATTAAAAAACATTTCCTTCCATGTTAATTGAGATCTGTTTTACTATGGTATTTGTGTATTTAGAGAGAGAGAGATATGAGAATGAATATATATGAGGTTTCAAAGATATTTATATTGTTCTTCAAGTAATTTTCTCTTCTCTTTTAAAGGATCAGAGTAACAATGAAATAATGATTGGAGTGATGTCAGGTGGAATACTAATTTTTAAGAACAGAGTACGAATTAACACATTTCAGTGGTAAGGACAGCTGTTTAAGCTACTGTTTTTGTTTGGTATTTCAAAACATGTTTTTACCGCTACCAGTGTCACACGCTTTAAAGAAGACTCAAACTTAGTTGCAGCAAATCAAGTTGAAATGATTTACCTCATGCTGTGCTATGGGTAATTTTATGATGGGGTTTTGTCGTGTTCTACATTCTGTGCTGTTAAATGATTGTTGTGCAAACTATAATGAATTTTAATACATTTTTTTTGTCAGGAGTTTGTAAGCTTACTTTATGTTTAATTAACTATATCACCAGGGCCAGTGTTATGGTGTAGCTCACAGCCTTTAAAGAGACCACTGAACTTAAAAATATTAACTTGGGGAGTGATTGCTCTTATCTGTTTTGTCACATATAATTTAATTGTGCTGTGTGTGTTAAAATTAATGTAAGTATGTCACTTGAGGATAACTGAGGTGGAGCATTCAGGATATTGTCATCTCTTCATCCACAGATAACTGTTTTCATTATAAGGATTAAAAAAGTGCATTTATTGCAGAAAATGCTATCATTTATTTCTCCTCAACTAAAATAGTTTTTAAAGCTGTTCTGTAAACATGGAGTTATTCTCATTAAATATGTTACTCTAGTTATCAGTCGTCTTGGGATCCTGTTCTTGTGTATTCATATAAGAAGGGGGAAGATCTAAGAGAAATCCTGTTCTGCACATAGTGCTCTACAGAAGTTATGTCACCTTCCCCAATGCTTTTTTTAGTTCCCTCAGAAGTAATTTTCCCTTGGTTTCCTTTGCCTGCTTGGAATCCATGTTGACAGCCTTTCTTATTACATATGTCGTTGAGTATGCTGTAACACCATTCTGAGTGGGCGAAGTCAGCCATATAAAATTATCATAATAGACATTAGTTTACCAGGCACAAAAGCTGTTCACTCTAGAAAAATGATGAAAAGTTTTGCATTTTCATTTGCTACTGATTTGTGTGCTTGGGCAGTGCGGCACTGGACTCTCCTAAAGTCCTTGGCTGGTCTGTCGTCTTCATATAAACAGATTAAATTGATTACCACAATTGAAACTGGAAAAACTTTTCTCTGAATTCAGACTCATACGGGCAGTTGAAATCCTTGGGTTTTTGTTGTTTTTTGTTAGCACAGGGTAAGATCCGTTACCTATAATCAGTGACCTGTTTTCACTTAGTAAGTTCCCTTGCAGAGATTCAAGATGTTAATCACAGTCTTGATCTTTCCTGCAACCCAATGAATTTCTGCGACATTCTGGTTTTCTGTGCTAAGCTTAGTCTCAAGCTTTGTAGGATGTTACGTAATTTGTGGTTTACCATGTTGAGAAACAGTGTGAATGGTCAAATTTTAGTAGATTTTCGGAGAAAGAGAAAAAGACAAGGCTGTGACGTAAGTGGTATCCACAGCCAGATACAATTGAACACGGTAAACATTTTGTCTGTAAGCATTCCAAGAAAGGTAAGCCTGAGGCAATTACGGAGCATGTACATTTTCAGTCTCCATGGTTAGTTGGGTAAATTAAAACTGGATCTTGCAATGGTAAGTCTGGTACTACTGTACTAGTCAGTCAGACCTGCCTTTATAATAGTGACACGTTCTAAGAAAGATATCCTTCATCTGGTGAGAGTTTTGAAGTTAGAGCCATTTCTGGGTTAAGGCTGCTTTATAAATGCAATGCTGTAATAATTAGGAAGGTTTTAATTCAGGCTGCTTTTACTGCTGGGTTTTTTTGGAAAAGCAGTAATAGTAGAAATAGGTTCTATAAAACACACTGGTAAATTACTGAGTACATACAATGTAAGTCATAATTAAGCTACATGTCCCTACTGGAAGCTAGAGGTTTCTGTGAGCTCTGCTTCATATTGTTTGCATGCCAGGGATGCTGATCTAAATTCTTAGTGTGGTTTTTGTGTGTGTGTAATTACCTAAACAGTTCTTCTTTGTATTCAACCATATCAGCTGACATCAGGGATATTAATTTCTTCCTGTGAAGACTATAGTACCAACATAATTGGTCTTTAAAAAAACCCAACCAAACAAACAAAAAAAACCCCCCTCCCGTCACATACACCATCCCCACCCCTCCCATTTTGTCCTATTACAGGCTTTCTTTTGCTATGAATAAGGATCTGAAATGTCAGTTCTCACAATATAGCTCAATAGCAGACCTATTACTTTTCCTTTTTATCCATAGTCATGCAGCTGCTCCAGTGACACCAGTCCTGGTAGTTCTACTTCTTGCTCCTGTGCAACTGGAGCTGTGTAATGTCTTCCCAGTGCTTTATGGCTACAGTGAAGGTTTAGGTACCCCTTTTTCAGTACTCCTGAGCTGAGCTTTGAGACAAGTAAGAGGGTAGACATGTATGTATGTGGGAAGAAATAAAGGTTTAACTGTATTGCTTAGAGAAGAATCAAGTAAAATGTCTTTGTCCTCTCCCACTTAATTTGATATTATATCTAAATTGCATATTGTGATCCTTATGGTCATGGGGAGAAATGAAACGGGAAGGAGACAAGGCAGGAATAAGGCAAAACAAAGGAGACTGCCTTTTATTCAGTGTGTCTTAACTTGATCTTCCTATATTGTGGGTAATTCCTCTTTTCCCCAAACTGTGCTACCAGGCACAGAGACGTGGGAATCCAGGGAGTAGGTCTCGCCCTTGAAGACCAAAGGAGAAGAGCATGGAGTACCTTAGCCTTTCCTTTGTTACTAGATCACCTGCTCAGCAGTGAAGACACACTTTCTTTTGCCTCTCTTTTGCAGTCGATGTACCCCGGAAAGCTTTGTTGCCTTTTGCATCCGTTGCCAGTTGCAACTGCAGTTGCGCTTTGGCTTTTCTAGTTTTATCCCTGAATGCCTAAATAGTACTTCTGTGTTCCTCCTTGGTCATCTGATCCTGCTTCCACATCCTGTACACTTCCTTTTGTGTTTGACCTCAGTCAGCAGTTCCGAGTTCATCCAAGTTGGCCTCCTCCCGTGCTTGCATGTTTTCTAGCACATCAGGATTGTTCTGGATTAAGAAGATTGTGCTTTCAGATTGGCCACCTCTCCGCAGTTCCTGTGCCTCAAAGGCAGCTTCAAGGGATTTTGCCTACCAGAGCTCTGGGCAAGCTGAATTTTCTTCTCCTGAACTTCAGGGTTTTTTAGTCTGCTGCATCCCTTCTCACTTCCCTCAGGATCTTTAGCTTCACTGTCTCGCAGCTGCTGGAGCCAAGTTTACCTTTGACTACTAAATCTGGACAATCCTTCCTTGTTTATGAGTTGTGCTGCCAGGAGCATCTTCCCTAACTGACAAGTCCAGAACCTGTGTCAAAGAAGTCTTGGTCAAGAAATTTGCTGGATTGCTTGTGTCCTGCCTTATCACCCTCCCGACAAGGGTCGGGGTGGTAAAGTCCTTAGTGAGAACCAAGACTTGATATCATGAGACTCCTTGCACATGTTTGAGTACAGTCTTCGCTTTAGACTAGGACTTCTGAATATCTCTTCATTTAAAAAGTTATATCTTATGATTTAGGATGTCTAAGATAACTGGAGACTGGAAAATCATACCAGGAAAATATTGATGCCTGCCTGTTCTTACCTTTCTTCTTGGATATGCACCATTGCCAAGAGTCAGAGAAAGGAAACATAAGCAGGCGTGCCTTTTGTTTTGGCTGAGCATGGATATTCTTATTTAATGACTAGCAGGGTATGAGCAGTGCATATGAACTCTCTCATCTGCTGTATTTTTTGAAAATAACTGAGATTCAGCTTTGCTGAGTCACTTCTTTGTACTTGAATGGTGACTCTTAATGGGTTGAGTTAGACCTTATTGTTATAGTTTTGAGTCTGTTCCAAATGGTTTCAGGCTTAAAAGGCAGCTGACCTCACTCTGCCTAAATTCTGGGGTCAGATTAAAGAACAGTGTGTATAGCTTTCATGCTTATCATTCTCCTTGAGTCTGTAAATCACCAAAGGCAGTAAGTTGTTTAGCAGAAGAGGGGAAAAAAAGAGTAAAAGGTAGGAGAATGTTTTTATAAATGGAATAATTTCGATTTATTTTCAGGTTTTCTGTTGGCATGCAAAGCAAATCTGATGTTGTAGAGTGTGTGCAGTTCAGGTATATATATGAGCAGAAAAGGTATATATTAAAATGTTCTTTTAATCGCCCTATACCCCAAAATTTTAGAAAAGTAATCATAACATACTTCTGGTTAACTGCAGCCTAAATAATCTAATAAAACTTTTTTCTGGTTTTTTGGTTGTTTGGGTCCGTCCCCCCCCCCCCCCCCCCAGTCAGACTGCTATAATCACTAGTGTCTATGCCATCTAGCAAATTTAGGACCCATCCCTAATCATTCTTAAGCAATCATTTGTCACAGGACGTACTAAGAAAATTGCTGCATTGCCAGTGGAATAATTTGATTTCAGTAGATAAATTGTAGCCCCCTTTTTAGTTTCTAATCCTTGAGAAACTAACTTCAATTGCAACAATTTGTTAAGAATTGGAAAAAAATAAAGGGACAAAGTTATAGCTGCTGCTGCTTTTTTTTTTTAATTCTTTTTTTTTAACTAATGGTAAAGCTAGGAAAGAAAAAAGAAATGGGAAAAGATTTAAATAAGCATAATTTAAAGACTAGTATTCACAGACTCCCTCCATGTTATTGAAGATAGAAACTCTCTCAACAAATTAGGACATCCAAGTTAGGTTCCTGCTCTGAATAATCCCCTGGAGAAAAATGTCTCCATTTGATTTAGTTAAGAAGATAATTTCTATATATAGATATCCAACTTAGGTATCTGTTAATGTTTTGCTTCTCATCCTTTCTAGTCTAGAGGGGGTTTTATTCAACAAGGTGATTAATATGCAAGTAGTAATTCCAGTCACTATTGAGGTCCCTGTATATTCTTCATGAATAAGTTTATCTCAAAAATTGTAGCACTATCTTCACTGACATGGGGGGGTTGGTTTGTTTGTTTTTGGGATTTTTTTTCTTCTTTCTTTTGTAGCTTTATCAAGTCAATATAATAACTTGAAGTAAAGGGAGCATCAGAGATGACAGTTCAGATTAGTTACGGTGTTCTGTATAAACATGCTGTGTAAAAGGTTGATTGTAACCCCTGAAGAAAGAGTTTGCTGTGTAATTTCCCACAAGTTAACTGTGTGATCTAGGTTCTCTTTTGCTTTGAGTTTCATGACAATTGCCAACGAAATCTCCTTTCAGCGAGATAGCATTTGAATTGTGTTCTACAGTTTGCAGTATCATATCAGTTGTTCCTTTTCAAAGTCACAGAAGTTACTATGTTTTTTCTTGTTACAGTTGTAACCTTGCTTTTATTCTTGACCAAAATACTACTCCTGTATATTTAATAAAGGATGTGCACTATCCTACTATTGCATTTCTTTGAAAAAGTGTATCATTAGATTGTGATGGTATGGCCTGTCTTTTCCCATTTAGCATAACTACCATTACAGTGACCATCCAAAATTGTCTGGAATTACTGTCAGCATCTTGTATATTTATAGATACCCTGCAAGACACAAAGATCTGTAGGCTGATTTTTCCCTGTCATCTGATATTTCAAATGTTTTTTTCCTCCTCATAGTGTGGTGAAAATTTTTATTTTCTTTTTTAACTTTATAAATACCAAGATTGGAAGTCCTTATCTCTGTGCTTATATCTTGTCTGAGCTATTTTACTAAAACAAGTTCTGGTTATATTTAAAGACGTGTAAGAACATAGAGAAAGAACGTCTTTCAGGAATCTGGTGAAGTTCAAAGTATTTTTTCATATTCTAAGGGATAATGAAAGCGGTCTCAGAAAAGAGAACATCTGGTTGGAATGACCTGGGGATAGAATAGCTCTTTGGACTTTGGAACTGGGAAAAGATACTTGAATTAGCAACTGCCTTGGGTTTAGGATGGAAACAAGTGAAGTTGAAAAATAACTTAAATACATGGCTCATAAATTTCAAATTATACATACTATTTTATATCATATTTGGTATCTTATTTTTTGTCTATGGAAATTTTATGGAAATGAAATGAAGTCTGTTCCCTCTAGAAAGTGTATTTTCAGTAGGTGTATTTAAGCCTTTAACCATGATTCAGTATACTAAGTGTTTAAATGTTGTGATTTTATTTTTCATTTAGGTTGAAGATTGTAAAAATTTCTTTTAAGTGCAAACAGTTTTTTATTCAACTTAGGAAAGAATTGGTGAGTACTGTCTTAAATTTCATCTCAAAAAATGAGAGCAATAAAATTTCTCCATACTGCACGTCTACGTTATACTGACTCATATTATGTTGATTTCTTACCTTTTACTGCAATTAAAAGTCCAGTTTCACCATCATTCTCATATTTCAGTTCTCATATGGGCCCTTACAATGCTTTATAAGACTTTTTTTCTTTTGATTTGCCTTATATTTTAGATATGTTTAGTTTAACATTTGTATGCAGGAAATGTAACTTGCTTATATAAGCCGAATGTTGAAAAGGTTGAAAGTAAATCAATATTAAATTTAAATTTCAGAAGAAACCAAATTAAAATTAAAGGTAATGCTTAATGCTGCTTCAGTTGTATATGTTCTTGTAAGTAAATGTTTGATTAAAACATGCTGATTTGTATTATTCAGATTTAGTCATACAAGTTGGCTTTATTATATTTAAACAGAAGAGATAAGAATGTCTTTGCAGTTTTGAATTACATATGGTAATTTCTTATGCCTACTTCTAAATTTGTTGCGCAAAAAGTTGAAGCTTTCTGTGAAGAATATGGATGTTTCACTGCTTGTGGTGTGTGTTTGCTACCCTGTGAAGCACCACAGGACTGCTGTGCATTTAATTCAGCAAGAAATGGATTGTTCCATGCCTCCAAGAGATTAGAGTCTAAACTCATCACACACATATCACTGGGGAAAGATGGAGGAATTAATTAAAAATATGACTATGTTGATTAACTCATCAGATTAGTTAAAAGTTTTTGTGCAGTTCTTGCAGCTGAAAGGATATGAAGACCTGAAATGCAGAGTTACTGACTAGATAAAAAAGATGGATTCTGGGCAGAAATGCATCCCAAGTACTGTAGGACTAATTCAGATTTAGAGACAATATGGTTAAACAAGAAAAATATAAGGAGGAAACATCTGTTATGTCAGATCAGGCCAATGGCTGGTGACCAGTACTAGTACTGAAAACAGGAGTCGAACTGGGTATCTTAAAAGCAGATCTTTTAAAATGAGGCCCAGGAGTTTGCAGTTTTCACAAATAAAACTACCCAACCACATGGAGACACTTCATTGCGTATTACTTGACAGGAGAAGTTTAACCCGTGTGCTTGGAGCAGTGTGAGTAGCTATCAGTTCAGAACTGGGGTAACAGGAGTTAGAGGATTTTGGAGTAATTATGTGTAGAAAGAAATGAACTTTGGCTGTTACATAAAATGAACAGAAGTGTCTGTCAATGTGAGCAGACATCATGCCATGTGAGCAGAAAAATGGTAATGATACAAAAAGGAGGGGGGGATATTTCATTGTGGTGACACAGGTATTTCTTAATACCCTGCAGAAGCTATAGGCTCATGCTCGAAGGCAAACTGATCTCTGAAAGCCCAGTGGTCAAATTTTGTCTTGACACCAGTGTGTGTAACTTCCATTACAGTTGCAGGAATGTTGTATTTAGATCTGAGATGAAAATTTGGGGTTTTATTTGGAATTCAGAAATTATGTACTGCAGTTGTTTTCTAAATCAGAACGTGAGGAAAAGGCTGCAGTAGCAGAGTTCAGGACCTTGAAGACTGAGATACCTAGATATAAAATTGGATTGGGTACTGTTCTTGAGTGTTTTCTCTATTTTCTGCAGAAAAAAATTCCACGTATAATTGAAAGTAATATAAAGATAGCTTTCTCATCTTGTTTTTCTCTTGCTTTTTAATACTCTGCATATTGTTATTTGCACCAGAATGTAGTATATGTAACTAATGTAATTTCTCTTCTGAGACATCTTATCCAAGCCAACAAATTAAAAAGCCTTGTACTGTTTTTCTTTAAACTCTATGTATCAGATGAAAACTGAAGGCAAGAACTTAATTTTCATTCATTCCAAGTCATGAATATCTTAAGATCAAAGCTCAAATTTGGCTTCCAGAGAAGGCATACTTAAACTAATTTTTTAATCAAACCTAATATTAAAATTGTTATTTCCAGAGTTACTTTCCCTGAGTAGACTCGTAGGAATAGATTCCTCTCACCTATATTCAGCTTCAGTTAGGTGAAAAGAACATATTTTCTGTTCCATAATAATTAGCTAACCAAAGCTAATCATTAGACTTCCTCTGTAGTAACCAGACACATGCAAAGGGTGAAACATTTTGCATGAATTGGAAATACATGTTAAAATGGATTAAGTTGCTCTCTGGTGGTATATGCTTACTTTTGCTTTCACTCTAAGTAACAATAAAGGGAGCCTAAATGGCTCTTTTTAGGCAGCTGAAACTAGGTGAAGTGACTCAGTGATTGCACATTTGGTATGTAAAATATCTCTGGTGTAGTGCTTTCAGTGTATATTTAAAAACACCAATTTACAATATGGCAGTGAAAATACATTCATGGTATGCTGATGATGTGTTTCAAAGTTGTGTGTAAATATATACCAAATTGTACAGCTGAGTAACCATATTTATTCTTATGCAAAGCTGAGATGCTGTAGGATATTGAATTAGTGGACTTGGGAGAGGAGAGGAATTTTCCAGTGTGGTGCGTTTTTTTGTTGTTGTTGTTTTTTCTTCCCAAACTGGGCTACATATGCTTTTAAGTAGTTCTAAACAGATATTTTTCAAATACTGCTAATGAGTGTTGAGAGCTTTTAATTGCAGCTGTCCTCAAAAGTGCAAGTGCTTTATCTTTTAATCACCTATTAAATTTATTCCCTGACTTGGCATTGCTTAGAGGCATCAACATAAGTAAAGAATTATTTGCCTACTTTTAATAGATTATATCTGTGTTTAAATAAATCACTTAAAGGAAGTCAGATGAAGCAGTTTAATGTCAAAGTCATTTTCCACTGGTAGCATAATATAGTTTTGAATGGAAGCTGGTTGTGTATTCTGACAGTTATATAGCTGGAGCATGCATCCACTGGAGTAGGTTTTCTTTCCATTGTTTCTTTATGATTTTGTGGGGGGAAAAGAATGTTGTAT
The DNA here is from genome assembly GCF_035582795.1 of Mycteria americana. Taxonomy (NCBI): domain Eukaryota; kingdom Metazoa; phylum Chordata; class Aves; order Ciconiiformes; family Ciconiidae; genus Mycteria; species Mycteria americana. Next base: position 30,014,004 of record NC_134373.1, read on the forward strand.
GTATGATTTCTTCATCCAACATTAGAAGCCCCCTGAGCCATAACTTCAATGGCAGGTTTTTTCACCATATTTTTTTTTATTCTGCCTGTTCCATAAGCTGCTTCCCTTACATGCTTTGAAGCTGTTTGAGAATAATTCAGTCATTTATCTAGATGTTTCTCTAAGCTTCTCTGCTTTTAGTTAGTTGCACCCTTGGCTGTTGTAATGTCAATAGTCAGCACCAAACTCTTATTGCCATCCAGCATACTTTAGTGGTCTTGATTCTTCGACAGCCAAATAAGCCATTCAGCATGATCTTTTGCTCTTTTAGAGCCCAGATGACCACTGAAAAATTACTTGAGTCTGTAACAAAACAATATCATAGGTTTTGTCCATGACCAAGACCTGATTTCAGTGAGCAGCTAAAATGATTTTTTTTTTTTTAAATTATAGATTATGTATCTGAAGTTTGTGCTTTAAATGTTTTCTTCTTACTAACTTTTAGAAAGAACTTGGGCTAGAATCACAAGGTGATATATGGGCTTATCTGCCCAAGTACATACTTGATCTTAAGTAACGCTGGCATTAATTAGATGCCTGGTTGATTGTTGCCTAATCCTATCAAAGTTTCTGCTGTTGGGTTTTTGCATGAAGAGCGGATACTGTTGGCACAATCTGTGTTGCATTTAAGCTTCCACAGGACTTTTGTCCACTATTTGTGGAATATCTTGAGTCTCTGGAGCATCTGCCGCTTATAAAGGGCAAGTCTTTTTGTCTCTCTCAGACATGGGGGTAGGGGATTTTTTTGCTTTGTTCTGGGATTTTTTCTTTGTTCAGGCAAAGTGAAAGAGACGTACTAGAGAATATGTTTTCTAACCCAATTTCTCTCCTGAGCAGTGAGAGATCTGCTCTGAAGTCCCTGTTTCAAATCAGGCAAAGATGGGTTTGATTGAATGTCCCCACACAAGGTGAATGTTCAATGACTGAGCTGTTGTATTTGAGAGGAGCACCAATATCTATTCGGCTTTTTTGGTTTTTTTTTGTCCTTTTAATAAAAGGAACCACAAACATGACTTAGACTTTACTTTGCCCTATCCCTCCAATGTTTCTTCTTGGATTCTGCAGGTAGCCTGCCACATGGTGTACATTTGTGAGGTTATGATTTAAATTAACTTACATAGTGGTATTTGGCTTACCTGTAGTTTCATGCTTGGGCCCTGAGCCTCATCACCAGTACTGCATTCCAGCTGCTTCACTCTTCTCCCCCTCCGTAGCAAGCAGACTGTTTTCCTTTCTGTAATAGGAACCAGGGACACAATTAGTAAGATAGTCATTTCAGAGCAGAATCCAACTGTGACTGCCTGAGGTAGTCTTCTGACACTGTCTCAGCAGACCTAAAACCCTGAAATACCTGTATGTCATTGTCATACCATAGAGCATTCAGTATCTTCCTGGAGCCTCGTGCTATAAAAACATTCTTGTAGGCTGCAGTATAACTGTCCTGTTATTTTATGTGCTTTTGGCTGAAGTACCATGGGCATTATAAATGTTGCCTTGGGGTCTTACTCTGAGACCACATTGATTCAAGCCTACTATTTTCAGGGAAGACGGGCAATCTTATTCTAAATCCAGCTACCAGACAGCAGTAAAACTAGGGCTTGCACCTCAGAATCATCAGCAAAGATGAATTTCAAGTGCCCAACTTATGTTTGGATGTTACAGAACCTGCAAGGATGGATAGGAAAAGGTTGGGTGCACTTAGGAGCCAATTATCTTACACTCTTCTTTACCTTAAAGATTGATTCCTAGTTGTAATTGACATGAAGGGTAGGGTTTGAGAATCGGTGCTCTCTGCACTGCAATGAAAGCCTTAAAAGCTATGAACAGAACTATTGTTAAGGTACCTTTAAAGCTCTAACACACCAAGTTCCTGTGAAAGTACTGTTTCGCATTACAATTAAGCTGATCTAGCTGCTGCATCTTCTCATCATGCGATACCAGTTCCTCCTTCATGCTTCATGCCTGATCTAGTGATCAGATGGTGGCATGAGAATTAGATCAGCTCGTTCTCTGGAATACAAACTAGGGGAAACAGCAGGATATTTTTTTTCTTCCCCCAACCCATTATTATAGTGCTTTGAGTGACATGAAAATGTGTTATCATCAGCTCATATAACTTGTCAAATTCTCTTTTCCAACAGTGTAAAAGGCTGACAGAGCATTAAAATTTGCTACATCATGAGAACTTTTTGTTGGAATCTAAAATCTTAGCTGGTTCATCCTTTGCTGGATCCAGATGAGGCAGTCCATAATTTTACATAGTTGCTCTCTTGCAGAATAGTAATGTATCTTGTTTATATTATTGTACATTTACATTGTTGATAAAGCCTTTTTTAAGTGAATAGGTAATGGACTTATTTCAGTTACCTTGTTTGTGACTTAATTTTTAAGTACTTCTGTTAACATGTCTAGAAAATACAGGGAACAGTTGGCAATACTTGGAAATTAAGAAAAGAGATATAAGTAATTTTTGTAAATTGAAGTAACATGTCAGGTTTTAGTTTCTTGTATATAATTTATTGAACTTCATCAATAGATACTCAGAATTTGCTGTTTACTTTTAAAATCCATTTTATTATTTACCCGAAATTCATCATGTGGCTGAAAATACAGTGTCATTCTTAGCCGTTAGTCACGATGACTTCCTAAATACAACACTGGGAGAGGAGTTGCAGGTCTATACCCTGGTATCTCAGCAGATCTAAAGATGAGCAGGCCAGCAAAAGCTTAACTTGGAAAACGAGTTTACTGCTAAGTGCAAACAGTTAAGGTGTGCTAAATGTTGTGGATGACTTAGTACTGTGAGGAGAAAGCAGAGTGCTGATGATGTTTTCTGACCTACAAAGGTTGTAATCAAGCTTCCGCAACAGGCAGAATAACTTAGCTTGCTTTGCAGTTTTGTTTCTTTCCTTTATCAGGAACCTTATTAATCAGTTAGCAGTAGGCATCAGTTGCTCTTGAGATCGGTACTTGTTCCCAGTCTCTAATTGGCACGTGTGCATGACAGTTCCTCGTCTTAACTGTAGTAATCTTGAAACAGGGAGGCGTATGTTGCCTTTGAGTTCTCGAATCACAGAAATTTTTAAATGTAGTTTGGGTTCTACCTTTTGGGACCACTTCTTCCCATCTAGACTTGTTTCAATATCACTAAACAGACTGTTAATCTTTGAGCAGGCTAATTTAAAAAAAAAAAAAAAAAATCCTTTAAAGAAAACATAGAGGTATTTTAAAAGGGTTTATAATACATAAAGTTAATGTAAAATTAGAGAACCACTTCAAAAAGCATAATTTGGAAAAAAAAAAAACCAACCACCCCAAGCTAACAGTATTTATCTTAATTTCAAAGGTAACTGGGAATAATTTTTATCTGAAATAAATTTTTCTCATTTTTAGCATGAATCTAGAGAAACGTTACTGGGATTCAATATGGTGAATTACCGAGCATGTAAGAATTTATGGAAAGCTTGTGTTGAACATCACACGTTCTTCCGTTTGGACAGACCACTCCCCCCTCAGAAGAACTTTTTTGCACATTATTTCACTTTGGGTTCCAAGTTCCGGTACTGGTAAGTGCTGATTGGAAATATATGGGAAAGAACATAAGAGAACAGGCAAGTCATCAATAAACATACGGAACCATTTAGAATCTGTATTAAAAGGTGCCTAACTCAAATAGCTTTTGAATCCTGCAACTGTTTCCCTCCCCTGTTGACCTAAGTTTCAAATGTTGTCAGTAATTTTCTAGGATATCTTGGAAATATAGTTACTGTATTATTAGCAGTCGTTACTGAGCTAGTACTCTGAGATTATCTCACAGGCTGCATTTCTTTGCCTGCTTACCTGCTGGGTTATGTTTATCTTAAAAATGTTGTCTCAGAACTTCAAAGTCTTTGTCCTGGTGTTTTTGAAAACTGATGGATCTCAAATCTTGTGTGCAGCAACAGCAACAAAACAGACCTAAATAAAGATCAAATAGAAATCAATGAAAAGAAGCTTGTACAAGTAAAGCCCACTTAAGCTAGATGCATACAAGTAGGCAACTAGGTGAAGACAAAAGACATATGTGTTCTGCACCAAAACCAGAAGTTTAGAAAATAAGGATTAAATTAAGACCATAATTTTTAAGGATGAACTTGACATAATAGGCAAAAATCTTGGAGGTGCAAAGAATGACTGTGGAATAACTGTAATCCCCAAGTATAATTTCTGTTCTAACAATGGAGTGGGTGGTGTTGGTTTTCTTAGTGTTTTATGCTTTTTATTAAAAAAAAAAATATCTCAGTTAAGTAACTGACTTAACTGTCTTTGCAAGTAATGCAGAATGCTGATGGTTTAAATCGTGCCTGAAGTAGAGAATAATGGAGCTACTACTCATCACCCATCTAGAATGGCAACAGTGTCTGTGACGTACAAAGGGAGATGATGAAAAGCTAGAAAACATAATAACAGACTATTTCTGTTACACTTGTGAATTGCATAAATGTATAAAGAGGGGAGTAATTCAGTGGCTAAATTTTTATACCATCTGTTTTTTTGACCAGTATTCACAGCACCCATTTGAGAAACAGAATTCTGTGATCCTGAACAGTGTTTGAGACTTTGTTCAGTGTTGTAGTGAATTTGAGGGAGCTTTTTCATTTCTGTAAAGATTTTGAATTTGAATCATTGTGGTTACTATTACAGAATAGCTCTTTGATGATGACATTCAACTTATGTTAATGTAAGATGAAAAGGGAAACTGCATAAAAGTGAAAAAGGTCATTAAAGTTAATGAAGCAGCCAAAAGGCTAGAATTTCTGCAAGTAGTTTGAGAGATTGTTTAGAGGCAGCATAACAGTAGTAACACGGTACACGAGGAGAGGTTAAGGGCACTGGGCTTGTTTAATCTGGTGAAGAGGAAGCTAAGGGGGAATTTAGTAGCAAGCCTAAAGCTACTTCAAGGGCAGTTTCAGAAATGATGGAGCCAAACTTGTGCTGGTAATGGCAGGTGATAGAACAAGGGGCAACAGCCACAAATTTCATCTTGAAGATTCTAGCTGGACAGTAGGAAACATTTTTGGTTTTTTTTTTTTTTGTTGTTGTTCTAGGAGGGTAGTGCATTACTGGAACAAGTTACCCAGAGAGGTTGTGGGATCTCTGTTTTTGGAGGCTTTCAAAACTTGGCTAGACAAGCCGTGGCCAGACATGACCTAGTGTTAGCAGGAGATTGGACTAGAGAATTCTAGCCAACATTTATATGATTAAAACAAACTAATAAAATACTAAACTGCCAGGGCTAGACAGAATTATCTCCAGTTCTGAAAGAAATCAGAGACATGAAATTGTTGAACTATTAAATGTGTTACGTAATCTGTTATTTCTGTTGGACTAAAAGATTCTAATGCAGCAAATTTTAATGCAAGGGTGTTTAAAAAAAAAAAAAGGCTTCCAGGAGGGATCAAGAAGACTGCTGATGAGAAAATCTGATTTCTATACACTGTCCTTGGATTTGCAAAGTGGTTCTAATAGCATTCCTCACCAAATACTCATTAAAGAAGTTAAAATGTCAAAACATTAAGAGTTTTATTGTATGTTAGTGACTGTTTTAACCAGACAGGAAACGAGTAGGTCCCTTCTTCACAACGAAGGGAAGTTACCACTGAGGTGATACAGGTTTTTGTAGTAAAAGCTGAAGTTGACTGTAGAAAGTTTTGGTGGTATGTCGCAATGATGGGTGAGTAGGCAGTAAAATGGTAGATCAAGTCCTGTGTCCAAAAATGCAAAATAACCTACACAGGGAGAGAAAAGAGGAGGAACATCAATTCTAAATAAGCTATTACTGTCTTGGAGCTTTATAGTTAGTTCTCTGAAAACGTTAAATCAATTATTAGTAACAGTTAGAGAAAGGCAAATACAATGTTAGAGTTATTGGAAAGGAATGGAGGAAAATATAGACAGCTTACTGCTTGTTAGAGTTTAAAATGTATAACCCCAGGAAGTCAGCAGGCAGCAGATTTGAAAAGAGAGATTTCTTAGAATCGCAGCATGGCAGAAGTTGGAAGGTAGCTCTGGACACTTGTCTAGTCCAATGCCCTGTTCAAACAGTGTCCACTATAGCAGGTTGCCTGGGACTGTGTCCAGCCAGGTTTTGAATGTCTCCAAGGATGGAGATTCCGTGCCATCTCTGAGCAACCTGATCCAGTGTTTGACCACCTTCACAGTAAAAAAGTTTTTTTGTTTTGTGGGATTTTTTTTGTTGTTGTTTCTCCCCTCGACGTTTAAGTAGGATATCTCATATTTCAATATGTGCCCATTGCCTCTTGTTCTGTCTGTGGGCTCCCTTGCAAAGAGTCTGGCTGTCTTTTTTTACTTCCCCCTTCAGGCATTTATACACACTCATTTGATCCCCCTGAGGCTGAACAGTCCTAGCTCTTTCAGCCTCTCTTCATACGTCAGATGCTCCAGACCCTTAATTATCTTTGTGGCCCTTTGCTTGACTTGGGGGACCCTAGAACTTGATATAGCACTGCAGATGTGGCCTCACCAGTGTTGAGTAAACCTGCTTTCCAGCCAGTTGGCCCTCAGCCTGTGCATGGGTTTATTCCTCCCCAGGTGCGGGTCTTTGCATTTCCCTTCACTGAATTTCGTGAGATTCCAGTTGGCCCATTTCTCCAGCCTTCACACAGCCAGTAGTTCTGTAATAGGAATGTGAAAATAGCTAATTATTTTTCGATTTCATAGTGTAAATGTCCCTGTAAGGGACAGAAAAGAACAGAGTTTTAGGACATGTATCCTCTGACTCTTGTGCCTTGGTATGAAGTTATAAATGGGGAAGTGGCTGCAAGAGGGAGTTTTGCTAGTATCTTGCCACCAATTCTTAACTGCTGATAGATGCACCAAAAAAATTGTGGTTTTTTTTCTAAAACAGAAATTATGAAATATGATAAGGGATCTTTGATTTGACACAAGACATCTGGTCTTACATGAAAAGTTGGCAAGTTCCAAGATCTAATCTTGGTTTTGACAAGTTGTGTAGAAGAATACAATCCTGGTGTGCCTATCATCTAATTTCTCCGTGATATTTTGCTGAACTAAGTAGCGACTAAGTTATTAGCAATTCAGGGAATAGTTTAGGAGGGGTATGGAGGAGATGCTGTAACTTTTGATTGTGGCTATAGCAGGAAAGATGATAGTGTTAAGTGTTACACAAAGATCCAAGCAGAACTTTCTTATTGCTTTGGATAAGAAGAAAAAGAAAGAGAAGAGAAGAGAAAGCTTTATGCTATGCCTAAAATTAATTGGTCTTTGTAAACAGTTAGACTGTAATGGGAAAGAAGACCTACACTTCTACCAAATGCTTTCTAAAGTTACACTATACTGAAGCTAGCACAATTGCTTGAGTGTGACTGAAAATAGAATTTAGGGGTTTTTTTGTTGAGATGATTCAATTTTAAGCAAGAAATTGTTATCCTAAGTTTGTTGCATTTAGTGGTTTGTTTTTGTTTTGTTTTCCAGTGGGAGAACAGAGGTCCAGTCTGTGCAGTATGGTAAAGAAAGAGCAAACAAAGACAGGGTATTTGCAAGGTAAGCAATTTACATTTGTACAAGATCAGTAAGTCTTCTGTTTGTATCTTTTTAGATGTTATGGGATCATTGTTTTCTGTTTGCAAAAATGTAAAATAAAGAGCAACTGTTGTTGACTGTTGCTGGTGGCTTGCCTTAACCATATTAAGGAGTTTAATTTTGATATGGGAGGGTGTCTCTTTGGGGCAGCCCGAAATTGGGGAGAATCTTATGATGGAAAAGTTAACAAGGGTATTCTTTAATATTTCTACCTTTATATATTTTCAAAATTCAGAATAGCCTTTAATCTGTGTAGTTTGTTGTTACATATACTACCCCTCTTTGTGCTGTCTTTATTGCAAAGAATGGTTTCTTTTATTATTCCATTAAAATATTGAGTTAATGGGTATGTTTTATTCCTGGTAACAACCTACAACTGTACACACATTTCCTTTAGAACAAGGTACTGTGAGTGTCTTACGTGGTGAGAGCAGCTCTATCACTATAGTCCCAATGAGGTATTTTACTATGAAAAATTTGGGAGTGAGCTGCTTCTGAAGGTATTCTATCACAGAGTAGTTGGCTAATCATAGAATCTATTACTTAATTGTGTTTCAGACTCCTGAGGGGTTTAATGATTACAAGAAAACAGTCAAGACATAGATTTAGTTCTTCATTCAGAAATTATGGTACAGTATTCAAAAGTAAAACTGCTGCTGGCTCCGTTTGGCAGTCTGCTCTGATCAATAGAAATAATAGAAATAATCCTTATAAGCAGAGAGCATGCTCCATGCTTTTTTTTATGCTTATACTTTTACTGAGATGGGGAATGTCTTTTAGCATAGTTACTCCTTAAGGAAGTCTGGAGTTCAAATTTATGCTCGCAGACTATTAGTAACAAGCCCAGCAGCCTTTCTCAAGTACCTGCAAACATTGTTTTTCAGAGTGTTGGTGAATTCTGCTTTGATTTCCTGTCATGTCTGTCTCATCCCCACCCCACACTCCCCCACCCCGCCCCCACCCCGTGCAATAGAATATAATTTAATTTGAGTTTTTAGTTGGGCACACCATAGATAACCAGCTCCATATTAGAAGGATTTGAGGGCAGAAGTGCTGTGACATGTTTGTTCAACAGGTAGATTTTTATAAGACCAATTTGTTCTGTGTGCTGTAGAATTATTTTTTATTCTGTTTAATTTGCTTTGGGAGTCTGGTTAGATTTTTACTTGGGCAACTCTTTCAGTACGCGGAAGACTCAACACTGTGACAACTGGATTTTATTTATTTAAATGACAGTTACAAATCAATTAAAAACTATTTTTCTCGTTGCACTCTGAACTTGGCAATTCTCCACAAGTAAGTAGGGTGGAAGAGAGATGATACTTGGCTTTGAGGAGTATATTTATCATTTTAGAAACTCTTATTCAGTAGATGGCACTCTTCCCTTTGAGTCAAAGCTGAACAAGTGGTGCTGGGGTCACTTGTATTTTGTAGTATATATTCTGGATAAAATTGAAAGCCATGGCTAGAATTGCTCTGATGTTTTCTCAAGTCTTTTTTTAGTTAATAAAATACTTGGCTTTTCTGTCCTCAGTAATTTTATTTTCCACTGTTGCTTTCAGATTAAGGAATACAGCATTCATCCTCACCTTTTGAGTTGTTTAGTAATGTTAATGACTGATAAATGTCTGAGGCATATATGCGTGCAACAGTGAACTGAAATTAATGACGTACTGTAACAAATATACTTTGAAAGTCTTTTAATAGATCATCTGTGTCTTCCTCTGTCCTCCCCATCACAGTGTGCAATTAATGCATTTTCAATTTTAAAGACTTCTAGTATTTTCAGGGGTGAAAAAACTTGAAATATAAGACATTTCTAGAACACCATGTGGTTCAAGAAGCTTAATATAAGAACATTGTCTTAAATTCCTTGTCTTCTAAACATTTACATTTCAAGTTGGAATACTGAGTAGATGTTAGCCCTTTTGTATTTATACAGAGGATAAATTTTGCTTTTTAAGGTTTTACAGGTATAATGTGGTTTTTGTTCCTGGAACCTGCCTTTCTGTTTCTCAGTGTGTCTTTCTCGGCCAAAGTCATCGTGTTGTTGAACAGCCTTTTAAGCTGTCAAGCAGTGGGCTTGTTTTGGTTGTTTTTGAAAGTTCTGCTAGGTATTGGTTGCCTTTTGCTATGAAACCAGGAGTGTGCTAGCATTACAGTCAGGTCTTTCTTGAGAATTAAGACATAAAAAAATTTAAATAATTACTGTTGTTTTTATTATTACCACATCAGAAAATTTATTCAAGATCAGTTAAAAAAAAAAAAAATGTTTTCAGGTTTTTTTTCTAGAGCTATCCAGATTTACACTCTGTTTTCTCATCAGTATGGAACTAGAAACTGCCTTATTTGAGCTAATACTGTCTAAGTAAACTTTTGAATCATTTCATTGTAAGAAAATAAAACCGATAGTTCCATTGAGTTGTTGAGTGATCTATTTGTTCTACGTTGGGAATTGGTGATTGCCACAAGTAATGGTCATCTAGTCTTTGCACACTGAGCAGAACATAGATACAGAGCATAAGACGTGAAAATAAAATTTCTTAACAGCCATTTGAATAAAACAAGTAGTTATAACCTACAATTAGCAGGCTTAGCTGTTTGTCCTCAGGATTTTACTTTAAAATTAGCTGAAGTAGTATTAATAGATTTTTTTTTCCAAATCATAAAAACATTTAAAATTAATTTTAAAAAATGGAATCTGTTACTGTGAAGGAGATAGTCTGTAATAAATTTGATACATTTTTGTAGATGCTGTTTTCTTAATCTTCATGCAGCACTAACTTCAGCATTTAGAAGACTGTTGTTGCAGTTTTTTAGGTTTTGGGGTGGGTTTGTTTGGGGTTCTTTTATCTTCATTACAGCTATTCTCTTGGCCTCATTTGTTGCAGGGTATTCACAACCCAAGAAAACTCCTAAGCATTCCCAGGAGCATAATAAAAGTGAAAGTAGATAATAAAAGTGAAAAAAGTTCGATTAAGTCATGATTGAGAGATCTCTCAAAGAGCATTGTTCTCTCTTAGAGTCCTTGCAAAATATTCTAATTCTGTTCAGTTCTGATGGTGTGTACTGGAGCTGAGAGAAGGTAGTTTATGCGCATTGTATGGGTATCTCAGTGAGCACGTGGGTATCTCAGTCAGTCATCTGTATTTGCAAACTCCCTATCATTAAGTTGCAATCTCTGTTTCCAAAAATTCAGTCTTGCTTCAACCATGCATTTATTCAGGTTAATTAAATAATTCCTCAGTTGCTTTAAATTGCATGTGTTATTTGTGGTGTATCTGCAGATTTGTATACAGTTTCAGTCTCTTGGTCTGAAGCAGTAGTTGCCAGTTTTGCTGAGAAACGCATTCCCTGTACTCCTTTGTCAAAATACAAAGCAAGGCTGTGGCTCCAGGTTATATTTCGTTTTGGGACAGAAATGATTTAAAAGATTGCCACCTGTATTCCCAAACAATACCCTCTTTCTTTCCCAGCTCCTGCGAGAATTTAGCACTTCAGCTGTGGGACGCAAAACAAATTCTGTCTTTGAAAGCTTTTGTGTTATGTAGCTGAACTAATATAAATTGTCATGCTTTTTTTTTTTTTTGTCGAATTCTGTAATTTCATCCCTGCTACTTGTTTTTTGTATTTGACGTAGTATCACAGCTCGTAAGACTGCTCTTGATTTTGGGGGCAGGTAAAGTTTTTGGTCTCTGATAGGTAGGACTTCTTCCAACTTTTTTAGGAATGTCTCTGCAGATACATCAAAAATTAAAACTGAAAATAGTTTTACTGTGTTAACTAGCAGTGCCCTGTGCTGGGGTGCAATAGAAGCATCCAGACTGAGCAGACAAATGTGGAATTTAGAATTTCAAAGTTTATCAAAGCATTTCAAAAGTTTTTTACAGCTTACTTCCCCTCTCCCATCTCCTCAGCTGCACTCTGGCATGAGAAAATTATTTGAATATTGTAAGGAATTAGTGATACAGGAGAAATTTGCAGGAATATTTCACAACGTATGTTAAGTGTTAATAAAAACCGCCTTATTTTTAGACTTAGAAGTGCTGGCAGGAGAACTAGTATCAAAAAGCCACAGCACTGAGAAGTTCAGTGCTGCAGTGTGGTAATTTTTTCTTTGTAATTTCTGCAAAGACAGGAAATGGAGGCAACAAACATGAGTGGGTGGGACTCTGAGGTTAGAGCTGTTAATAAAATAATTGAAACGAACCTTTGCTGATAAATGCTGCAGCTGTTTATCACGGTAGTAAGGTATTATTTCTGAAAGATCAGACCCTATCCACAGTAAAAGGTGAGTTTTCTTAACATTGGATTTTTTTGATAGGGAAGAAGGTGATGCTTTTCTCATTTTAGAGTTATGTTCATTTGTTGCACAGATTGAGGAAGTTTTCAAAAATGTAGTTACAAACTGACTTAAGGTACAATGCAGTGGGCTTTTTTTGAAGCAGTCAAAAATTTAATTTTTGGAAAAACTTGTTTTTTTCCCGCTCCCTATATACTTTTGTGTCTCTCTGTAATTTAATTTGTTTTATGCAGGCAAGGATAGTGCCCTTTCACTGTTGTTGCACATTTAAAAAACAAAACACCCCCACCCAACTTTCCTATATTCCACTTGTTGCTTTTTCACTGAAGGTAAATAAGGTTCAGTAGCTGCCTTTACATGTCTGTCAGAAAATACTGTATCTGCAGTCATTTATTTACCTAATTTAGCATTGGATATATTATGTTCCTCTGCATTTTTCCCTCAGCCCGTTATTTGGTTAGTACAATCCATCTCTTGGCAGAGCTGGCTCTTGGTGCTAATCTGCTGGCTGCAAGCATGCTGTCAGCAAAGTCTAGCTAGCGATAGCTTTGGTTAATAAAAGAATAATGAACAGATAACATAAGACATGCATTTAAGTTCTGCTGGTTTCTTGTTATTTTACCTGTTCAGAACTGCTCAAATTTGCTGTTTGTGAAGAAAACTATTGAAGTGGTTTGCATTGCTCACATTTGAAGCAAATTACAGAAATTCAAATGTTGGTTTAACTGACATGATATCAAGCTAATTACTTTTTCAATTAAATTAATACTGCTTAAACACAGTGAAGCATGTTAGGAAACTGGATGTGGTTTTCCTCAGGAATTAAATAATTGATATTTTCCCTGTTTTCAAATATCAATATACTATTAGATTTTTTCCCAGGTAGAATAAGACCTGAAACAGTAGTATGTAGAACAGCCCGTCTTGCTTAACTGTCTGAAATTTGTCAGCTGTTATTCAGTAAGTCTTTAGAGCAGCAAAGCAGCATGCTAGTACATGTTCAGAACTGCTTGGGGGTGGAAAAACAAAAATAAGCCCTCCACACACAGATCAACACTCCTTTAGTATCAAACACTGTTGACCTCAATAGGACTTACATATTTCTGCATGTGAAGATAGATTATTCAATATGACACTTGGTTAGTTATTGTTGTAGACTTTTTTGATAATATTGAGGACAGTCTGCTTAAGGTGGTGGCTTGCATTGAGTTTTAAGTTCTGTGAGAAGCAAAAATGTATTTGTAACTAAGGTTTTCATTTTCAGAAGGATGTAATTTGTGTCCAGGTAGTTCCTTAAATTCTCAATGTTCCTTCTTTCTGGACTTGCACTTTCAGTAAATCAGTAAGGTGATGATGAAGATGAAGAACAGTTACCATCCCAAGGACAGCAAAAGCAGAAGTTATTTTGTGATATGGGTGTATGGAGCTGGGAAAACAAATGAAGGATTTATGCTGATATAATAATATGTTGTCACCTCATTGTGCAAAGCTGGAGCGTAGAGTATAGTGATAGAATATAAAGGCAAATGGGAATGAAATTATCATGGCACAAAAGACTGATGAAACTGAGGTATCGCTGGAACAAGAGAGGGTTGGGTAATGATAGAGGAGAAATTTGAACTACGTAGCACCATCAAAGTAGTAGAATTAAAGTAAAAACCTGGTAACACAAAATACACAGGACATTTAAGGATTGTTTAAAAGAATTTTTGTTGTTGGCTAAAGAATTTTCAGTTGAAGACAACAAACAGCAAGTCTGGGTATATTTAGTCAGAGGATGGTTTAACCATCTAATGTGATGCTAAGAAAAAAGCAACCACAATTCTTGGATGATTCATTTGATGATTTCCAGTATAAAAGGGAAATACAGTATTTCATGAGAAATTGCAAGTATGGTCTCATTTGTGCTTAAGAAATAGGTGAAAGAAACAGCAGAAGGGGATTGTAGGTATCCTGGGATGACTGGAGAATGAGAAGAAAACGTTTCCTCAATATCGAGAAAGGGCAACAAGTAGAAAATACAATTCCTTTTTTATAAAAACACTGGTGATAACGACCTTTAACCTGAAGGATGTTTCTAGCACAAAACCAAATGAAGTTTGGTTACTCACAAAGAAGTTTAAATAGGATGATTGCATCTGCCTTACAGGTGACAAAACATGTTCTGGAAGAAAGCATGTCGCCTTGATGGAAATCCCTGATGAGTAAACAAAACTCAGTAGCTCCGTTGCCATGTTGATGGTTACCCCACTTTCAGTTCTTCAAAGTCTTTGGGAGTTTTTTGGGGCTCATGTTTCCACTGCTTTATTTTTCCTAAAATGGCTGAATAGTTTTTACTTAGAGGTTTTTTGTTGGTGGTGGTTTTTTCTTTCTCATTTTTAAGTTCAGACCTCTCAAAGACTCTGTTTGAGTCGGATTCTCTTTGAGGCATTAGAAATGCCTAGTGAAGTTTAGTAGGTTCCTCTTCCATCTCGCCTGTTTCCCTCCCAACCAACAGTATTTTATGACTGTATTTCATTGACGTTTTTGTACAAAGTACAGATAATGAAGTACAATATATTGAGAAAATACAGAACTGCCCATGTAAATACAGTTTTGCATTATTACATTTCCTTTCTTCCATATAATTTGCTTTCCTATGATAGAACATCAGTTTCGTGGTGAATTTTATGTAATTTTGTTCTTACCTCATATAATTTTTGGTTAGTCATTTTACTTGCTGCTTCTAGATCCCCCAGTAAACCCTTGGCAAGGAAATTAATGAGCGGGATGGACTGGGAAGTAGTGAGCAGGAACTCACTGTCTGATGATAGGTTGGAAACACAAAGCCTACCATCACGGTCTCCACCTGGAACCCCCAATCAGTAAGTAGCATCGAATCTTCTCTCCCTAGAAGTGACTGTCTACCTCTAATGTGAGTGACCTACTTGTGTAATAAAAGGTTTAATGCGTTACAGAGACAAATAACTTCATAAATTATGTGCTGAGTGGTTCTCTGGAACATTTAGCTCCAGATCAGAGAAACTATTTGGGGGTGAATTTTAGGTGCTTCTCACTCAACCTATAAAAAGTGTAAGATGTAGCACGCTACCCTAAATTTGAGAGCTTGAGTTTTCTCAAGCACAGTTAAAACTAAATTATTCATTTGGCTAAGAAAAAAACCTGATAATAAAATCGGCGTGATATTTTAGAAATAATTGATTCTGGTTAATACCACTTCTTAAAACATTGGGGAAAATTACTTAATCATAAATCCTTGCAGGTTTATTCCCCTCAATTTTTCTGCATTTTTCTTTCAAAGCTCACTCTTTTCACATGATAGAGCTTTCTGTTCGATGTTTATAGTTAGTGAAAAATAATTCCTGATTTCTTTTGGAAAATAACCAGTTTTCTCAGTGTGCTGAAACTGGCTTAAGAATTCGTATTACCCGATTTTGTATTGCATAAACCAGAAAGTTTTAAGATTCTTTGGCATTGCTGCATAGTATTCAAAAGACTGTTGTAAATATCTGTAGCATTTAAAAATTATTGTAAAAATTGTGTAATAATGATGCTTATAGCATAGCATAACTTAATCATGCATGTTTCAAAGCATTTTAAGAAAGATGCCTATGTCACTATGCTAGTTTTCAAATGGGAAAATTTTGGGTCATAGAAATGATAAGACTCTCAGTGCAAAGCTTATGATTCTTCTAGGAGAAGATGCAGGGGATGAAATGTTCCTCTTAATGAATTGAGGTTAAGTTCTGCCATGAACAGAGCCAGGATTTTTCTTCTTGGGGATTCATTTTTCTTCTCATTGACTGGACTGTCAGTCCAGTAGCCTGTTCATTGGACCGTAATGCTTTCAGTCTTCTTTAATTAAAAAAAAAGGCAAGAAAAATATTAGCCATTTAGTGTTTAGGAAAATAATATTGAACACTTTTAAAAAGAAAATTATGAAATATAGCAATTTCATCTGACAACATAATTGTTTCAGTGATTTTTGAAACCTTAAATTATTTAATAAAAATATGTATATGAACATGTGCTTGCACTGAGAGGAAATAATTATTTTAGCATTCCTTTGTAGTGGTGTAAGATATGTGGGTTAATATTCCTTTCACATTGCACTGCTGTGCTTTCCCTCTTAGTCGCAACTCTGCCTTCACTCAAGAAGGAGCCCGGTTACGACCCTCATCAGTTGGACATTTAGTGGACCATGTAGTTCACGCTTCCCCAAGTGAAGTATTTGTGAATCACAGATCCCCATCTTCCACCCAGGCTAATAGCATCATACTGGAATCATCACCGTAAGTTCTGTGGTCGTTACTGTATGGCTGCATGCAGGGCTTCTGAAGATAAGTTAGAAATCTTTGCCATTAAGAATTTAGTGTTAAATGTTTGGGTCAGGGAGAGCCAGAAAATCTAATAAAAAGGTAGCTGTTGTTTAGGGAGTATTAGTATAGGTCTTATTGAAAATTAAATGATATAGAATTAAAGACCTATATCTGATGTGTTCCTGGTGCAGGATTACAATACCTTCCCCACCCACCCACCCAAAGTGGGTTTGCTGTAATGTGGCCATCAGTATCTGGATGTGGAAGCAAAAGTTATTTTTTTGGTAGAACTGAAATACGTTGTTTTGTGATAAAAGTTTTTAATTCCCATGAGTTTGGAAATTTTGCTTTTTGTCAAGGCACAGAAGTATGAGTGAGCTTTACAAATTATTTAGCCAAAATACCTTCTTAGCACCCCAGCATTCTGAGGTTCCTAGTGTTTTGTATATTGTTATAGAGTATATCTTAATTTTTTTAAGATAGCACTATCAGGCTTTTTTTCTGTTGCGCTGAATATTCTTGATACTGTAAGTTTACTGTGCTATGATGGGCAAAATAAAAACTATTACAGTGTATTAAGTCCAGAAGGATGACAAACAAAAAAACATTGAGTTATTCAAAGATTTGAAATACTCAATAACTTGTGGCCAGAGTACAGATTAATTGGGGAAAAAGGGTGCGCAATATACACCTTATTAACAGTGCCACTGTACCTTCTTATATATAGCTATACATGTAATGCTAAACTTCCTCTCATAATTTTGTATAATCTCTGTTAGCAAGGAAATTGTGCAGATGGTTTCAAAACCATTTGAGAACTGTAAAATAGCACATACATAATTACATGTTTTTAAACAAATTGTGTGTGCTAGGAAAAGTTACTCTCAGAAGGTATTTGAACACAATTTTAAAACCTTGCTTGGACTGTACCTTCAGTTTTACCAACTGCGTCTAACTTTGGGGAGGGGAGTAGAATACAAAATTTTTAAAGTTTTGTAAAATAACACAAGATGCTTTTTATGATAGGGTACAATAGTTGTAATCTGACCATCAGCTAGTTATTTAGCTTTCAGAGTTAGAAAACAATCATTTGGCCTAATAATACAAAACCCCCTTTTTTGGTGGGCTTTTTTAACCTATTCACATGGCAAGGGAGTCTGAAAACTGGAGCAGTTGTGAATCTTTTATCATATTAAGAGTTTTTCTGTACAAAGGCCACACAGGGTCAGGTTCCTTCTGTTCCAAGACTTCCAACTTAAGTCAAGTCTCCACCATAACTTAAGTCAAGTCTCCAGCATAACTCAAGTCTTCCAACATAACTCAAGTCAGTTATGAGAAACACTGAATGGTAGAATGATACAGTGAAGTAAGGGCAATTCTTAAATATTCTCTTTTATTTGTATGCCTGTAAGTTAAGTTCTAAAGATGTTCCTGAGTGTCCTTGGGATTTGTTTATTTAAGACCTGATTTCTTGTGTAAGTCACCATAGAAATGAGTCTTAAAAAGAGAGGAAGTGGTTTTGTAAATTAGTTATGCAACTATGGCTGTTCTTTTTCATGATTTTGCACTTTTTATGCCCAAGCAGAAAAACTATTGCTCTTCCATCACTAAGTTTTGGGTTTTGTCTTTGTTTTTTCCCTTGTTGGAAGCTTAAAAGTGGAATTTAATCTCCCAGTATAGTTATCTAGCGTAAGGTATTTTTAAGAGTGAGGACGTTGACTGTCAAAAATACATGAACGCCATTAGGGTCTTCTGAAAGTTCCAGGTGATGTTATTGATTCAAGATTTGAGATTTACGAAAGAAAGTAGTAGTCACGAAGTTCATATTAGCTGTATAATTTACAATTAATCCAAAAAGCTATTTCTTAAACAATTTGGCCTTTCTGAGTGAAAAGATTTGAGTAGTCTATCTGCTAATTTGGGGGAATTCTTATTTTGTTGATCAAATTTACATATGTAAGAAAGTCAGAGGGGCTAACCTGACAGGCAGTAGGTTTAGTGATCTCTCTGAGTTTGGAGTCAACATAGCAAAAGAAATGAGAGTTTCAGTGCAGTTTAGAAGGATATTATAGCTTAGCTAATACAACCTTTAATTCCACATTTTTTTCTTCATCTGCACGTGCTATTCAAAACTAAATTGAGAGATTTCTGCTTGTAGTTCCCTGAGGTAATTATAACCTTAAATTCCACAAGCATGTGATATGTGTTTAGTTTAATAAATTTATGGGGGTGTGTATGAAACTTTTGCTTAATATATTAAAAGGTCAGACTGGATATCTGTAACAAAAATACCCTAAGCTTGTCAGTGCCAGGGTTTGTGTGTTATTTTATTATTATGTAAATTGCTGAATGCAGTAACAGAGAGCTGCTTTGCCTGCAAAATAGGCTGCTTTTACTGCCATTGTCTAAGCATTCATAAGGAAATTCAAAGCTGACTGGGCAAATATAAAGCAATGAAGTTTTTGCCCAAGGCTCAATTGTTAGTTCTCACAATTCATTATGCTAATATATTACAGTACTTGCATTGCTGCTTCTAAAATGCTCATTTAAGTAACTTTTCAAATCTTTTCTATAAGTTTGTATGTTCAGTAGGAATTTATTTGTGTTTGTTGGCATGTATGTACAGACATCTAGCCAAGCATAAGAGCCCATCTTTTACTTTTATCGGAATTACTTCTTTTGTGTCTCTACTCATGTTTTCTGTTCCCTTTTTATTCAGTTTAAAACTCTCAGGAGTAATTGTTTGCAGGAAAATACATAACTATGTTGCCCTTCTCTTAAAAGGCTGAATAATCTGTGCTGGCCAGACTTGAATGAATAAATACATAGGCAGCTAAAAGCTCTGGGTGACCTTTGTAAGTCAATGTCTAAATAATTTATAGCTGCCTTGAAAATTCATTTTGCAAATGTTGGCAATCATCATATTTTGTCTTTCTCCACAAAAATGAATTTAGAAAAGCTGCTTATCCTGAAAAATAAAATATAAGGATGATATGCTCTTTTTTACTGCCACTTGCATTGAAAAGTGTTAAGAAATGTTATTTTTATGCCCTAGTATGTTTTGAACATGAGATTCTTCAGACATCAGATACTGAATAATTACTTTTTTTCTTTTAACACTGCATGAAAAAAATTATTTTCTGAAAGTTGAAATTAAGCGAAAACATGCAGAAAAATATTGTTAGGATCTTTTCAAATGTACTGTTTTCATACATTGACAAAACATTTTGTCAATATTTCGTTTTCTAAGAAAATTGACTGAATTTTTTAAAACTGAAATGGAAAACATGTGTTTTTTCAAAGTGAAGTGTTCCATTTCCCATTCACTTTTCATGAGGTTCATCCTTTTATTTGAAATCACTGTAGACAATTGTGATCTGATTTTTTGTTTTTATTTGAAAGCATGTACCTGGGATCTGTCTTTCTTTAACTGCAAAGAAATAAATTATACGGTATGGAATTTGATGTGTGCCTTAGGTTTTCTAACTTGCAGCAACTTGAAATGTTATGCTGTCTCATAATGAGAGTCTTACCCTGCTAACAGTTTACTGTGGCTAGACCAGTTAAATACAGTAGGACTACTCAAGTGGTTACCCCTGCTTTTTAGAGGGATGTTATGCTATGAGTTACCGCTACAGCTTGCTGATAACGAAAGGGCAGTGTCCTATTCCTAGTTTCTGGGAGTGTACTTCCCTCTCTGTGCGGTGGTCAACCCTGTGATGAACCAGTTCACCTTTATAAACCAGCAGAGAGCTACCCAGACTTGTCCAAAAAGTCAATGTATTTTTGCTTGCTTGGTAAGCTGCCTTAGCCAAGGGAGGAGCACCAGAGTGCTTCAAGGAAGGGGCTGTGGGTGTGGGTGAAAGAAAGAAAGGAGGCACCCATTTTTGGTGGTAGCGTTCTCTTTAGATTTAGCTGTAACCTGTAACTTTATTCTTGGTGGTTTTTGGATTTGCCACTAGTATCAGTGGGCTGTTGTCATAAGTCATTAAATTACTTAATAATACCTTTTAATGTGGTTCATGGGGAGGAAGGCATGTATCCTTGCTGGTATTCAGAAACTGGCATTCAAACTAAGTTAATGGGAACTATGTGCTAACTGCCCTTTTGGGCCTCTCAAAATGTTCTTAATTCTTAAATATAAAGCCATATAATGAAAGATGAATCATATATTTATGTAATACAAATTATACAGTTAAGCTTTTATTCCAAAAGGACTAATAAAGGAAATTATCCATATTATACATAAACACAGAGAACATTTTTATTAATCTACAGTAGAATGCTTGCAGATCTAAAACAGAATTTGAACTTTCTGCTATTTCATCTTAAGTAATGGTGTTATAACTCAACTAAAAAATGCATGCGATGAATGCCATTTTTACAAATGTTTCAAAGCTGCGTATGTTTCAAAGGGAAATATGTTTAAGAGGGGGGAGAATTTCTCTTGAAATGTATACATATACTTTTCAATTGAAAAATTAAAATTTAACACTATCATGTCCAGTGGGCTTTTCAAATAAATAAATTCAGGGGGACAGTTGAGTTGTGTTCAGCTTGCATTCCTATTTTTAGATCAAAAGCCAAAAACTAGTGTGGGAGCACTTTATTATGCTGCTTGTGTCTGTTTTTAAAATTTAAATTGAAGGCATTAATTTAAGATGCAAACTAAATGATTTTCTTACTGAGGAAAACGTATTAAGTGACTTATCTATTTTAGAAATAATTTTATTTTTTTTAGCAAGAGTGCAGAGTATAAATACAGTGAATTTTATAATATTCCAATATAAAGTGGTTAAGAGTGTTAAAACCATTAAAAACAAAAAACAAACTCGTGTAAAAGATTAACTTACTGGTTCTGTGTACAGTTGCTTGTCAAGAAAAAAAGCAGTAACATGTCCAAACATACACTTCCAATATATCCCACCACAGTACATTTTTGAGATTCTAAAAACACATACAGATATTCAGCTCTCAAGCTCTCAAACTCTTGAGTTTCTTCTAGCATTTTCAGTTTATTTGGAACCCTAAAAGAACTGTCAATATCTCATGATTGTTCCACTTCATACTTCTATTTTGGTATTTAGATCTCAAGAGACTCCTATAGATGGGCAGCCTCCTGCGTTACCACCCAAACAATTTAAAAAGAACAGTTGGAACCAAATTAATCATTCACACTCACAGCAAGAACTGGATAACCATATTAATGAAACATTCGATGTTCCTGCATCACCTGAAAAATCCACAGTAAGTTTTTTTGAATCCAGTTTAACCATTTTGCTTTTTATCGGAATGATAGTCTTACTTTTCATGAGGTTGGTTCTGACGCATTTCAGAGAGTTGTTGTGTTTGTGCATTACATTGCAGCATTTCCATTATACATACCGTCTCTTTGCTAGCTTCCACTATTTTTTCCACCTGCTGGAGTAGTCCTTTGTCAGTTGTCATCAAATGACTACATTGGGATGAATATGCAAACATTTTGAACATTAGCTTTTCAGCACATGCAGAAATTTCTAACTAACCTCTTCTTTGAGAAGTCATTTACCATCAGTTTTGAAGAAGACTTTGCAGACACTACCACTGGTGTTTAATCTAGCTTTTATCAAAAAGCTGAAAGTAAAAGTGCCTACCAGCTTCTAGAGCAGTTTCGTCAGGAGAAGCTTCTTGAATCTGTGGTTGCATTCCTCATCAGAATTTCCAAGAAAGAGACTCTACCAAGAGACCTGTGACAACAAATGTAAAAATCTGAGCAAAAGTTCTTTTTCCACGCTTAAGCATGTGCTAGATGAGTAAGCTAGTTGGTTGATTATTGTCTGACTGAGGTGAGATCTCACTGATCATTTTTGTGATTTTTGTCCTTCCAGAAGTTTTCAAATGGTTCTTGGTTTTATACTGATGTGGGACAAGAAATGGTTTGCAGGATGGGAAAACTGTTTAACATCCAGATGTAGCAAATACTGTATAAACAGTTTTGCCAACCTCAGACATTCAAAATTATGAGTCAGCTCCCAAAACTGATATTTTAGAAATGCCTTTGGTTTATTTTTACTTGCATTCTGAACTCTAAGCCTAGGGTGTTCTCTCAGGCCTCATTACAAAGTTAAGATTCCCACAAAACCAATATTTAATTTCGTAGCTGGGGTTTAAATAACACACACAAAAGTGAAACTTGTAAATTTATGACAATTTTGGGAATGTTGTAAAAAATTTTGCTTTAATTAAATAAACCAAATTTTTAACAGCTTTGTCTTCTGTCAGTGCTTACCTGAGTCATATTAAAGTACTGTTCTGTTTTGAAAGATAATGCTACTTTACTCATCAAGTTTTTCTGCTCTGTATTCAGTTATCTTTACCAAATTGACAAAAATAACTTTCAGTTGTTTTTTTAACTCCTTTTAGTTCTGCAAAACCAACACAGCTGCGTGAGAATGAGGTTCTTTTTTCTCTGCGCATTGTCAGTGTGATTGTTTGCTGTAGTCCAATGGGCCACATTTATGCAGCCTCGCTTAAGGCGGTACACTGTTGTAATTGAAGATCTAATTTGGTCTGCTGATGACTTTTTATTTTGGGTATTAGAGAAGAATGAATGTAGCATGACTCTGAAATTTTGTGAAATTGTAAATTTAGGATTTGGAATGTGGGTTTTTTTTCCAAAGTTGCTTTTCTGACCAGAATGCACTTCAGGTTCCTGCACCACTAAAGTCTCTTCTGCTGCTCCATCTCAAGTAGTTTAAGGAAAACCCTTCACCATTTTGACTTCATTTAGCTATTGAATTTCCTTTGTCTGTTGTATGTATGGAGAGACTATTTAGAAAGGTAGTAAGTAGGACAGGTATGGGAATGACAACTTTTTACTCCATCTGCAATCCCTAAGTATCCAGTCTGAGAATGTCCCAGAGGTATTTGAAAACAGGTATGGCCAGGAGTCCCTTCAATCAAACAGGTTAATGATGATATACTGTGCTCTCTTCAGGTTTTTCATTATAAACTGCTGCTCAAAATAGCCTGTTAAAGCGGGAAATTATTATTCCTTTTTTGTCTGGGGAATGCAATGACACAACAGTTGCCAAACGCTACAGGTGGGCGCTTGGTGATTGTTCATTCTGCCCAGGAACCTGAGTCTGGTCTCCTGTGCCAGTGAACGTAGGCTAAAATGATTTGCATATGATCAGGCTTCCTAAGCACCCTTCCTTCTCGATAACATGTCTTCTGCTGTTACTTTCCTCTCCTTCCCCAAATATTTCATCTTTTCATTACTATGAATGTGTTCGAGCAGGGTTTGTTTTGTTTTAACCAAGAGCTTAAAACACCTGGAATTGATTTAACTTTTTATGACCCAAGTTGAGCAGACTTCTTTTACCTATTGAACCTGCAGGTTTTGAATTTTCTTACATATAGAATGTAAGATTTGTAAATGTAATGTGAATTTAATAAGTTTTTTTTGTTTTCTTCCTTTGTGAATATGAGTCTTATGCTTTGGTTGTAATTGGTAACATTGAAAACTTCTTTAATAATACTTTGCATCCTCACCATAGAAACTATAAAAATACTAGCAAATCTTCAGTCTGTGAAATAAATATTGATGGGAACAAACTAAAAATCACTTCAATGGCACTAAGTTGATTTTTCAAGATGAAGAAAGTGTCTAGTATTCCCCAGTTTATTGGTAGTTCCTTTAACAGTGATAGTGTGATGAAAATAAAACCAGAAAGAAAGCAGCTAAAATTGTCAGAGCTTGATCAGTGCGGAGCATGTCTCACACCTCATACTCCAGCACACTGGAAATGGAATGGGGGATACGGAACCAAGATTTTGTTGCCAAACTTGTCCTTGCTTACTACTGTCATATTGCTGTTAATAGAAACAAAAGTATACCTTCAATTACCTTATTTTTCATCATATTACATTCTTACTGCAGGCTTTTCACTGTGGTCTTAAAACAAATTTAAGGAGTTTCCATTTAGTAAACCATTTTCCTTAAGACTGCTTGAAGCCAATTAGTCTTTTCTAATGCTTTTTCTTTCTTTGAGCTTGGTTTGACAGAACACACTTTTAACTTAGTTATGTCCAAGACTTTTAAATGTGTAACTTTTCCCTTTTATGCAAAACTCAAGATAAGATGTTTGCGCTATTCCTTGATGTTTTCTCAAGTGTCCAGGAGCAATTACTTGATGAGGAAACTGTAAAATTATTACATACAATATCCTCAAAGTCTAACTATGAACAAAATATATATTAATATAATATCATTTTTGTTTACTAGCCTAATGGTGGTGTCCCCCATGACAATCTTGTTATGATCAGAATGAAACCAGATGAAAATGGAAGATTTGGCTTCAATGTAAAGGTAACAGTACATCTATTCCCTTCATGTCTATTCTGTTCTGACATTTGTGATTTATTACTAATTTAATTTGTTTTTCAAGGGTGGATATGATCAGAAGATGCCGGTAATAGTGTCGAGGGTAGCTCCAGGAACACCTGTAAGTTATCAAAAAAACAAACTTGGTAGCAATATCTGTGTATCTTGAAGTATGTATTCAAAACTGTAAATTATTTCATAGCTGCCCATGAAAATTAGTTTGTGTTACACCTTTATCCTAACAAAGCAAATTAGATGCAGTCAGAATTTGATGGGGCTACATAACATTTTTAAAAGTTCTTCAGTCCTCAAAAATATTTTTTTCTTACTGAAACAAAGTTTAATTCCTGAAAATTACAGGGAGTTACAGGTGTTCAGTATGTGCTGTTTCTTGAGCTTTGTCATCCTAAAAATACATTTACTTTATTACTTTTTAAAAATATAGGCATTCATATAATTTCACATAAATTATATATTGAAAGGGTCTTTTAGTATGTTAAAAATAACTGAAATAGCAAATCTCTCTTATTTTAGTGACAGATGTAGCTGAATAAAGCCAAGATTTAGATTAAAATAAGACATCATGAATCATTCATCAGGTCTGATTGTCTGTTGTTACTGGTGTTTAGTGACTATTAATAGTGTCTTCTAACTAGGCACAATATTTTGTCAGTTGATTGCCAAAAATAGTGACCTGGTATTCAGCTGACTGGAGTCAGCTCTGTTAATACCTTGTAGAGTGAACCATTTATTTGCTAACATTGAAGAAGCAGAGCTTTCCTTTTTTTTTTTTTTTTTTTTTTTTACTGTTTGAAACTATTAAAATGTTTGCCCAGAGCATTGTTCTTGTCCCTGTTAATTATTATCTCTGAAATATTTAATAACATAAATAATTTTGGCTGAATGCTTTAAACATCCACTCTCTAAGCAGAATTTATTTGGCGATGGCATGTACTCTTTCTTTTCTGCAACAATGTTTAGACTATGATTATAATAATGATTTTTATTACCGGGTTCCTCTCTCTGGGATTACTGGGATTTATGCGTTGTCTTTGGTCCTTGGCTTACTCTTGTCATTACCGTTGCTATATTTCACACCTGAAGCATTTAAGCCTGTGAAATTTATTTGGACAAGGTTTTGCCATGTTACTCCCTTCCCTTCAAAGATAAGAATGTCCTGCTTTTTAATTGCCTATACAAAATGTGATTCAAACAGAGGAGCTTTCTACTTCAACCAGAGGAGTGAAGTAACAGCTGCCGAAAGGCATGTTAACGATGACAGTCACCTCCCAGTTGCAAACTGATTTGTTCATGTGAATGGCACCGTCTTATGTATTGTGTAACACTTAAATTTATCATTTGAATACAATGCAGCAACCATAGCAACTAGGCTGTTAGGATTCAAGTCCCCAAGTATAGTTACTTTAAGTTGCTATTTTAAGGTGAGAATTTGGAAATGACTTGTTTTACAGATTTTTTTTTTTCCCCTTCTCCCCGCCCCCCTCCCTTGCAGGCTGATCTCTGTGTCCCTCGTTTGAATGAAGGGGACCAGGTTGTACTGATTAACGGCAGGGATATAGCAGAACATACCCATGATCAAGTTGTTATGTTTATTAAAGCTAGCTGTGAGAGGCACTCAGGGGAACTTGTGCTCCTAGTTCGACCCAATGGTGAGTGATTTGTTAATAATAATAATAATATCCACACCTTGCTTTCATTTTCTAACCTCCATTTTGTGTCCTGAGATGGCATGTTTAATATCTTTGTAAGAAAGAACTCCCTTCCTTGAAAAGGAATTGCAACAACACAATGTATTGTACAAATCTTGATCAATCCAATACTCTAAGGAGCTGTGCGTAACTAAGTGTTGAAAATTAATAGGAAAGTCAGAGATCAAATATTTCTAACAGAGAGCTAATTTAAATTTTGTTCTCACTCTCATTGATAAAAATGTCCAGAAAGCTATATGGATATTGAATGCAGTTTCTGAGGTTGCTGTTGTTTCCTTAAAGAAAGTAAAACCCAAACACAAACAAACAACAAACTCCTCACCAAACACACAGTATTTGGATGACTTTGGAGTTCGATATATGCAAAATCATTCCATATGTCTTTGAAACAATCCAGAACAACCGGTAACATTTCTACGTGAGGAGGCTTAATAGAAGAAAGTGCTAAAAATGCAGTTTAAATAACAGTTTGTGCAATGTATTCATGAAATACACTGTTGGAGCATTGCCAGCAGATGGTCACTGGATTTAATTCTGCTGCACATCCCAATTATAATACAGTTGCAGAGGAAAAAGCAAAATGAAAAATAATGATGTTTAATTGGAATAATTGAAATTACTTTAGGAGAGTACCTCAGCCACCTCATAAACAATTTTTCCTTTATTCACTTATTTGCACTCCCCACTTACTTGTGCTCTCATTCTGTGTGTAAGTTCTCTTGCACCTGTTGTGTGCTTACTTTCTTTTTCAGATAAAATTGTTAGCTTTGTTTACAGATTTACTAAAACAGTTTTGCCTTGTGTGTTGATTATCTTTGTATTCTGGATAAAGACACTTGAGTTGTAGAAGTGAGGAGTTGCCAGTTTCCTCCCTTGTGGACATTTGATACAATTTAAAAACAGGCTTTCAAACAGCATATGTTTCTGTTATGTATAGTAGGAGATGCATATTATTTTTCATTTTATTTATAGGCAGGGCACACAGACAGCATTGATACCATTATAATGGCATGTATTAATGCCACTTTCCCAGGTGTTCTGCACATCTTGCCCTAATTACTGAAGCCTAAAATCAGTTCAAAGTGAATTAAAAGTAAAAATGTAAATGCCACTATAATGACTTCAGAGGCATCAGGTGACAATCTGAGATTAGGGAGTTACATCAGACAAGGTAGGGTATAACGTGAGTTTTGATCAAAATTTTAGCAGTCAGTGATGCACTTTCACTTAAAATTACTATTCAACAACAACAACAAAAAGTTTTCTCATGGATTATAATGATCAGTAAAGGCTACTTGCCCTTGCTGATGGGGACTAAAATCAGTGTGTTAATAAATGTGGATTTTTTTCTGCAGGAGAAACGCTTGTCTTTTTTGCTGTTTTAAATAAATGACTTAGAGTTAATTTACTTGCCAAACAGCATGATCAGTCAGAGTGTTCATACCTTTATTTGTTATAGCTGTCTATGATGTTGTGGAAGAGAAGCTGGAGAGTGAGCCTGACTTCCAGTACATCCCTGAGAAATCTCCACTTGATGGTGTCCATCAAGATGATAATGCTCTGAGGGAATCCATGATTCAGCTAGCAGAGGGGCTTATCACTGGAACTGTTTTGGCCCAGTTTGATGTGAGTACCGTGTTGCCTGTAGCTGTGTGCAAGTTCCAAGTCTTTTGGGACAGTAATTCTTTTAAGCAGAGCAGATTTCAGTTAAATGTCAGTAGAGTCAGCATCTTTTACCAAAACAATTGTCTTACACTCTCAAAAGAAAAATAACAAAAAAAATCCAATCCTGTATTGTATGTGCAAACTTATGGCATAGAATAATCCTAATACTAGTTTTTAATGTTGTTTGTTAAAAATAGCTTTATTGATTACTTACAGCTTTTTGTGGTTATCAGGGACCTATGCTAATAAAATACTTTCATGGAGATGAAGACAGAACAAAATATGTGTTCTGTACTCAGATCTTCATTCCATATCTAAGTTACTGTAGAAACTGAATAACAGCTCAGTTGTTGACATTTTATGGACAATCTCAATGAGGGAAGGTAAAATTACCAATGGAAAATACAACCCTAATCTTAAGGGTTGCAACCCTAATCTTAAGGGTTAATGTAAAAATGTCTTATCTAAATAGTTGATTTTTTATGACATATTTCAAAAGAACAGTGCACTTCCTCTGGGGTCCAGAGCTGCTGATAGCTATAGTCATCCTTTAGCACTAACTTGTGCCTTGATGATATTCCATCTTTAATGCATGAGATTAAGTGACTTAAAGCAGGAAGCAGTAGGTTTGTAAAACACAGCAGTTTGAATTCTGTGAATTCCTCACCAAATGGAGACCTAGCATTAAGTATTACAACATATATTTATAAAATTTTTATATACTATTCTTTAAGAACTTTGGTAAGATTTACTGTAATATATAGAAAGAAAAGATTTTCTCAAAGTGATTTAAAATCCCTCCATAACCATACATTTTCAGTCTCCCAAACAGGTTCAATGTTTAAAAATTTTTAAAGTGCTTTTTATTGAACCTGGATCATTTCACCGATACTGTTTGCAGCACAAGGGTTGTGGCAGTGCATGGCTAAGGCATGAGAGGGCAGGAACCTCTCAAAGGAGATTTTGTACAGGAAAAACATGAGGTAGCCCAGGATTTGCTCTGCAGTTACTGAAATATGGAAGGACATCTGGGGGGGGAAGTGACACAACTGCAATGTAGGTAGATGCCTATACACAACACAATCAGCTTGCCCCAAATCACTGTATGGAATGTCAGTATCAGTCAATTCCCTTACCAGTATACAATATTAACTTTT
This sequence comes from Mycteria americana, assembly GCF_035582795.1. Classification (NCBI taxonomy): domain Eukaryota; kingdom Metazoa; phylum Chordata; class Aves; order Ciconiiformes; family Ciconiidae; genus Mycteria; species Mycteria americana. The sequence goes on from NC_134373.1 coordinate 30,043,184, forward strand.
CTCTGGATCAGTGTTCTTATGGAAGCTTGAAATTTAATGTTCAGTTTGTCTTTAAACAAATTGTTATGACGTCTTGATTATTTTCAGTGATCCCACAGCATAATTAAATTCGTAGTGCTTTCTTTTGAAAAGTATTTTCATGTGTGTTGAAGCTACTGTTGCTTAGTAGTTTATGTTCTAAAAAGTACCTCTAGGCAAATAATATGCTAATGGATCTTTTGCATCTATTATGGTCTGACCATCGGTTTTGTCTTTTAGCAATTGTATAGGAAAAAGCCTGGAATGACAATGTCTTGTGCCAGATTACCTCAAAACATTTCCAAAAATAGATACAGAGACATTTCGCCTTGTAAGTATGTGTGTATGTATATGTGTTCTAAAAGTATTTTACTGTGGAAAGTAATTAAGTAATATCTTTCTAAAATTTTTTTCAGATGATGCTACACGGGTTATTTTAAAAAGTAATGAAGATTACATCAATGCAAATTATATAAATGTGAGTAGTATTTTTCGAAAGAGCTTCTGACATTAAGTAGTTTTGCAGTTTTTCAATGGAGAAGTTGATGAAAAAAGGTAACATTTTCATAAATCTAGTTCAGACTCAAATGGCTGATAAACCTGTAGTCAGATGATTTGAAATTTACTGTAGATATAATTATTGCCTAGTGCTTTGTGGCAGGTGTTTTTATAAATTAAACCAGGAAGAAGAAACAATGCTAAGAGAAGCTAGCCCTCTACCAGAGAAATTCATTCTTCTTTTTGATTACTAATGTGACAGTAGTGTTCAACATCACTAAAGTTTAATCTGGTAGCGCTTTCTTTGTTTAATCTGGTAGCGCTTTCTTTTACATCTCTTTTTTTTCTTTTCTTTTTCTGTTGTTTTTTTTTTTTTTTTTTTTTTTTTCTTTTTTTTTTTCTTCATTGTCAGTGACAACAAAATTACAGCTGCTTACTTTTCCTTTCAGGAACAAGAAACAGACATTAAATTAAATTCCAAGATCAATATTTCTAAAAGCTAGTGTCAGAAACCCACAGAGCATGAAATGTTTGCACCTGAATTATTTGCCAACGGGTCTATCATTTCTTTTTTTGATCATTAATCCTGATTATGGCAACTACATAACTGTCAGTTAATATATGAAGTGTACTTGGATCTTTGTAATCATTTTGCGTGTGAAACACTGAAGAATTCTTACCTGTGCCAATCCATATTTACTAACTTATAATAAATGGAATTAATATAGTTGATGCATTTTAATGTGTTAGTTACTAAACACTAAATATCCGATGCCTGACTTACATTTTGTAAGAATTAAAATAATGACTTTGTCTTTTCTTAGATGGAAATCCCTTCTTCCACAATAATAAACCAGTACATTGCTTGTCAAGGTCCATTACCGAACACTTGTCCTGATTTTTGGCAGATGACTTGGGAACAAGGCTCATCTATGGTTGTAATGTTAACGACTCAAGTTGAACGGGGCAGAGTAAGTAAAAGATTTCCTTAAATACTAGCATAATCTTCTAAAAATCTGTTGGTGATTAGCCTTTAAAAGATTAGAGGAATATACTATTATGACATATAATATGACAAGGGGTAACGGTTTTAAACCAAAAGAGGGTAGATTTAGACTAGATGTAAGGAAGAAATTTTTTACGATGAGGGTGGTAAAACACTGAAACAGGTTGCCCAGGGAGGTGGTAGATGCCCCATCCCTGGAAACATTCAAGGTCAGGATGGACAGGGCTCTGAGCAACCTGACCTAGTTGAAGGTGTCCCTGCACATTGCAGGGGGTTAGACTAGATGACCTTTAAAGGTCCTTTCCAACCCAAACTATTCTATGATTATGTAACTTTTTTTCATAAGTGCAGTGCATTCCTAGTACTGTTGCAATGATGACTCTTAAATTGTAAACCTTCTGATATTGTTAATGTAGCTAATACTTAAACTTTGTTCAGTTCTGAAATACAGTGAAGTCTTCATGTATATCTTAAAATATTTTTAGGCTTCTTTGTTTGATTCTTTATTGTAAAGTAAAGAGCAACTAGAATTTACCTTCACAGGATTTTTTTCTCTAAAGTTCAAATGAAGGAACTCCAAGAAGTTTCATCAGGTTTTGTAGATTAGTTCTTTAATATGTGGAGAGATTCATTTTTTTTAAGGCAGCCTAACACAGTTTTGTAGTGTTAAGATCCCATGCCTGGATGGCTGTCTTTAAGACAATCCTTGATAAGCTTGAAATCATAGTAGTTTTCATAAAATGTTCTTCTGTGACTATAAACATTTGTTTAATCATATGAAAGAATCATTGTCCTTTAAGTCATTTCCATACAAAAATGTGTAAAAATAGATTACTAGTAATAAAGTAATTAGAGTTATAAATTACTAAAAATAATTGTGTATGGTATTGTAAAAGGCCTCGGGTGTATTTTGTGGGTGTGTTTGTTTCTTTTAAGCTATAGTTTCTCCTTAATAGCTTTGTTTATTATGCAGCTTTGTCCTTTGGAGACAGGCAAAACAATCAAATCTGGTCATACACACAGTGTAATTCCAGAGTTACTGGGTTTATAGTCTGGAGCATTCACAGTAGCACTGGCTGGTTGAGTGTGTGGACAGAAATGACAGTCTGGAATAATAGTTTAGTGGAATTTCTCCACATTCAGGATTTCTTTTGAATAGGTTGCGGGTGTTCTGCTCAACTCAGATTGTAGTTCAGCTGTCTGTATATATGCTAACTTTTTAATACGCATGTATTTGCTGGGAAGTCAGGCCTTTAAATATAATTAAAATAATTGAAGGGGAGTTGCAGCATTTTTAAACCATTTTTCAGTGACTCAATGTTAGCATGATGCTGCCTGCTGCCAAATAAACATGATTAGAGGGAATTTCAGTACAAGTGCCCTTTTAATTTGAGTTTTCCTTGCAGATCTGCTAAGAACAGACTTGCAATAGCAGTTCTCTGTGGTTCCCCCACCCCTTCAATAATGATATTTGTGGAGTTCTTTGGAGAGCTGCTTAATAATGAAATAAAAGGACTTATCTGTCTTATACCCATAGGCAGACTCCCTGCTCTAAAGCTGATCATGAGGCTACTGACACCACTATCCCACTGCATGCCGGGATGTCTCAGTGGAGCAGGAAGTCTGCAAATCTGGCTGCTCTTAAACAATCGCCAGGTGGGTTGGAAAAACAAAAGTACACTTGAACTGAAATGGCCTCTGTAATTAGGCGCTTAAGCAATATATCTGAAAATCTTAGCGTTTGAAATTTTCATTCACATTTGATTACTTGATCAAGAGTCTTTTAAGTCCACCATCTGCATCTCCCTAATTTCTGCATTAGTTTAGCAACTTTTGTGTTGCTTATCCCCTTTTTTTTATTTGTTCTTTTCCCATATAAATGTGTTTTGAGAAGATTTGGAGGTCCGAAATGTTTATAAAGCAGCATCTTTGTCACTCAAGTGTTAAGATGGAATATTTATAGATACACTTTTTAAAAAAATTGTAATGAAAGTTAAAGTCATCCATCTTCAGTTAAACTAACCTCGAACTCGTGCATGTGTCCTCTTGAAAAAAGAACCAGGAAATCTCTGCGATACCTTATTTTACAAACAATAACTAGGTAATAGTGTATTTGGTAAGTAAATTAGTAATGATTACAAAATTATCAAAATAGTCTTTAATGAACAAAAGTATAAGGAACTAGAGAGAATGAAAATAATACTCTGTGAATTTAAACCCAGGCATCTTTAAAAATGTGTTGACCTTAGGTTAAATGCCATCAATACTGGCCAGAGCCATCAGGAAGCTCATCATATGGGAATTTCCAGATCACCTGCCATTCAGAAGAAGGAAATCCTGCTTACGTCTTTCGAGAAATGACATTGACTAATCTGGAGGTAAAATCATAATATATATTTTTAAGTATTAATCTGTGGAATCCTCACAAAGTAGCTAAAACTTAATTAATCAGACTTTATTTTCAACTTTGGTGGCATATCCACATAAATAGAACTGCTTATTTCCAGAAGCCTTGAGAAAACTACTCATCTTGCCATGTACTTACCTAGTATAAATTCTGCTCTTAGAATGATAACAAACCTTTCACTAGCAAAATATCACAAAGATTCAGTTTCCATAATCATATTAATTAGTTTTAAATCACGTAAAAGATGTATTATTTGTCTTAAAAGTCTTTACTGGTGTTTTTGATGCCCTGGCCAAAGAAAAAGAGTAATTAAAGAAGTTGAGAAGCTTGTTATTCCCTTGATGTTTTCAAAACATGAGACACTAGAGGTATTTCATTATCGCAACTGAAAAATCTGTCTTTATAGAGGCAAACAGTTCTTAATAACTCCACCTTGGAGAATACGTGCAAATAGAAGGAAGAGAAATCCTGCTGAGAGAAAGATGAATTGGGATTGGCGACTACATGTAAACAAGGACCTTCTTGATTTTCAGGGCATGTGTAGTTTTCAGAGCCTCCCCAGCTAGCATTTCAATCTCAGAAATGTTTGGAAATGAGTATCTGGAATTTAGTTCACGTACTCATTTCTCACTGCTTGGGTTACCAGATGAGGTGTCCATTTTATAGAGCTGCATTTTAGTCAATTTGCAGTTAAAATTCCTTCCCTGTGTCCTGCTGAAACAATTGCTCATTTGTTATCAGCAGTGCAACCTCTGTAAATGATTCTGTGCCTAAAGGTTATTTAAAGTGCGGTAACTCCTGTTCTTTGAAATGCTGCTTTTACACTGATTGTACGGCCTATCCCCTCCACTAACTGGAGGCAGATGATGTTTGTGATATTAGAGCAAGGGGCAGGAGGGAGTGGAAAACAAAGTCATTCTGCATCTTATGTATAGTACGCTGGATAAAATTAAGAGGTGCAGATAAAGCCAAAGCAATGCTGCTGTTCACACGGGGTTTGGAGGAAATCTTTTATGTCTGAAAGTCCTGCCTCTCCCCTCCCTACCCCAGTTCTGTCATTTGATCTAGTAAGATAGTACCTCTTTCTGTTAAATTTGTTTTGCTAAAAATTTGACCACCTTCTTGTACATGTAGTGTTCAGATAGACCATTGGTATCGTTGAACTGCTTTGCTATTACATGGCATGTATTTTTTTTTAACTTGTTGAAGATGTAAAGATGTATGGATTGCCTTTTTTGTTTTTAAGAAAAAAAAATGTAATTAGAAAATCCAGGATGAGCAATGATTAACACTAAGTGCTGCTGGTTGTTTGAAGCCACTTTTATTATGGGTACAAGTTGCTGTAAATGTACCAGTGATTTTTTTTTTTTAATTATTTTTGGCTTGGGTTTTTTTAATGGGACCTGAATTACCCTTGAATAAATTTCATGTTTCTGATTAGAAAGAGGAAAGCCGCCAACTAACCCAAATCCAGTATATAGCATGGCCTGACCATGGGGTTCCTGATGATTCCAGCGATTTCCTAGATTTTGTGTGTCTTGTGCGAAAGAAGAGGGCTGGCAGAGAAGAACCTGTTGTTGTTCATTGCAGGTATCCATTTTTTTCCAACTTAAATCGTCAAACTGAATTTATTTATCATCAAATAGCTTTTCTGTGCTTTGTTGTTGAAATAAACATTTAATTCTATCTGCTTTGGGGATGACAGGAGAACTCAACATTTAAATTGAACAATTACTTAAAATTGTAATCACATTTCAATAAGCAAAATTTTTAGCATCTACATGCATTGATCTGTGCAGGGGTTTTTGTTATTTTGGGGGGGTTGTTTTGTTTGTTTGTTTACAGTTTAAATGCTTGTGCTAACAGTAGATATAATAATTCGGGGAAATGACAAAAGATACTTAGGAACCTTTTTCTCATGGTGACTATTCTACAAAACTCCAGAATAGCTGCATAAATAATCCGTAGCAGAAAAAGTGGGTGGTATATGTAATGATCAAATAAAAGACAACTTTCTCTCAAGTCTGCAGTCTTAGGCTACATGGTATTTTGATACATACATTAAGATGACACATTTTTCTCAACAATTTACTTTTGTCATGAATTAAAATAACAATGTTGTTCAGATTTTTATGTGCACATGAAATGTGGTTTTTTGTTTTTGTTGTGCAATAGTTTTTAATAGCATTCTACATTCCTACGGTAAATTTCAAAATCTTAATCCTTTAAAATACCTAATTAGTAAACTATAATAATGCAGAATGCTAAATGTCTTCAAATGAACATGTGCTATACCCATTCTTGGTGAGCAGTTCTGTGAATAAAATCTGACCTCTAAATTACTGAATACTCCCCAGACAGTCAGTATTCCTGAGTCAGGTGCGCATCGTTCCTGTTTCAGATTCTGCGAGGTTTAAGGGATAAAATCAATTTAAAGACTGTCTAATCTACAAGTAAACTAGACATTTATTGAAGAAGATGAAAGAAAAATGTTTTCTCTTTTAACACTTTGTGTATCAGAAATTTTATTTAATTGGTTTTGCTCTCTCTTCTGCTTTATGCTGGTCAGGGTGAATCTTATTAACTAGGGAAACCAGTACTAGAATGCCACTGTCTTAATAAATGATATTATTCCTCAGCTTCCATTATTAATACACTTTTGGTTGATATGGTTGTGAACAAATAGTGAAAATATCAGCCAGATACAACTTTCACAATACAAAGTGTGCAAGTCTGCAGAGACACTGGAGCAGCAACTTTGAAGAGTAGAACAGTTTCATTCTTCTCAATGAGGCGTCAATTCAGCTCCACACTGATAATTTCAGTACCAACGTTTATAACGGTTTTATGTTTCACAGAAGAAAAGAGAGGGAATGTTACAGTTCAACATAATTTACTTAATTGGCCTAACTTGGTGGCTGTTGGGAAGTATAACCAAATCCACTAATGAGTCAAGCTGAAGGAGCCCAGTTCCTCCATATGGTGCATGCACACTATTTTTAATGTGTGTTCAGTGTAATAGGACAAGGCATTAGTGCAACAAAATGGTGAAACTTGTTTTCAGAACTAAGCCACTAGCTTTAGTGTGGGGAATCCAAGTAGCTAGTAGAGCAGACTTTTATTTTGTACAATAGTAGTTTGAAAACAAAATCAAAAAATCAGAGATATTTTAAAGCAACAAAAACCTTAAGAAATTGGAAAGGTTTTTGTTACGTTGAACTACTTAAAACTCTAGTTTCTAAGCTTGTGTTCATGTGTTTGTTTTTATTTTTACAAGACTCCTACTAGTTTAGTTGAACAGTTTCTAATTCTTGTTCTAGATAAGATGGTGAGCCACCCATCCTGTCTGTGTCCTTCATGATTTTCATGTCCTGTCTCAGTGTTGCCCTCCATCAGTCAATGATTTCTTTTTCCAAGCTGAAAAGTCCTAGCCTACCTGATACTTATCATATGGAAACTATCACACTTTCCATCATTGTTGTTGCCTTTCTCTGAATCTTTTGAGGTTGTAAAATGAGTCATTAGGTTCTTTGACAGATACTGTTCCTGTTTGGATTTGATAAAGCATTCTGCATATGTATAAACTCTAGAAATATAAAATGCTATTGAATAATTTTATATAACCAGCACATTTACATCTTGTCATAAAATTCTTGTGACATCACTGAAAAATATAGTAGCTTTAATGCCACCTTCTGGGCAAAGATTTATAGTAGTAATTTGGCCAGACTTAATTTGAAGTTATGCTTCAAAATCAGAACAGTTAAGTTTCAAAGTTTGGAATGTTTGTATTAACTAATTTAGAAGGAAAAATTTTCATTTATTGGCTGAAATACTAGTTGTATGAGTTGAGATAATGCTGGCATTTGAAAAGATGGATTTGGTCCTGTATTCAAATATGGAGAAACATTGTTTTTCTGTTTCAAAAGTGCAGCATAATTTTCTTGAATATGAAAAATTTGAATTTGAAACTGATTATTAAGTTCAAGGTTAAATATTCAGTCTTTGAGGATTGCTACTTGTGGAAAAGTGTATGTATATGTAAAACAATGCAGATAAATCTTTCAATTTGTTTTCTTTTAAAGCTAAATATGATTCCTGTAAGCCCTCTTAACAATTTTGCCATTCTGAGATGCATATCTTACGGTTCTTCCTTGTCTTGAAAGAGATTGCTATTACGTATTCCTTTTCAATGTACACATTGGATCTCCCTTGTACTTTTTAATACTAAGAAAATTACCATTATTGTCAACCTCCAAAGGTTTCTAGTAATTGTTCTATTCCTTATTCTGAAATATTAAGGTATGGATCACTTCAAGAACATAAACATGGTTTTATCAAATCAGCCCAACATTTCAGTAACAGTCATTCCAGTAATGGTCAAATTGACACAAAGTACACAGTGTATGCTAGGTATCTCTGTGTTTTATTATCATCTAGATACTAGTATGGTTTATAAGATGATCTGAATAAATATCTGTTTGTAAATTCTGCTCAAGTGAATGCCTGGGTTAAGACAGTCACTCTTCAAAGGATTGACAATTCTGCACTGATTGTTTACTGCTCTGTTCAGGCAGGAGGCTTCCAGTGACACAGACACAATCTGTCTAACCCCTGCCCTAACAGTATGGGAATCATAATGATCAGTCGTGAGAATCCTTGAGAAGGAGGGTCTTTAAGTATGAACTATATTCGAAACACTTTGTTTCATTTTCCATTTCGGGTTTTTTGTTGTTGTTTTCAGTGCTGGGATTGGACGGACAGGAGTTCTTATCACTATGGAGACAGCTATGTGTCTCATTGAGTGCAATCAGCCTGTTTATCCATTAGATATCGTAAGAACCATGAGAGATCAAAGAGCCATGATGATCCAAACACCTGTGAGTATCATACTTGCTGTTCTATGTTGCAGAAGAATAGTTTCCTATTATCTAGTCATATCATGGATTTTTAATATACTTGCTGTTGATCATATTGCAAAGAGGTCACCTTTACCCAGTGTAGCTGTAGCCTTGGCTCCAGGAAGGAATAAATTGCTAAGGCTATTGGAAAGGAGCAATTCTTTAAATTTTACAAAGAAAATTTGAAAAAAAGCAGCAGCTGTTTCAGGGATACTTGACAATTAATGTCAAAAAGGGCCAATTTTCAGTAGTGTAAAAATTACTCAGTGGAGAAAGCAGGTGCCTAATTCCAGGTGTTAAGAATAGGAGTAGTCTAAAAGGTAAACACAGAAAGATCCAAGACATGCAAGAAAAACCTTCAGTGATGCAATTCAGTGATTTTATGTTGCCTTAGTTATAATGAAAACAAGCCTTAACTCTGCCCTGTAGTGACTCAATTAAAGGGAAATAATTAGAAAAATAGTATTTTTAAAAATCAGTGTAATTAAATCTGATGCAAGATATCTCTAAGTAATTTTAAGTGTATTTAGTCTAAAAAAGTAACTTGCTACCAGGATTCTTTTGGTGCTCTCTTCACATTTGATGTATCTTAAGATGCTAGAATTTTTCCTGGATCGATAATGTTTGGGGTTTTTTTGAGATAATTGCAATGTTGCTTTAATGTATTATATTTCAGAATTGTAAAAGTTTTAGAACGGATCTAGAAACTTTCTATTTGTATCAGTCGCGTGTTGCATATCTCTGAGAGCAGTTTATGCTTACATTTTTAGAAAATACCTGAAAAGGGTCAAAAGATTGAGTTGTGTTGTCTTTCCAAAAAAAAAAAAAAAAAAAAAAAGAGCTTGGGCTCTTGGTTGTTCAAGCTTTGACCAGTTCCAGTTTTTATATTTTTTTTGAATCAGTAATCAGTTGTGTACTTTTACTCGTAGTATATAGCACTGAGGGAGAAAAGCCACTAGATCCAGTATCAAATCTCTCCCACAATGACCTGAAGGTAGTTACTCATTGTAGTAATTCTAATGTCCCTGCTGCTGTTCCTCTAATCAAATTTGAATAAACCTTTTGTGTTCTTCAGAGAGTATTCAGACTGACAAAAAGTATATATGGCCCTACATTTCTAGGTCATCTATCATTCAGTGCTGCTGTCCGGTATTCATGTTCCACTAAAAAAAGGTTGTATTATTCAGCTAGCACAGGAAGGATGAGCAAGATGATATATTAAAAATAATAAAGGATGGATCTTACTGTTTGTGATGACTATACAGTATGAATAGCATATCTCTCTAGCATACATAGAGAGGAAGAGAGTTTTATTAGTAAAGGTAGGAGGTGCAGTGGTAAGGGTTTTAACTATATTTTTTCATGTCATGTGCTAAATATCTTCCGGTCTTCTCATTTTTCTTAGAGAAACCAGAATTTTCAAGCTTCAGTGAAACGCAGGTGTTTACTGCATCAGAGGGAGAAGGGATAGTAAAAGACTTGAAGTGTGGGGTGGTTTTGGTTTGTTTGGGTTTTTTTAAAGATTTCATAAACATTAGCTATTATAATTTCTCCTTTGGCACTCTCTTCGCGATTTTGTATATCCTGAAGGATTCGCTCAATGTCCACAAGATGGCCCTATGCATGGGTATCTGCTGTGTGTGCTATGAAGAGATTTCAGAGTCTCCCTCAGGGAGCCCTGGAGGCAAAATGAGTATTTTACACAAATATGTATAAATTTAACTATTTTAATATACATGCAACAATACAGTAAATAATGATTCTATTACTAAATCTGTTACTGTGACCATTTAAGATCTGACATCACTAATTACTGCATAGAGAGGGACGATTCCATGACACTGAAAAGGCAGGCATGCTGGCTTTCTGACCAGCACATGCACCATTATGCAGTATTCAGTGTTAGTTGTGGTGCTTTACAAAACAGTGATTTTTATTTAATTTTATTTTCATTATATTCTAATTTGATTACTGTTGGGGTTTTTTAACTATTATTTGTTTAAAACAAAATACTAGTGGCCTCTATGTATGCAGGTGCTAGACTTGAATACACTGCAGAGTTAGACATTATATAATGTTAAGAGACTGCAGTTCTGGCTTTTTAAAACATGAAACAATTTTCTTTTTTATCAAGTTCTGAGAGGGAGGTGCCAGTAACATGCCAGAATTAATGTCAGTGTGAAAAAGTGCTTTGAAACTTGTCATGGTTTAACCCCAGCTGGCAACTAAGCCCCACACAGCCGCTCGCTCACTCCCCCCCTGGTGGGATGGGGGAGAGAATCAGAAGAGTAAAAGTGAGAAAACTCGTGGGCTGAGATAAAGACAGTTTAATAGGGAAAGCAAAAGCTGTGTGCACAAGCAAAGCAAAACAAGGAATTCATTCGCTACTTCCCGTGGGCAGGCAGGTGTTCAGCCATCTCCAGGAAAGCAGGGCTCCATCACGTGGTTACTTGGGAAGACAAACGCCATCACTGCAAATGTCCCCTCCTTCCTTCTTCTTTCCCCAGCTTTATATGCTGAGCATGACATCGTATGGTGTGGAATATCCGTTTGGTCAGTTGGGGTCAGCTGTCCTGGCTGTGCCCCCTCCCAGCTTCTTCTGCACCTGGCAGAGCATGGGAAGCTGGAAAGTCCTTGATTTAGTACAAGCACTAAGTAGCAACAACGAAAACATCCCTGTATTATCAACACTGTTTCCAGCACAAATCCAAAACATAGCCCCATACTAGCTACTATAAAGAAAATTAACTCGTTCCCAGCCAAAACCAGCACAAAACTATAGCTTCTAAATCCAAGTGCATGGAAACCTCAGTTCAGTGAAACTTCAGCAACGAAATGAAGGGCAGAAAATTATTAAATAGGTGATGTTGTAATAATAGTACTGATTTTGTGGGTATGACTTTTGGTATATATTTCAAAGTGCTGTTCATCCCATTCTTTTTTTGAGAAACAAGATGTTCTAATATAACGTTCGTGTTGGTTTGTGTTTCCTGAACTAAGTCTGAAGCACAGTTCTTGGCTTGTCAAGATAATGGGATGGGGAAATCTTAGAGGCCTTTTCTGCTTCCAAATGACATGGTTCAATTACGTTTCTTTTCAATTTACTGAATCTACTTTCCTTTTCAGAGTCAATACAGATTTGTATGTGAAGCTATTTTGAAGGTGTATGAAGAAGGATTTATTAAACCTTTACAAGCATCACTGCATAAGTAAAGAGCAAAAAACATAGGATATCAGTTGAGGAATCCTGTCCTCTCTAATGAACTGGCAGCATTCTTTGTGCCATATTACTGCTTGCAGGAAATGATAGTGAAGTACAGCAAAGAATTGACAAAAGACTTTGAAAACTTCAGCACTGTTGCACTTTACGTTGAAACAAAATCAGTCTCTGAAACTCTTCTAACTTTCATCTGTTTGAAGACTTTATTTTCGTGCTTTGCTCCGAACAAACCATAAACTGAAAGAACTAATTGTGTTCAGGGTAATCTACGATATTTCATTGTAGTGCCATATACTGCGCTTCTGGTTGAATTGCTACAAACAAGGCTTGGAATTATTTCACTCTGTTTTACACCCGTGTCCTTTAAAATGGAAAACAAATGAAAAAATACACTAAGCCATGGTCTTTTTCCAGTGCTAGGTTTATTTACTATGTACAGACTCTCACTGTTTTGTTTTTTACAACATTAGCAATATTGCCGATACTAGATAGATACACACTGCCTACTGATGCAGCACACTTTGTCCAACACCCTTACTAGAGACCAGCTGGTTGTTAGAGAAAAGCTGGCATCTGTGTTAACCCAGCAGTAGCTGCATAAAGCCCACTTACCAGCATCTTGTACAAAATAATAACAATAAACATTTAAAAAAAAATAAACAGCATTTCTTTGACACAGCTTGTGTGTCATACACTGGTGTATTCTGATTCGTGTGACTTAAGATTACGTGATGGGAACTAGTGCATGCATTATGTCTTAACCCCTTAAGTGCCTTGAGACTTACAGCGTACATCCAGTGAAAGGCACTCATGATTCTGTGGGGGTGGTATTGTCCTGTCATATTTATCTTAATGGGTTCAGATTTTAAAAACGGCCCTTGGTGCTTGGAATGTGTTACCGCAAGGGGTCATGGAAATACCATTCCCTCTTTCCTTATACAAGTACCTGTGTGCTACTGTCGGTAGCAAAAGCACCTCTGCCAACTTAGTGAATGAGCATTGTATGCTGCTGTGTTGTAATTATGTGAATAATCTGACACATTCCTTCATTCCTTCCAACTAGTAACTTACTAGCAGCTTACTATGAAATGCTGGTAGGTCATTAGAAGCTGATACTTTGTTTTATCCTTTTATTGAGAATAGCTGTCTTACTCGATTAGAACATAACTCTTTAATAGCACTGCTAATTAAGTTGAACTTAAAATCAGATGTGATTTAATTCCATTATCTGCTAACCAATTAGTTTTTAAGTCCTTATAGTTGATTTCAAGCCGTGTTCGTACAGGTCTGCCTTTTTTTTTTTTTTTTTTTTAATTGTTTGGGTTGGGGGAAGGGAGAAGAACACTATGAAGTTGTCCCAGAACTTTATTTTAATTCCATAATGACCCCAGTCACCTTCTGTTATGATTGTGCAAAATTGTTCCAGTTGGTATAGGTTGCTTCTTATTTAAGTAGGTAGAAGATTTGTAAGAAATGTCTGTCTGATACAGTATCTGAGCTCATTCTAGAGATACGTAAATGTCCCAGTTTTCTAATATTTTTCCGGTATAGGAGAAACCAAGTCAGAAGCAAGGTATCCAGTGTAATATACTGTAAGAAGAAAAATCAGTCACTTCTTTGACTGCCCTGTGACAACATAACTTTGTGCCCTCTATTTAAAAGTTTTAATTTATTGTATTGGTTTCCTGAAAATGTTTATCCAGTAAATTTTGTTGTAAGCTATATAGAGCAGAGAATTAAAATGGAAAGTTCTACACTAAATAATTTTTAACTATTGAAGAATTATATTATATAATATACTGTGTTCTATGGACATTAGAAAGAGATCAGCTATGAACTATTAAGTGAAAAGGGATTCAGGCAAAGTGAAATCCTGGCTTATGACTTAGTAATAAACATGAACCACAATGCCAAATGGAAGATAGAGTTTTAAATATTTTTAGAAAACAAAATAATAGTAGATGGCCTGTGGCCCTGTTACTTATATTTCTAGATTTGATGCTTAAATCAATATTATCCCTCAGTGAAAAATGAATCTTACAAGAATCTCTGGATCGGATAAACTGAAAAAGAGTTATAACATAGCTTTAATCTCAGTTTTATTTTAAGCCATTTGCAACAAAAAAAAAAATTCTTCTTTAGGAAAGTACAAGCTTTAACTTCCATGTGACAAGATTATTAGCTGAGATGCTGGCTAGTTGGAAGGTTATTTTAAACTCAGCACTTAATGTCTAAAAATTAAAGTTATTCATCCATTATGTTGAAATAAATTTTCTTCATAGTCAAGTTGTAAATGAAAATAGCATTTGCCCTTTTTTTCTGAGGGAAATCAGAAATGGAGTTTATAGCAACATTATATAGTGTTGGTATGTCACATATTTTAAATATTCTTATGTAAAGTTGCCAAAGCAATTTGAGTTCAAAAGACCCATTTATACCACAACTAAGTGTGGGATATTTATTGGTCATCTGTCATTACTGTTTTGATTACAAACGCAGGCAAGAATAATAAGTCTCTTCAGAATCTTCCTCTGCACTGACTTAAGCCGATTTGTAGTGTATTAACTAGTTGCACTGGGAAAAAAATTGGAACAAAGTAACTATCTGTAGATAATTGGCTGTCGGTGACTCAGTGGCTTTTTGGCTTCTCCAAAGCCAAGGTAGTGGTAACCAAAAACTGATTGGGAAAGAGAATAGCATTGAAGCCTTTCTGCACCATAAACCATTTGTTCAAATGTTTCTACCTGTTGTGGTATAAATGGCCTTTAAAATATTTTTATATGGCCAAAAAAAGCAAAACTGCTAAATATTTTACTTTGGGTTATGAAGATCTGTATCATCCTTAAGAGTTTTTTAAAGATGTTTTTGTATGTTTCATGCTGTACAAAACATGAATGTATCTTTCAGACATAATGACATATAGACCTATACGTGATTGGTGTTATGACTGTTGGATTTTATGAATAATTATTTTCATACCATTTGATTAGGAAAAATGTTGGGTGGGTGTGGGAAAGAGTATGTTTGTAACACTTCCATGATACAAATCCAGTTTAAAAAAAAAAAGTTTTCATTGTACATAAGAGCAATATTATGACAATTTTGTGCCAATGTATAATGTTAAGACTTTTGTTTTCCTTTTAGGTTCGGATTGAAAACTACTACTACCATCTCTTGTTTAAAGTGCATTTGAAGGGGTTTTTTTAGTAGAAAGACATGGGGCTGTAGTGGGGGCTTTGAGTGTTTTAGGGGCATTTTTTTTTTCTTTTTTGCTAAATATGAAATAAGATGCAGGTATTGTTTAATAAACCACCTACAGATTGTCAGCCAATCCACTTTGAGAAATACTGCTTTAGATATACCAGATAACTGAGAGCTGAAGAATTCATTTATCCTGAATTTGGAAGCATTTGGTATTTTAAGTAACTTGCAAGTCTTAAGCAGTAAAATACTGCTTTTATGCATTTTTTTATATATCCTCTCCCAGCATGAAAAAGAGAAAGCCTGATTTTTTTTTCTCATTACATTTAATGCTAGCTGACGTGTCTTCCACATTTCTCTGTTAAATCTTGAAAGCTTATGTCCCATATAGATAAAGCAATAACACTTCTTCGAGAATATCTGATTACAGTCTGGCACACCATCTATCAGAGAAAGGGTGAGAAAGCAGTTGGGAGATTAAGGAACATGAGGAGTTTGTTATGGAACCTGTGTAGCCGGCAACTTTCCATGGAGACCTTCCAAAAAGCTTTGCGGTACCCGTGGAATGCAGCGGACCTGCTGCAGTTGCACTGCCCAGGGAGATGGGAAGTAGGGAAGGTCTGGCACAGACATGCTGGAGCTCCATGTGTGCTGTGGACCTGAATTATGTGATATTTTTATGCTTCTGCAGTGTGTGTGCAGGTGTGTGGGTGATGTTTAATGGCTCAGGGAATTAGCATGAGCATGAAAAACTCTACAGATCCACCAATTTCCAAGTGAAAGCAGGTTGTCCAATACATATGCTGTAGTTTTGACAGTAGAGCCACTATGCAGGCAATCTTCAAGACCCTCAGCCCTGAGGATAAAGGGAGGGATTGGGTTATGGTCCAAATTAAAATGTTGCATATATGGACTTCCACAAAGTACAGGAATGGTGCCTTCTAATGTCACTTGTAGTCTCTTTGTAGCTTACATCTCAGGTCCCTGGTTGGCTGGGTGTATTTGCTAATTTAAGTACCCACCTTTTGTCTTGAGACTGGAAAAGCTCTTTTCCATTGCTACTTCTAGTGCTAGGATCCAATATCAAAATCTGGTAAAAACATATTCATTGATTAGATGTGGATCTTGCATGAAATTGCAGGGATTATAATTAGTGGTGATTGGGAAGCTGTTAAAAAGGGGAAAATGGTTTGTTTGTTTCAGTATAACTGTTCTGTCCAGTCTCTTGTTATCCCACTGCAGTTATAAATTGAACCTGATTGTTTGTTTGTTTGTTTGTTTAGCAGCCTGCAAAGGAGGCCAGTTTGTTATCACTGGATTTTACCTCTGTGCTGGTTGCTACAAGTGTGCATCTTTTCAGTTCATAGGGCTTCTCCAGCTACAGGTATTAACTGGTGCATAAGCTATAAGCTCTGGCTATTGGCTTTGGCATGTTTTGCTCATTGAGAGCTCAATGGTAAAAATTTGAGATAAATCACTTTTTAAAAAAATGCTGAAATTTTCAATTAAAAAAATTTGGACTTTTTGATTTCTTTGAACCAGTAGCCTCATTAAAAAAAAAAAAATGTCACTAAAATATCTATCATTCTAGTCTGCTATAGCATGAACTATGGTTTCATGGACTGGCTGACAGTTTGTTGGTTGTGTTATTTCGTATTTAGCAAGCTTACACATTTGAAAGTACAATTTTTTTTCAAAGTGTTTTGATGTTTGAATAGTAGCACTTTATCTCATGCTTACTACTGACTGAACTATTGGACAAAATAAATTGGGTTTGGAGAGAGATGCTTAATGTGTTTCTGTACAGAGATGATTCGGATTACACCCTGGTACGAATGCTTTCTATTGTTCCAACCATTTCTGGTTTATTGTTCATGTGTTTCTGAGGGACTTTCAGAAAATAGATATTAATAAGATATTAATAATTTGATCATCTCAATTATCCTGTCTTAAAAAGAATATAAAGCTTGCATTTGGGGGGGAGGGGATGGAAGGAAAAAAAAAGGTGCAAATAGAAACTACAGGGTACTTGTAGATTTATCTCTGTAATCTCTCTCAGCTAGCTGCAAATTAGCTATGTTTACTGTAAATGTTTCTGCTAAGCATTATTTTTAACATTAGATCAATTACCTGGAAATCAGTATTTTTTTTTACTTAACTTATTTGAATTTTGATAACTAAAGATAATGCACAACAAAGTTTAAAGAAGTTGTCACCCTTTTACTCCTAGGCCAGGGGCCTAAGACATGAGTTTGAAAGGGTTAAACAGTTTACATTAAGCTGTTGTTTTCTTTAACTAGAATATGTCCACAAAGACTAGACTATAAATGATCCAGTGCAATTATCTCGGTACATTGGGGCACTACAGTAACAACCCATAATAATCTTACAGGAAAATTAAGGTAAGAAAACAAAGGTCTTATTTTATCCAGTGTATCCAGATTTGTTTTCCATTTGGTTTGGTTCGTTTACCAGTGATCCCATTTTAACCAGTCAATTTGGCAGGGCTGTTTGTGTAAGGTTTGGGGTTTTTTTTCTGTAACAGGTGCTATACTATGTGTAAATACAAATGGAATAATATTATTTAGATCGTTATTAACAATCAGATGGTGGCAATATTTTTTTGCTAGTTAATTCTGGTAATTAATTTGCATTTCCAGCTGTGGCTTTCAGTTGTTAAATTTCATCTCAGTTTCATACTGCTGAATGATGGACTGCAAGTGTGAAGTAAATAATCTCAGAGTTGAATTGCTCTTTTGTTGTTTAGACTAACTCTTGTGTATCTTTTTTAATGTTGGGGGCATGGGAAGGTTCTTCCCATAAGTAGACTTTTGCCTATATATTTGTTTAAAAGCATGAGGGGGAGGAAAAAAAAAAAAACAACAAAAAACGACAACAACAAAAAAACCAAAACTAAAGGCAACATCTTGGCTAAACAGCCGGGGTGGTTGAAAATGATGGAAACTTGAAATTGGTCAACACTGGGCAATGTGAAAATAAACTCAGCTTTTGTCACTGCAGCTACTGTATGCTTTAAAGGGCCTTATGTATTTGTCCTCATTTTGATAAAATGAAATTTCTTGCCATTAAAATGATACACTAACTTCTACTGAAAACCAGCAGTTCCCAGGATAAATATGCTAATTAACATTTAACAAGTCTTGGTTAGTCTTAAGTAAAATTTCATTCTATTATGTGAAAAAAATGCTGTTATGCATATTTTGTGGATATATTTAATTTCAGTTGACAAATAGTTGTCTAGGTACAGACTTGAAAATATATATAGTTTACTTGTGGATCTTAATTGTTTAATTGCAAAATAAAGATGTGCTTTAGTAATTTAAAGTTTAATTTTTTTGCGATTTTCTTGCTCCTATACACACGGTTTTGCTATGCTACTTTTATTACACTTCTGATGCCAGATAATGTTCATCTTGTGTTTTACTTTCTGACATTGTATGCCATAAATACACCCCTATGGATTGAGCACTAGAAGAGGATGCTAAATTATCAGGAATGAAATTACTTGGCTGCAGAAGCAGCATGATGGTATCAGCCAAAGTTTTTTACCAAAAATATATACTGCAGTTTTTGCTCTAATGGAAGAATAACTCTTTATTTATCTTTTATACAGCGAGTGTTTTGGAGACAGTGTTCAATAGAGATTATAGTCTGATCACAGAACTGAGGGCATGAGGAATACTGATGTGAAGAACAAAAATTCCAGGTGGAAGTTTGTGATGAAATATTTGCTGCCAAAAAGTGCAAGATATTCAAAGCAAAAGCAGGAAAAGAACATGAAAGGATTTAGGAGGCAAGACAAAAATCTCAGGAGGGCTAAGAGTCTAAGAAGAGAGACCGACCCATATGTTCTTAATGTGACTGATTAATTTAGGACTTTAAAGTGAGGGCAAGGTGTTTGGATTTGAAGTACAAAAAGATAAACTACTGAGAAAGCATTCAAGGAGAGAAACAGAAGTAAGAAGAGATATTAAGTAGGAAGAGATTTGTTTACACTGGAATAGGAAGACTGGATAGATGACAAGTCACAGATACCACAGTTGCACGTGCATATACTTGGACTGTATCTGAGTAGCAAATAGTGAGGAAGGAGTAGACTGCAATTACATTGTACTCTACTATGAGAGTAGAAGAGCAGCAAGAGGCTGGTGTGAAGTAGGAAGAGCAAAAATGTTTGTGCCACTGAAGCTACAGAAAGGAAGCTGGGAATAAGGGAGTTTTTGGTGGTTACAAGGGAGCTTGTGAGTGACAAACGTGGGAAGAAGCTAAATTTGAGGAAATAGTTGAAGATGGGCAGAAAATTTAGGGACAGCCTCTAAGAATCAGGTAATTTATTCTCTAGAATGCTTTGTCCAATAGGAAAATGTGAATTTGTGTAGACTTAATGGCAAGGAGACTGTCATTTATGTGATGGAGATCTCTGCTAAAAACTAAGCATCCTTGTTGTGCCAATGATCAGTTAATTGATCTGTGCTGAGAATTCATCAGATACCTGAAAACCTCAGAGATAAATCTTATTTTCTTCTTTAAATATAGTAAGATTTTGTATGTTTCCTCTGGGTACCAGGAGCAAGCATAGTCCCTGCTCCTCTGATAAAAAGTATCTAAATTCCCCCGTTCTGTGATTTGTGTTCCTGAGTAAATAACCAGGCATAAATAACCTGAATCATACCTTTCCCCGAAGCTTGTCTGGCTCCTTCTGCTTGTGGCAGGAGGATCACTCTGTTGTCAACACAGGGGTGCTAAAATAACTGACATCTAACATTAAAATCAGCCTGTTGCTTAGTCAGCAAATACTGGGCACCTGGCAGCTTTTTTTTTGCCATTTCAGCAAATGACGTCAAGGTAACACGATGTATATTTGGGCACTGGAGCTGATTGTGCCACAGCAATGTACTATCAGGTGCTTCATTGTGCCAGTTGCTCTGTGTGGCAGGTGAGTGACTGATTATCTCAGACCGGGTTTCATAGCTGAGTGTAGAAAATGCTGCATTATCATTAGCAAAAGCAGTCCCAATAACAAGCCAAAGTCTCCACTTTCCCAGACTGTTACATAGACTGGCTTCCCAGTTATCCTGGGATTTTGAAGGAGGCTGGAGCTCATTTACCCAGAGCAGTCTCTCTGTTAGCCAGCACTATACTTTGCAAGCAGAGTTTGTATTGCCTTGTGTTTATATTGCCTTTCCTGAGGTTTTCTATTTGGAGATCTCAAATACTAGCTTGAACACAAATATTTACCTACTCAAAAAATACGGTGAAGTGCACCCTTTGGAATTGCTGTGGCTAATGCCAGTAAGCAGGGCTTTTCCCCTTGAGAAAAATTAATAAAAGTATTAATCACTGGGACGAACCATCCTTGTATTTCCTGAGGACTTTAGATTACAAACTGCATCTTGTCGTCATAATCTTATTTCACTGTATTAATACTAACAGCGTTAGCTTGTAGATGGTTCTGCTTTATTTACTATACCGCTATAGTTATCCTTTCAGGCAGTGTTTAAAGGGACGATTTTCTTCTAAACTTAATGGTTTAAGAGCGCGTTTGCCTGAGGCTTCTTGTTACTGCTGGCCAGCTGAGGACTTGTTACAGTTCTGGCTGAACAGCTGAGGGAAACTTCCACTAAGCGCTAGCAAAAATTCCTGAATTTTTGCGAAATAACCTGAAAGCCATCCCGAAGGCTCAAAACGAAGCGCTGCTTCCGGATCGTCCCTTGTTTTACCACGCGGCCGTTGTCCAGCACGGCGGCCCTTCTCCCCCGCCGGCCCCCGGCCCCTCTCCCCCTCAGCCCCTCGGTGGCGGCGCCCCTGGCCCCGCGCTCCCCGCCGCGGTGACGGCCGTGCCGCTGCCTCCCGCCCCCCTTCCCGGGCAGCACGTGGGCCGCGCCGCGCCCCCGCCGCCCCCCGCGGCGGCCCTTCGCCGGGCGAAACCACCTGGCTCGGGGCGGGGGCGCCCCTTCTCCACCGGGATCCGCCCCTTTAAAGGGGAGCGGGCCCCCGTGCGCGACCCGGACAGCAGCGCTCTCTTTACCGTCCGTCTGCCGCTTTCCTTCCTGCCGCCTCTCTCCTCGATCTCCTCTCCTACGCCGCGCGGGAGAGAGCAGCAGCGGAAGCCGCCAGGTGAGTAAGCGTGGACAGGAGGAAATGGGCGGCGAGTCGTTGCCCGTTTAAGGGCCTCCCACATCGCTCCGCCATGTTCGCAGGCCCGCCCCCTCCCGGGGGCTCCCTCACCGCCCCCAGGGCCTTGAGGAGCCGCCGCGGGGACGCGCTCCCGCCGCTCCTGCCGCCCCCGGCTCCGCCGCTCCCGCCGCCCGGGCCGCGGGGCCGCCCGCCAGGTGAGCGGCGCGGGGAGCCGCTGCGGCCGCCGCCAGCGGCGCCAGGGAGGGTCGGCGGCGCCGCGCCGGTGCCCGAGCGGCCGCGACCGCGGTGGGGGAGGGCGCGGCGCGACCCCTGAGGCGAGGCCGCCGGGGAGGTGGGGCCGCGGGCCGGGGTTAGGGCGGACGCCGGTCTCGGGGCTTATGTAAGGGTAGGGGCAGGGGGTGCCCGGCCGGCGTGCCCTGGGGAGGGGGATTGAGCGGGGCGGGGACCGTTCCTTGCCGGGGCTCCCCCGGTGAGGCGGCCGGGCAGCGCCGGGTTTCGGCGCTCTGTGCTCGCGGGCTGGGTTGCGCTCTGGGGAGACCGGCCGCTTGTTGGGGTTCAGGGCTCACTCATCGCCGAGCTCCGGGTGTTTGCCGGGCCGGCGCTGCCGCGGCGGCCGGGGACCCCGGCGGCGGGAGGCGCCACCCCGGTGCCGGTGAGCGGCTGGGAGGCCGCCTTCCCTGCGCCGGCGGCGAGCCTCGGCGCGGCCGTGGCCGCGGAGAGACGGGAACCGCCGTGCCCAAAAGGCGCTCGCCTGCTTGTGCAAAGCCTTTCCTTGAGAGACTGGGCACCAAAGCCCCTGGTCTGTCAGCGAAGTTCTGGGGCGGGAAGGGTCGTTTATAACTTTTTTTCGATGAGAGAAATGGAGCATGTCAGCCGAGAAAGTAGCTGGTGGTATGTACTTCTTAGTTGCTTTCCAGCTTTGTGAGAACATCACCGTCTCGTTGAAGAGTGCAGTAGCATTTGCATTGATGAAAGACTGTAACTAACTGTACGACATCTACACAATCACTGTTTTTCCCTAATGTACTTTCAGGTTGTCCCAAAAATCACCCCAACTACTGTCAAAGGTTTGAGCTGAGTTTTTTTCACAGTAGCCAAAGACTGGGGGTATTTAAATCCAAAGAAGTGAAATGTCTGTTTGAGTCTCTAACGGTTCTTCATCAAAGTCTGGCGTTTTCTAAGAACTTTAAATGTGGGCTATTATTTTTCTTTTTTCTGTGAAAGAGTAACATTAACACCTTCCTTTCCTGTCTTGGATTTCGTAGCAAAGATGCTGAGCTTTTTCCGTCGAACCCTTGGACGGCGGTCTATGCGTAAGCATGCGGAGAAGGAACGGCTAAGAGAGGCCCAAAGAGCTGCAACCCACATCCCTGCAGCTGGGGACGCAAAATCCATCATTACTTGCCGAGTAGCGCTGCTGGATGGAACAGATGTCAGCGTGGACTTACCGGTACGAGTGATGCAAGTTTGTTTTTTAAATACTGTTGGCTTGTGTCAATCTGATTGTGCTCTTCTGTTTACAAGTTAGGTAAAGGCATATCTATTTGTCCTAGCAACTGACCCTGTGACTTGATGTCCACTAAGTTACTGGTCATAAAAAGGTACTGAAAGAATAGTTAACTTTGTTATTCACTGAAACTAGAGAGTATTTTGTTAGATGTCATTGTGCCTGATACATTGAGCATTTTCTAGTGTGTTAATGTAATTGTTGTGCCAAGGCTTAACTTAGAGAGGGTAATGTTTCGGATGAATTGGATTTTCTTTTCAGTGAGCTATGTATGCATCTTGAGAAGGAAGGTGAATCTCTTGGTGTAACTCTGTTGAAGAGGAGGGATGAGCAGAAGTGCTAGCAGTAATTTCTGTGTGGGTTTTGTTTGTTTTGATTTTGATGGATGAAGTTTTTAACGCAAACTTGAGAGGGGAGGGAAAGAAGAATTCTACTTCCTTCCCCTCCTCAGGGCAGATTATATAGCAGGGATTGTCTCATAGCATAGTGCTTTGTTGGGAGTGAGGTGTTAGCCACTGTTTTACATTTCTAAAGCTCCCTTAATATACACGTGTCTGTTCTTCTCTGCTTAATTATATACCTGGTTTTGGCCAACAGGATGAACAGTAGCAATAGAAGTCATGTGCTCTGTTTTTCCATTACCATGTATTATAGTTGTTAGTGACTTGTTTTGAGCTCACATAGCTGAGTTTTGAAGCTGTGGGTCTGCAAGACCTTCTGACTGGTTCCATAGGATTTTGGCGGCAGTAACGGTTGTGCTGACATTGGAGCTGCTGGCTAGAAAGAGCATGCGGAGCAGCCTTTCTTGAAATGGCTTTTCTTTCCTCCCTTTCTTATTTTAAGCACAATTCTAGAGTGTTTATAATGTTAGGTAGTCTGAGGAAGGCTCAACTTGTTAGAGTATTGAGCGGTGGTGTTAACAGTGAGTAGAAATAACTCCTGCAGTATCTAGAATCCCAGGTAATCTAGAGTTAAAGAAAGAGTTTGGCATCTTTATTTGCAAAATGACTACACAGATAGGCGTTTATAGAGGGCAGTAAAACTAGTTTGTACATCTCTGAAACAACGTAATGAACATATCCAGTGCTGCTTAGCGCCTAGGATGTTTGATTTGAGGCCAGGAATGCCCACAAACACTTTATAGCAAGAGTTACACTTAAAAAGTACTCAAGTTTAAATTGGTGTCTCCACATAACCAGAGTAGTAATCTTCGGAGCTGGAGTTGGCTCTCTAGGCAAATTCCTGGCGCCTCTAACAACATTTCTAAGGCTTTAAGGAGCATAAATTGAACCTGAAGAAGTGTCATGACCTGCCATCTGGACTATAAAACTTAGATCAGGGTGCAGTAGTAACTATTTATTTCTACAGGAAACTTTTTTCACTCTTGCTTTTTTTCTTTATAAGCCAACATAAAGCCTTGTCTGTGGACATCTAAGTTATGAGTAACAGTAAACAAATATGCTAAATCAAAATAGCTAGATGCAGTAATTACAGTGCATCATCAGTGGCTGACATGTACCAGTTCCTTTGGTGATTAAAATACAATAAATTTAAAGTAGATTAAATATTTCATTTCAACCTCCTTAGTGTGTTTGTTCTTGTGTCTGCATTTGCATCATTCATATTTTGGGGTTGACACTTAAAGAGGAAAGGAAAAAGGGGCCGGGGGGAGACAAGGGGTGAAGGGTACAAAATCCTGGCAAAACAACATTGCTTTCTAAAATGTAAAGCTAAATTAAAAATATATCTGTGTATTTATAGAGAGTTTTTTTTCTAAAAAAAAAAAAAAAAATTTCTTGAGAATCATTATCCTCTTTGACCTAACACCTTTTCCAAGACTGGTTCTGTTACTTTGTTGGCAGTAGATTCGGTTTAAAATGAACTCGTGTTATCTCAAAGAGGTGCCCTCAGGTCTGCCAGTCACTTGTGCGCAGTCCCGTTGTCTACCTAAGTTCTGTGAAAAATTGTTTTATTAAGAAAATAAATAACAGAAGGAGTTTCTTAAGACTGAATCACTTGGTGAACAGGTTGGTTCATGGCTAGAGAAAGAGTTGTCTTGGCAGGAATGAATGCCATACCTTTCTTAATCCATGGCTACATAAATACTTTACAGTGGCATAAGTTGTTGCTGCCACAGGAAGAAAAGATGTTGCTTTCATTGTTGCATTTGTTCTTGTTTTTGCATACCCCTTGGCAGAAGAAACATTTTTTTGGCAGCCAGGCAGTAAGCTAAGTCAAGAAAATGCTGTGGCTGAAAATAATTGGTATAATTTTATGTTAGTTTCCAGCTGGAGCGATTCTCCAATCTGGTTCCCCATGTGCCTCCCCAAATGTGGTGAAGAAGCATTTAGAGGCAGTATCAGGCTTATGCTTGCTTAAAATACTTGTTGAGCTATACCCTGACAGTGAATTTGCTACTGAAAGAAGAGTATTCTGGAGTTATGGTCATTCATGTACTTGAATCTGAGATTGCTGAATTTCTGTTTAAATTAAAAAACAACAACAACAACAAAACAACCCAAAACCAAACAAAAACCAAACAAACAAAAAAAAAACCCACCACGGGGAACAGTATCATGTAAGCCAAACATATTTCAGAGTCTTTTTAAGCAGCAAAGACTGATGTTTTTATGAATATTGACAATGAGACAGAATGGACATATTGTAAATGATGCAGTTGAGATTAATTTATTAAACACAGAGCCAGGATTTGAGCAATAACTCTGCTTTTTGTCCACTGATCTTATCTATGGTGTCTGTCAAGCCACTTAATCTGTCTGCTTTTCTATTTCTTCTGTTGTTTTTAATTACAAAATTGCCTGAGTTGAACTGTTCATCAAAGCTACAGTCCTACACAGTACATAGACTGGATTGTTTTTAAGAATCTACTTATTTTGTAGCCATGTCAATGACTGAAGAATATCAGTATTGTGTATACTATTTACTGTCACTTTGGTATGTTCAAAATGGGAGGCACGAACTTCACGCAAGTTATCAGTGTTCTTTTGGGGCAGATTGAAAGGTGTGGGTTTTTTTTTCCCCACCTTTATCTCAGATTCTAAAGTTGTGTTTTGACCTGGTAGTGTTCCTTGTCTGTTACAATTTTTTTGAAGTTTTATGTTTGTCCAAATGCATTCAGTGATTTTGACAGACTTGTCATGTGATAAGCTTATTATTTTTTTTTTAATCTATGAAAAGTTTTTATAGAATATATGGTGTCTGTTAACTGTGCTGCTGTTAATGATGTTCATCACACATGCTGTTTTACTGTTAACTTACCTCAAGTTCAACTTTGGACAAAAGCTGGGTTGTGCGTTTTCTTCTAATTGTTTAAGATCCATGGGTGGAGTGTTTGCTTAGTGGTATGAGCAGTGAGAGAACAAGAACTCTGTTTTGCTGACATCCCCTGTCTTCTTTTTAATCCTGTTCCCATGTGAAACTAAAGTCCATCTTCCCCCACTGCACCTCTGGAATTCCCAAAAGCCATGAACAGACCCAGTTTAGTACCTGAAGACTCCATCAGCTCAGTCATACCAATCTGGGCTCCCAAGGGAAGCCCTCAACAGCTGGAATACTGGCTCTTCTGGTGGTCATGGTTCATGGAGAAAGATGGGCTGGGGAGGGCATCACAGCAGTGTTTTTCCTTGAAGGTTGTTTTTAGTTGGAGTCACCAACAGCTTATGAAATACTTGTGAACAAAAATGTTTGTCAATTTCAAATAAAGTGCTGTTTTGAGTACTGGAGGGCTCTGGAGGATTTTTAAATCAAAAGATCTAAAAGTTGAGCATTTGTTGTAGAGATAGTCAGTCCTATGCTATTCAGAGTAATAACTGGGAGAAAGAAAAGATAACCTACATAAAGGGGGAAAATGGTAAGATAAATAATGTAAATTAAATTACAGGGATACACTTGGAATATGCATCTTTTTTAAAATTTGTGTATAGTTTTCTGTGGGAGAACAAGGTCAGCCTTACAGTAGCAACAGATAGTAAGTATGGGGTCTTATAGAAGCAGCACTGTACTTTGTGGAAGCCAGGGGTGTTTTGGTTAAAAAAACTGTCCCTGCTTAACCCACAATTTACATGATCATCTCATGGATAAAAGAGCATTAATTGTATTCCAGTTTCTGTACGTGCAGCCTAAGTTTTAGGCAGAAGCTTCCTAGAGGTATAAGGTGAAAGACACATTCTGAGAATGAATGCTTGCTGAGTAGTTTTTCATCTTAGAATGTTCCTTACTTATGCATGCATGAAATTTAATATGGTGATTGCAAAATGAGATGTTTTTGTCCTTATTGTAATGACATATCATTAAAACAAGGTCTCGCACAAAGCAGTCCAAGAGCTCTGTGGAATAGCAGGAATTAGCTAAGCTGTTTACAGTTTTGGACTAATGCTTACAAAATAAGATAAAAAGGACTGTATTTGTAGTGATTATTTTAAATAAAGTTAAGATATCTATCTGGAATACCAAAAACGTTGCTAGCAAACTGCTAACGAGTGCTGATGGCTTTTTGTGTGGAGGGAGATGATCTGTGTTGATCCCACTACAAGATCAGAGATATATTGTGGTACTTGATTTTAGTCGGTAGTCCACTCTTTTTACAAGCTTGTAGAATATTTGTGGCTACTTGCTGAATATTTGTAGCTGTAAATATGAAATACAGAATGCTGTCTGTGGCACAGATGCTGATTAAAAAGAAAATCCAGTAATGCTAAAAATGTTGGAAAACGAGTCTTTGAGTAGAATGAGTAATCTTGGTGTTCAAGGCTGGCTTTTAAATTTTCAAAACAAAGCTCAGCTGACAAATGCAGTGAGTAAATAAACATGTGTGTGTGTGTTAAGACTATAAAGTTTTGGATTAAAACTTTTCCCATGTGGTCTTTGTCTTAAACTATTGAAGTTCTTCTGACTATTTGCTTAAACTACTGAAAGACCTTTAGGGGACTGAAACTGGAAAAATCAATCCTGAGCTGGGTGTCACAAAGCAGAGGTGCTGTCTGTGTGTGGAAGGGGGGTCGAGCCGTGGTGCAGGTTGATCCAGAGCTTCCTGGGGTGCCAGATTTAAATGCATACAGAGATTGGATGTAGACATGCATAGTACATGCTGAGTCGTTTCAGCACTTCTGAGCAGCAGCAGAATCACAGACTGCCTGTACTGAGTCGTGCTGGCAGTCCAGTCAGTTTGGGTTAACGGCGGGTGAGCATTTCGGACTTGCTGTGATGGACGATGTCCTGCGCAGTTGGAAAGGGAGGAAGGGAGCAGCTGGAAGCGAGCTGCGGCTGCTATCAGAGTAATTTGTTTGGCCTGCAGTGTGCTGCCGGGTGTTTCTGGGGATGGTGCTGCAGGCTGGTTTAGTTGCCCGAAGGTTTAGCATTCCTAACTCACAGCATAACAGCGAATTTTGTCTGAAACCCTGCTTTCCCACTGTAAAGAGCTGTAAAGCCCCTGTAAAGAGCTCAGTTAAAGACTGAGACTCTCATATGCTCTTAACCAGACTGCTCCTGAGAAACCTGCAGGTGGAACACCAAATAAAACTGAAATGTTTGAGAATATACTGGGAAGGAGGTATTTAAACCTTAATGCTGGAGAAGCAGTTTGGATATATTCTGTATCAGAAAGAACGTTAGGAGATAGATTCAGAAATTGATTAAATCAAATATGTAACTAGAAGATATAAACTTTCTGGGAGAGGAAAAAAGACTTCTGGCAAAATAAACTGACAAGTATGAATGTTTTGAATCTTTATCTTTTTATGTATAGGGTCAATAAGCCTGAGCACAGTACATTAAAATCCTTCTATACAGTATTCTAATAAATGTACAGTTATAATGGGTATTGAAATCAATTCTTTGTAAAGATTTTTCGGAGATGCCTTTTTCTTTCTCCAGACAATAACAGAACAAAACGTTTAATCCCAAATTCTTATTGGAAGATGTATTTGGGAGAGATTGAGTGAATAGAAGAATTGATAAGTTCTGTCTCTGGAGGTAGAAACTATTCTCTGCAGCCTTCCAGCCGGCAGGGCTTTTTACTCAGTACAAGAATATATGGTGCATGTTGTCAAAGGCTGGGGATAAACCAGAGAGAGGAGCAGAACTGGTGTTTTGCTGCCAGTGGCATCGTTAGATGAAGGAGAAAATTGACCGGGGCATTTGGAAAAGTTATCTGAAAGATTGATGCTTGGAGTTTGAGGAGAGGAGCAACTTTATTTGTAGGTCAGTACTTACAGCCATAAGATCAGGGTGATAGAAATAATCTGTAATTCTAACACTGCCTTTGTGAAGATAAGGGGTTTTAACCCTCCAATTCTCCAGCAAACCTTAATGGTGTTAACTATAGATACTGTTTTCATTATATTGAGATGAAATCTTTTTCCTTTAAAGCTCACTGTTGGAGCTTTCTCATGGCTTACTTTTTTGCAACATGTTGTTTGGGAGAAGGGAGATTAACTTAAAAAAAAAAAAAAAAAATGGACAGGCTCATCTGCTGTTCCCGCACTGCCATGGTCTGCAAACGTGCATAGGTGACATCCTAGCAACTGGGTAGCTGCAAATCCTGAATGGGGGTCCCTAGCTTCTCCGGGGGGGTAAATGGGGTCTTTCCGAGGAAGCTGGTATGAATATGAATGGTAACACTCCTAATGAGTTGACAAAAACCAGGAAGGGAGGTTTTTGCCCTTCAGTAGCTACTGAAGGCAATAGCTACTGTTAGCTATTGTTAATAAGCAATATTAACGTAATCATTTGAAGAAATCTTCTGACAGAAATGTCCAGCTGCAAAGATACAAGGGGTAGTAAGTCCCATGTAGGTAAAGTCTATTAATCTCTCTTTTCAGAGTTCATCTTATAGAGGGACCTCCTTTTCTTCACAAAGAAAAATAAAGAGGAAAAAAATCCTTTTTTTATAAGCATTGTAGTAAATTCATTAGGTGGGTGGTTTTGTTTTTGTTTTTTTCAAGTTTTGGAAGTTTGAAGTACTTCGCTGTGATTAAAAACCAGATAAAAACCTTAAGTGAGCCATTCAACTGGTGCCTGCCCAGCGTAAGGGTCTCATGCCCAGCTGTTGGAAGCCCGTGTTGATTCACTAGTGCTGGTCTGTACTGGCTGCTGCTAGTACTGAAAATGGCTTTTATATCAGACAGGCAAGTTATGGAGCACCGAGTTGCTTGCTTACGCTCTTGAATGCGTGTCCGTGAAATAACCTTTACCGCTGAGACCGTGAGAAGAGGGTATAAATGCTGCTTCTCTAGTTTTAGGCAGGGACTGAGATGCCTGAGCCAAGGTGAATGTCTCCGTATCGCCTTATCCCAGCGATGAAGGGACAAACCAGCCTGCCGAGGTGAACACCAGGCTTTACCCAGCCTTGCTGCTGAGCTACCCGGGTTAAGCCCAGCCTTTGTAACACCTACTCAGCCAGCAATTGCAGTTAAGAGCATCATGAGATGTCGTTAGCACATAGTTGGGACCCTCCCTTCCATTCGGGGGTGGGGTGTGTGTGTGTGTGCAATCCATGCCAAAGCGATCAAGAGATGCTTTTATCTCATTTCAAAGTGTGGCAAAACCACTAGATGACCTGCCCTATATAAATGGTATATTTCATTTAAGTTTTCCAGTTCAGTTGTTGATTCTCCTGCTGTGAGATGTTTGCTGTTGCTTCCTATAGAGTATAGCAAACTCTGTAAATCGACTAGTCAGGTTTTACAGAATTACAAACCCATGAGGAGTTTAATTTGTGCCCTGAAGGGATGACCAGCCACTGGCTGGACTGCTTGTGATTGGAGTCGTTAATAGTTCATTGGTAACCATTAAGCAGCTTGAAAATATTTGTCCTTTCAGAGTAATCTGAGCTCTGCTGCAAGGAAAAGAAAGAGGGGGGGAAGCATGGGGTAGCAGCAGGATAAAAATGTCATTTAAATTGACTGTTGCCATTAGAAAGGGTAATTTTTCACCAGAAAATGTAATAAAAGTGTATCTTTGCTATGTCTTTCGAAAACACTTGTGATGGCAGTTTTACTGAATACAAAGAAATTAATTTTGATTCATAAAAATTGACCGGTTACAAAGCAGTAATATTTTTAGTTGCCATTTGTTTAAATAGAAGGAGGACGGACTTTAGTAAGGCTTTAAGAAAGAATTTGAATTTAACGTTAAAGCAGTGTGAAA
The DNA here is from genome assembly GCF_035582795.1 of Mycteria americana. NCBI lineage: Eukaryota > Metazoa > Chordata > Aves > Ciconiiformes > Ciconiidae > Mycteria > Mycteria americana. The sequence goes on from NC_134373.1 coordinate 30,074,267, forward strand.
CTTTTGCTGACTCGCACCAAATACAGCCACTGATGGCTGTATTATGCAAAGTACTGCACAAGTCATATGCAAAGTACTGCACAATTAATTCCATGTTGACAGCCTTGGTGATTTAAGTCAGAAAACAACTAGCAGTCCTGCAAACCTTTCCGCAGCTGCTCCAATGGAATTCTTTAGGGACTTTCTCCCACATTAGTCATTCTGGGACCGCTTGACCTTTGCTGAGATTACCGAAATGGCGAACAGGCTCTGAAACTAACTTGACGCTGCAGAATTTTGAACAATACTAAGTTTTGGTTGTTGTTAGTCTGAGAACAGTACATGTAGTAATTCCAGGCTCGAGTTAAAGTGCTCCATTGCCTGTCCCCGGGAGGGAATTTGGCTGAGATATCTCTTAAAACTGTAATTAACCAGTTGACATACTGTGGAATTGAGAAGGATCTAAAATGTTCGGCCCAGTTAAGGGGAGATTTTCCTCTAGGTTTAGACCAGGTGCAGAAAGCTTCATGCAAAATAAAATATTTTTCTAGTTTTGCTGCTGCAAATGCTGAATTGATTTCACTTGTATTAGTATATCTTACTGTTTAAGCAGAAGATCTCCTGTGCTGAGAGAAATTATCAACAGTTCAGTGCCTTGCTCTTTCAAGAAAGGCTACAGACTCAAATAGTGGAAGAAATGTGTGGGGTTTACACGTAGGCGATTTGCCTTAAGGCTTCTGGTCGGAGAGTCTTGCTGGTGTTTAATTGATCTGCTGTTGTCCGAGAAGTACTTTTTCTTGAAGTCAACAGAAAAGACTTGCCCTGAACGAGTTTGATGAGGTCTATGTCTCAGCATTTTCATTATACAACGTTTTGTAGATGCTGTGTGCATGTGAAGTTGCCTGCTGGTCTAATTGCCTTCCATTCCCCCTACCTCCCCCAATACTTGGAAATAAATGTGGAATAAATAACTGTGGGAGAGCTTGCTTAGGCAGGTTCAGTTTACAGACTTTTCTGAGATTTTGCTTTGAGCTGTGAAATGTCATGTTGGATTTAATTAACGCATCGAGTAAACTAATGATTATGATTGCAAAGTTGAATATAAAATATTTGTAGATCAGGGTAGAAGAAGGTGGCAAAAATTATGGACGCTGCTTCACTTACATGGATATTACTTGGTGATTAAACCAGATTATTTCTGAGAATAAGAATGCTGGCTAGCCCGGAATTTTGAGAGGTGGACTAAATCTGCTAATTAGTAGCTTACTAAAAAATATGCTTAGAAAGTTAGCCCATTTCTCAAGTTGTGAATGTATAAATATTAAGATAAAAGATTGCAAGATGATAGCATTATGGAAATAGAGAAATCCATAAACTGCTTGCAGAGTAAGCATAAATCCTTTCTGCATTTCTTTGCATTTAAAAATATTTCTTTTCAACACCATGACTTGTACTCTGATGTACTAATTTATTAATGTATTTTTATTACATTTAGGCATCTCAGGTATTACTGTTAAGCTTTTCTTTCAGTGTATTACTATAAAGGAGTTCATAGCATGAAAAATGTATGTTGTGTAGAAAGTGCCCAGTGCTATTTACATGCTTTCTCTTTAAAAACAACTGTTTAATTTTTTAGATCATCACTGTAAAAATGATGTTTACTTGGGGCCAGAGCTAATTTTTTTCATAAATTATGTATGAGCATATGTGGTGGCTTTTTGCACCTACAAGTGAGTTTTATGAACTTACTTTTATAAATGCGTTTTCTAAGTGGTATTTGTTAAAATTGCTTGCACCAGACTGTTTCCTGGCAGTTGTTAAAAGCACTTGCTAATGGAATGCTATATCCTAATTCAATGTGCTTTGCTACCTGCTTTAAAACTGGTGAATTGCTTAGATATCAAACAGTAGTAAATTCGTAAGCAGTTTGCTGTACTGTGCTCTGAAATTTTTCCAGTGCATTAGATATTGCAGTTGTTACTAGCTATATTTCCAGTTCTACTGAATGTCAGTGAGTAAGGAAAGCCTAAAAGGGACAATGATAAAATGACGTTTTAACATGCTGTGTTGTGTAAGTCAGTGTTGATGTTTTCCAAAAAAGGAGATTATGCAAGTCCTTTAAGGATATTATGTGTGCTTCTTGTGGGGTGTACATTTGCCTTTAAGAAAAACAGCCATCAAAAACTATGAGAGAAAAAAATAATTTCCACATTATCTTTTCAGAAGCTTAATTTTGGGATTCTCTTACTTTTGGAATTACAATATAAAGTATGCCTAGAAGAAGGTAGATGCTACAATAAATCCACCTGCTAAGTACTAAATCCTTTTGTATTTTCAGAAAAAAGCCAAAGGCCAGCTCCTGTTTGAACAGATCATGTATCATCTGGACCTTATAGAAAGCGACTACTTTGGATTAAGGTTCATGGATTCCGCACAAGTGGCAGTGAGTAGCAGTGCTTTTCTTTGCTTGCCTTTTTTTTTTTTTTAGCAACAGCCTAAAAGTTAAATCTTAGTATTGACAAAAATGCTGTAAGAAAGCTTCCTTTTTTGAGTTAAGTTTTGTGCAGAAGCTATGTGGTGTGTTAGCTTAAGTGACCCAAAGTTTAATTCCACCTCGAGCACTCTAACATTATTACAATGCTGTTGTCTCTTCCTTTCCTGTCTTTCACTTGTTCCTGTCACATCTTCTGTTGTCATTAGGCAGGCTGGTCCAATAGGACCCCAGAGCCTGGAACGTCATGTAGAAATTCTTCATGCTGCTGATGCAGAGAGGAAGGGGCAAAACTAGAGTGTGTGCTTGGCCCTTTGTTTTTCTACAGAGTGGAGAAAGTTTTCCTTTGCCAATGCTATCAACTTTCTCGTCAGCAAAAGTCATCTTGTTAATGTCTGCTTGGGAAGTAACCTTGGCCAGAGGGTTATACCTTTGGTTTGCTCAAATCAGTTGTGACTCAGACTTGCAACTAGAAATTTTTGGGGGGATATAGGTGTGTTTGTATGTACCAGACAGTTTCAGTAGAGGGTTCTTGCAAGCCTGAGTTTGTGTGTGAAGTTTGTTGTGTGTTTGTAAAAATGTGACTGCTTTTGAAAACAGAAGTAGAGCATTGTTTGTCAGAAGCAACCACAGTTCTTTCACTTGCGGGCTGTACAGTTTTATATAGACACTTCTTATGGCCAGTTAGTTAATCCTGGCCTCAAGGATAGCTGCAAGTTAACTGAGGCGCTAGACAATGAGTGGATTTTTGTCTCTGTCCTGCATCCGTGTAACTTAAACCTGTATTCACTTATTCACCCAACACCCTCAGGTAGAATGAGATCTGAGTTTTCATACTGTGTATGTCAATCATTTGTTAAATGTATGACCTAATTGTTTCTATGTTTCAAGTCTGCTTTGGAATTATTTCATGATTAGGATGGCAGAGTGGAAGCACAGACAGTTGCTGCTGAGCTAAATACCTGAATTGTTTGAGGTCAGCATCCAAAATGGAGGCAACAACATATATTCCTTTACTCCTGTGAGGGTCTATCTCCAGAACAATTTGAAGGTGACATCTTAATTGTTACAGCTTTGTACAATGGCAAAAAAAGTCCCCAAGCTTGAATCTTTGAAATAAGCTGACAGCTTTGGACGCAGTGTTATCCACCCCAAGCACACTTATAATCTGATGGCTTCTTTTCAAAATACTGCGACTGAGTTTTATGCTTAGCTTGTACTTGTAGAGAACATTCTCTTCGGAGAAAATAATTTGTGTGTTCAGCATCTGAAGCAAACTTCATGGCTAGCAGGATTAGCTGCTGCTGGGCTGCAGTTCCCAGTAGTGAAAGTGGTCTTAAATCTCTTGCAGAACAGAGACATTTAACACGAAGGAGAAAAAGACCATTACGCTAACAGAGAGATGTCATTCAGAACCATGCATACCTCCTACCAACAGAAATAAGAAAACAGCCCATTGCATACCATTTTATATTTATAAAAATCATGTTAGCTGTGTTAAGCGTGTGCAGTCTAGGATGTTGAGTATTGATAGTGAATGATTCCATTTATCTTCTTGCTTTAGGAAAAAAATAATCTGTACATTTTAGGTATCCTAACGCAATTTCTGCCATGTGGCTTCTGAAGTATTTCCATGTGCCTCTAGGATCTCATAAGAGCTCACAGTGGGTTAGTTGTTAACTGGTGAAGCTATCTGTATGGTAAACTTTTTTCTCCTACTGTTCTGCTAGCAAATAACATCATTTCATCTTGAAATGGGGAAATAAGAGTTAATCTTTTCTGCCCCAGCAAATGTCTCATGGCTTGCTTTTGTCCAGCAAATTGTTACTTCCAGTCCAGACAGCACCCGATTGAGTATTTGATACTGCACAATCTACCAGGTACAAGCAATTTCGAACTTACTTTGTTTCCTTTTCTTAACTATGTGTGACTGGAAAGAGGCAACGTGGAGATAACGATCTGTTTAAACTGGACTTTAATGATACACTCTGCATAACGAAGCAGAAAAGATTGCATTTTGCCAGAGGAGCTGAACACAACAGCCAGAGATAATTGCTTTAAGAAATGAAGAACTGTTGCAATGGCAGCCGTTCTTGCAAAGAGCTGGCACATTCTAACAGAAACCCAATCTGCAGCTGGAAACAGAAACAGAGACTAATCAAGTGACTTGTCAAAGATTATTCAGGAGACCTGTTAAATAAACAGTGTAAGAAGCCAGTCCCTTACTGTGGACAGAATTATCTGATGGCTCTGAAGAAGATAATCTTTCTGCTACCCAATTTAAATCTAAGTATATTGCCTTACTAGCTAGTTGCACCTGATGATATAAAAACACTGGCAAACTAGCAACGTGTGTTTAAATAAAAAATTGAGAAATTCCCCGCTTGTTTTAACTACAGATGAGTTTTCAGTAGATTAATTTTGAACAACTGAAGGATAGCTTTTTTTCTTCTTTTGAGCTGCGGAAGTGATTAGTAGTTAGGTGTTTGAGTTTATGATGTACTGGGGAGTGGGGGGAACCCAGATAATACAAACTCTTCCTGACATTTTGGATTTTAGGATTCAAATACTAGCTTCTTTAAAGAAGTTCTTGAAACAATTAGTGAAGTAAAAGAATTGTCCTTTTCATGTGATTTCTGTGCTCATTGCCAGTCTGATGGTTAGGAATAGATCATATCCACCCCACCCCCCCAGTAAGAGGCAGGAAATGGCAAAATAAGTTATTTGCAAGATTGTCCACCATATATCAGACTTGGTCTGGCAGCCAAGGGAACAGGCTATTGTTAATTTGAGTAACTTCGATTCAGGCTGACAACGAACAGTGCAGCATGTTCAGTGACACACAAGATGAAGATCGCTGCTAACTTGTTGGGCTATTTGGCTTTTCCTCTAGCAATGCTGGAGAGATGTTTCTAGTAAGGAGGAATTGAACATTTAATAGGTGGCAAATTTCTAATTGTAACGTGCAGGTTGCAAGCATCAAATATTTGCTCTTCCTAATGGGTTTGTACAACACGCTGGTTTGTTACTCTGGCAGTTTTATCTAATGTAGTGCTTAATGCTGAAATTTGTATATAGCATTGCACAAAGTATGCACCCATTAATTCCATAAAGTATGGAACCAGTTTTAGCCTCAACACCTTACTAAAAAAACCTTGCTTACCCTACCTTCTTGAAATGTTGCTGGGTTGTGGTGGTTTTTTTGTGTTTTGTTTCGTTTTTTTTTTTAGATTTCTGAAGCAGTGAACTGTTTTAGTAAGGACTTCCAGTATGCAGCCTGTTGTTCATACTGCTTTTTGTTTAGCAAACTTTATCTCTGGATTTCAGCAGTAGACTGTGCTGAGCAAACTCTCATCAAAATGTAAACTTTTTGCCAGGTCCACTTGAATTCCATTTTAATCACTTGGAATAAATCTTAAGTTTGCTGACATCTGTGTGTGTCCATGCATGTGTTGGTTTGGGGTTTTTTTTTGTTTTGTTTTTCCCCCCTCCATTTAAAAGCAGTTCAGATTCCCTTCTTCCACGCACACCCTTACCATTCGCACGGAGCTCCTGTAGGCAGCAGTGGTAAGAGCCGAACAGAGTAAAACGCTATCAGTGCCTGTCGTGGGCCTCTCAGTTGCCTTCCCATGGAATGTGGAGGAGATGAGAGAAAACAGGAGAGAGATGAAACAGGCGTGCACAGCCAGTCCTGAAGCCTAGAAATGGCGCGTTCTGCCATTCCTGTATCTCAATCACCTGCAAGCCTCCAAGTGGGTAGTTTGTATATTTTTATGGTGGAGGAAGGAGTAAGTAAATTGTCTCTTACAGCAAGTGAGTTTATGGAATAGGAAGAGAGATGATATAATTTTCTTCAAGAAACAAAAAAAAAATTGCTCAACTCCATTTCACTGGTAGTGTAAGCAAAATTGATGTAAATATTTGCTTCGTTCTTCCTTAAGCTTCCTGCTTTGTTTTAAAAATTTATTAGATACATTTCAGATAGCTTTCTGTAGCTACTTTTTTTAAAATAGGTAGTGAGAGCGTTTTCAGCTGTGTGCACAGCAGCAGTAGATGGTTCAGTTGTTCTGATCTGCAGCTAATATATCAATCACTGCATATCCTGGCTGCATTACAGGCTGACTTTACACACTCTCTGCAAAAGGCAGGGCTGCTCTGGAGACAGGAATGTGCACTTGGCATTGCAACCTGAAAATACCGGTTCTTTGTCATACCCCTGTTGCTTTTCTGTCCTCCGTGGGACCCGCTGTGAACTTCGTGGCACTTAATTTAACGAAAGGAGTGTTGCTAGGTATATAATTAATTTGTATTAGTTGCAAAGTGACATTTGGGATTGATCAAATGAGGTGGTGCTACCTGGGCATTGTGAAGCTTGCAAGACATGGTGTGCTAAGTAGTTTGCTCTGGCTGTTGAGTCAATGCAATTACATTGAATAGGGTGCAGTGTTCACTGTTTAACTGAGTCACCTCCTTTGGAGGAGGGAGCTGTTCACTATGCACAGCACTTGGAAGTAGGTCTCCACCACTAGCTGTATGTTAGCTTTCCAGCTTTATCTTTAATTTCTGGTATGAACTCTTCAGCAGTGGGAGTATATGCAATTATTTTAGGGAGCACAGTGTATACATGTAGGTGTTTCTCTCAACCTGCCATCTATAGCTTATTTTTCACATGCTGTTGTATGCAGTATAAGCGAAGCCATTATTTTGGCTTCACGTCTAGACTATAGCTTATAATTAGCATTAGTAGGTGGGGCAGTGACTTCTGTCCTCCCGTGTGACAGCTGCTAAAATGCCACCTGTGAATAGATTTTGGAGAATTAGGTAGAGCTGACCCTTATGTTCGGACATAGACAGTTGTTTTGCTGTTACTACACTTGAGTCATCTAAAGAAATGCCTGAAAGCCAACAATATTTATTTTGTCTCTCCCCTTCCACCCCAAGTAAACATCACTGAGTGCCAGAGTCTCCAGCTATGATTTATGCCTCTCTGGCACATTGTCACTGGCTGACCTACTAATGTGTGAATTAAGTGTTTGTTTGGACAGGATGAAAATTTTAGTAATTAAAGTGGTTTGTCAGTACTTTTTTTTTTTTTTAAGTAGATAATGCTTTCTTGAAGATTAGCTTTAAATAAGGTACTACAGGATGTTTCTGTTGTTCAAAACTGACATTTTGCATTGCAAACTTTGAGTGAGCACTGAGAGCTGTGAATCGTGAAAGATTTAGATTAGATTGTTTTAACAAACTAGTTGTTATTCCAAGATGGTCTTCGCTAATGAATAGGGTTGTCTTCCTTTTTTTGTTCTTTCTGTGAGATTTCTTTATTGATAATTCAATGAAAGTACTTTATTTTTCAGCATTGGTTGGACAACACAAAAAGCATTAAAAAGCAAGTTAAAAGTAAGTGTCCTTTCTGTTTTCTCTTGGGGTCTCATATTGAACGTACAGGAGGCACAGAGAGTTGAAATGGGTGGTGGGGAGCAGTGTCCTGAGAGGGGTGACAAGACCCGGTGACAAAAACCTGGCATGGTGCTGCTGATTTTTTAATGATCTCTTTCCTCTGTACCTCATATTACTTTGGTCTAGTGTCCTTAATTAAACATGTTATAGGCTCATTAATTGTAGTTTAAATGGAGTCAAGGCAGCTGAAGATGTTATAGTGTTATAGATCATTATCCTGACAATAGGAAAACTTGCCTTGGAGCCTCCATCCCTTGGGGCAGTCCTGAATGCCCGAATCTGTGTTTGGTCCAGCAAGTCCTTACCTGCTGCACAAGGGTTTAGTGCAGCCTGGTTGTTTCAGTCAGTGGTGCGTGCTTGGGTAAGCTGTGACATCGGCTGATTTTTGTGTGGCAGCTTCCTTGCTCTGCGCTGTGGGAAGTCTTCAGGGATTTGTGGTGTTGTGTTAATACAACAGAGGTTTTGGAAGCACCGAGAGAGAGAGAATTCCTCCTGTTAAATGCAAGAATCAGCAGAGCACTGCACATTTTTAAAGAACTGTTAATCCATCCTTTTGCTGAATTAACTCTTTGGTTTCCAGAAAATTTGGTTCTTCCACAGAAGGGTCTGTTAAATCCCCCTAAAATATATCTAAACTTCTGTGGAATAAAGGGGCCCGAGCTGTCAGCAGCAGGTATTTCCCGGAGCCCTGGGAAGGTGTTACAGAGACCAACAGAGTGCCTGGGGATTTGGTCAACTGCAGAGCCAAGATGCACACCTTTCTTGGTGATGGATAGAGTCCTTAAATATAGGGATTAACCTAGATTCGTTTGCTCTTGGCAGAACAAGTCAACTTAATGTGATATGACTGTTGGATTTACTTGTAACATATGAAACTATTTTGTGCATATATTTAAGTGTCCTTTCACTCTGATGTTTTTCATGCATTTCCCTGTCAGAAAAGATTTCCTGCCTTAAGACCTTGTGGTAGGACAGAGCCAATTTCAGTCCAGCTTTGTGATGTGATTCTGTGTAATGGAAAAATAAGATGTCTCATCCAGTAACTGTTACTGCTGTCTTGAATGAATTCTACTTTGCAGTTGGCCCACCGTATTGTCTGCATTTTCGTGTAAAGTTTTACTCATCAGAGCCCAACAATCTACGTGAAGAGCTAACAAGGTAAGAGGGATTTTGTGTGTGAGAGAGGTACCCAGATAAGGCCAGGAAAATGTTTTTGTGGTATTTATTTAAACAGTTGTATGACGTTTTGGAGAATTCCTTAGAGCTGCTTGCTTGCTTGGCTTTTTGTAAATATTTCTGCTGTAGCTCTCATGAAATAAATGAGCTCTAATATAAAGAGATCTATATATTTACTATATTACTTGATGCACCATTTTTCATTAGGCAATTCTGGCAACTGATCCGAGTAGCTTACACACAATGGACAGAGGTTTTTACTGAAGAGGACAGGCGTCATTCCTCTTTCTTTATTATCTTAAGCTGCATTTAGTTTCAACTGTATGCAGTCATCCTGTCTCTTTAGGCAGAAAAGCATCGAATTGCAAGTTAGAGCTTCTCTCTGGCAAAAATAAGTTCAGTTAACATTTCATTACTTCTGTGGTCTTCGCAGAGCTTATGGAAAGGGAAAATAGTACTTTACTACCACGTTGAGATGTGAGTTGACAGTACTGTATGTGTAGGATTGTAGTATCAGGTGAGCAGCAGTTTCTCTTGATTAAAGCATTTCACAGATCTGTTCATAATGCTGCATTTCATGTTGGACTGAGACATACTTGGGGTGCTTTGAAAGAGAACACAACCTACCATCTGTCAGTAGTATAAATCTGTTGTAACAGGCAACATTTCTTTGCGTTGTCACCACTGCTGATGATCTATTTTGGAGAGAAAACAAAGTTGTTATGTTTTCTTGATAGCTGTAGATGCTTCATACCCTCAGCCATTTGCAAGAGTGTGAAGTGCATTTGTTTGTTGTTCAGGTTTATGTCTGTGTGGATCTTCGATCTGCACTTCAGCCAAATCCCTAGGAGTGCTACCAGGAAGATTATAGTAGCATTACCCCTTACAGCCATATGTACCCTGTGCAGCCTCATACTTACATGCGGTAACATAATGCAGTTGTAACTGCTCTTCCTTAATGCTTTCCTGCCAATCTGGGAAGAATGTTTTACCTCCCTATTCATGTTCCTGAATAAACATTTAACTGTCTTTAAAAATAGTAACCATAGACAAAATTCAAACCTACATCTTTATCTACTACTATGAAACATTTTCATCCGTCCTGACTGAGTTCTGCCAGTCAGACCTTGCTGTACAGGTTTTAGCAGGGCAGACCTGAAACCTGAGGGCTTTTAAACCCTGTCTGTCTGCTTAGCTAATCCCCCAGAAGAGGAGAGCAGCAAGTCTTTCTTCTGTCTGAAGGCAACTCTACCCCTTAAAGAAGCAGTGGGAAGGGGAGCTCTGCTATGGGTTACAGGCGTCACTAGCAGGGGCTTTCCGAGGGTTCCACCTTTTCTTTGTGCAGGAGGACAGCAAGCTGGAGCCACTTTTCAGCTTCCACAGGTGCAGCTTGCTCACGTTTTCTGCCAGCTTCCCATCTGATGCCACCAGTCAGAGGTCATGTAACACAGCCTAAGCATGGGAAGTATGCTTTAATTGTTTGCAAGTGTTATGTGGCTGATAAGCACGGACTGGTCACACCCGCTGTACACTGGAGGCCTGTGCTCATTCTTTTGATATCTAGGGTCAGTACCAAATGAATTTATTCCCCATGTAGGGGCCAGTGTTCAAAAGACTTTGGGTAATAAATGGTTTGGCAAAGTATTTGTGGATTTCCAAGGGACCTGTAGGAAAAATGCCTGCATCCGTTTTGTGTCTGTGTAGGTGAGTATGAGGAGACACAGGCACATGTTGAAACAGAGCATTGTCTTTGGCTTTTTGTGTAAAGCTTTTGTTCATCTGTAGTAGAATTCAAACTGGATACCATTGCGGATGCCAGTGTTCTAGTTGATGAAACTACTTCTCTTGTTAAAGGAAAGCTCTGTACCATAACAGAGCAAGAGGACTACTCTTTGTGGGTATTGGATCGGAAGGATTGGTGTTGTACACCAAAGGGATAGGAGCTTTATATTCAAGATTTGCCCAATTTCTAAGTAAGAAGAGTACTGAATAAGCAAGCTAGTGAAGGAAAGCTGGCTCTGAAGAGTAAACAAGTTGAAAAGGCTGCAGCCTACTGTTTATTTTTTTGTCACTTTACAGTCAGTTTTCTGGGTTAGATTTTTAACTAAGCAATCCATATTAGGAACATGTATTTTTGAGAGACTTTAAAATACTCATTCTCTTATGAGGTTGATATATCTATGAATAATGAAGAAAGTGTGGGAGATGCAAGTTGTTCTTTGCCGAAGTAGGATCAGAAGAGAAAAAATGAGACTCACTTAGGTATCCTGTTTCTTCTTCCATGGAATTCTGTAGTTCAGCTTGTGACAACTTCTAGTTTTGGGTTTACTTCATTTGAAATGTGTGCAAAGCATACAAACCCAACTGATAAAGCCTTGAAAGATCACAATGCAGTTTCTTCAGTCTTGAAAACCCATGTAAAGAGTAGAAAACGTTTTTATTTGTCAGGCTCTAGCTTCTTCCTGTTGGCTGAGTGACACACTAGAACTATTAATCGATGACTTTTATTTCTTATTTAATCCTACAGGTATTTATTTGTTCTGCAGCTGAAACTGGATATTCTTAGTGGAAAGTAAGTATTCCCAATAAACAGCCTTTTTAACAATTACTGTGTGTTTAGCATAGGATTTATTAAACTTCTATTTGGATAATTAATAAGTTTTGCTAAGTAATGTAATGTTATTTTTTTCTCTAAAATACTACTTTTCTATGCATGAAGAGCAGCAGAGGAATGCTTAAATAATGTAGTGCTTATCTCTTGTTAATTTGCTGAAAATCTACTAATCCTTTTTCACTTTCTTATCCCAAACATTTGCAGTTTCTCACTGTCAGATATATGAGTTGTCTGCTAAATAGTGTTAGCTAAGTTTTTAACAATGCGTTTCTCTTGTGGCAGATTGGAATGTCCTTTTGACACAGCCGTCCAGTTGGCAGCTTATAACATGCAAGGTGAGTAGGTATGAGCAGCGAAAGACGAAGTTGCACAAACAGCTTTGCATAGACTCTTACTACCTCTTTTAGTCTGTCCTTGTTATATCCAGAAAATAGGTTCTGCCCAGACGTTAGCGATCCAGTGTGAAACACAGCTCTTTTTAATTGTAATTTTGCTCAGAGCGTATATAGAAAATTACTCGATTCCTCAGGAAGGAGAACGAGGAGGTTCTGAACGTAAACAGCTTTGCCCTAAACTTGTTTTCTCAGGTGCCTGTGTGCAAACCTGTCCACTTTCACACAAGATACGAGGTCTGCAGTATTCCTGAATTGCTTTGATGTAGTAACACAGTTCACTTTTTTTCCATCATGTAGCTTCTGCCATGTGTTTTCTTTGTTGTACAAATCAGGTACAAAATTATTTTGGTTCTGCACTCAGTTGAAAAGTCCTGTATATAAAAACCACCAGCTTTTGACTTAATCCTATTTGTAGAAACATGTTAGTGCCCCATGTCTCGTTCTTGTACTTGAGCATTTATGGTTGAACTGTACTTGTTGGTATTTCAGATCCTTCTTCAGCCAAAAGAGGTGACATACTATATTTTTTCTCAGCTATACAGCACTATGCCAGAGTCATCTGAGACTCTTATTAATGAGTTGTCTTTAACTTTTGATTCCAGCTGAGACTCCAGCATCCATGGCTTCTTGGAGAACTATGGTCTGACCTTCAGTTGTTTGTATAGGTTGTACATCACTGATCTTCATTGCCAATGTCTTCTGTTGTTTGGATGAGGGTGTGATCTTAATGAATGTGAAGTTTGCTGTAGTTTCAAGCAGGGGAAGTCACAAAAGAAAGAAAGGAGGCTTGAAGTTTTAGAAATGTCTGCTAGAGTAGGCTTTTGGGTCCCTATTGGAGGATATAGCTATATGGCCTTATTCAGCCCAGTTTATGAGTCTACAAAAAATCCCAGAACCTCTGCTGCAAAGCTATCGTACAGTCATCTTTGATGAAGAGGGAATTTGGAGATGTGCCATGCGTTTGTGCCACACAAATTCTCTACACAACATTGATATTATAAACCAGTGCACTGTTGTACTTACTTTGCAGGAGTTAGGTAACAGGGCTAAGTTGCTGAAATTCTTTCTCTTACAGATATTTTCCAAAATGTATTTTGCTCTTCAGGCAGGAACTACTAATGGCCCTGATCATGTGTAGGCATAGAGAGTTGGGATTAAACTGTAAAGATACCTGCCTTTTTAACCTGCTCTTTTGTGTGAAAGGAAAACAGTTAGAATATATTCCATAGTTAAAAATATTAGCATTGTTAGAGCCTTAAGATATGGGTTCCATTGGGTAAGTTTTTGGAAAACCAAAGTGATCTAATTAGGCCGTATATCCATTGCTTTTTGTGCTGGTCTTTTCTTTCCTCTCTTCACAATGAGGCCCGTAGCAGGGCTTTAATGTTACTGTCTGACAGCTGTGTACTTTTATTTAAATCAGCTGGAACCTAAGCTGGCTTTGACAGCATTCCTTTCAACAGAGGCAGGCGTTTTAGTGGGAGTAAATTATTATAGAACTACAGACTTCCTCAGTCAGCATTAAAAAAAAAAAAAAAGAAAAGAAAAGGATAAGGAGGGGGTGAAAAGACTATTATTATGCTTGCACTGTTCAGAAATCCAAGAAACAAGTTTTTAGCTGGTATGTACCTGTGGAATACTGTGTGTATTTATTTGACTTTTCCAGGTCTTCCCAAGGATGTCACTACTTTTTTTCCTACAGAAACATCTGTAGTTTCTTTTTGCAGACAAAACAATTATTGGCCTGTATCAGACACCCAAGTTCCAAGTTATAGAATTATTCCTAATTTTTTGGATACGAGCTGAACATTAAGAAGCCGCTTGAAATCAGTGGGAAGAGCAAATGCTTAGTGACTCTGAAAATCAGAACATTTTTATAAAGGTTTCTAACTGCAAGTTTCAGCATTTTAGGCATACATCAGTCTTTAAAAGCTGGACTTGTTAGCATCTGTGGAAAAAGGAGGTTGTGCTTTTGATGTGGCACACCCATTGACTAGTATGTTCCAGTATGCTCTCTAAATAGCATCTCTTATTGCCCCTGTTGAGCATGCAGCAGTGGACTAGATGAACCATTTGACTGACCCAGTAGGGTATTTATTATGTTCTTAAATGAAAAGGAGAGCGACAAATAACAGCTGCACAATTGTGTCCTGACACAGAGTAATTTTAGCAGGACAGGGGGATTTATAATCATAAAACCAGAAATTGATTTTTGGAATGGACAGATAGTTTTATGAAAAGTGTCAGAACTGGTTTTGCTTTTTAAAAATCCCAGGACATTTTGTTTTAATAATTTAAGACAAAGTTCCATCGTAACTTTAGTCAGCTGTCGTCTCAGTAGAGACTTCAGTGATAAAAATGTTGAAAACTTTCTGCAAGAAAGAAAAAAGGTGAGTTTCAAGGATGTTGATAACTTCCATTTATAGGAAGCTTGTTAAGAAATGTATCAATAGCACTTTGTAAAAATTAATGCAAAGCTTTTGTGCAGACAACACGACCATTTGTTCAGTGTCCATAATTTCCCTGTCAAAAAGTTGACACTTCAAATATTGGGAGGACTGGAGGAGAAGGAGGAACACAAAAAGAAATTTAGTATTTTAGAGTAACTAAAAAATATGCAAAAGTTCCTGTTAATATCCACTGCATTTATTGGGAACATTGCTTGACAATGCTGTTCTTTTGTAGCTGAACTTGGAGACTATGATCCTGCTGAACACGTCCCTGAACTGGTGTCTGAGTTCAGGTTTGTTCCCACTCAGACTGAAGAGATGGAACTAGCCATTTTTGAGAAGTGGAAGGAATGCAGGTACTAGATCTTCCAGTGCATGCTAATCAGCTGTTTGCACCGATTTTTCTGTGAAGAAAATGTATTAAAAAGATGCTGCTAATGCTTCTTCTGTGGTCTTGTTCAGACACATAATTCTAATATGGTTCTGTCATATTTTGTAAGAGGATATAATGTGAAAAACGAAGCTTTTCAAAGGTCAGAGTAAAATGATGAGGTACAGAATCTTGAAATGCAATAATTTTTGCAGCAGCGGTTTCAGATTAAAACTTACAAAAGTGATCTTGATGTTCATGAAAGCGAACAAGTGTCAGCAGTGTTTACGTTTTTCACAAACTTTCAGGAGTTTCTTTTCCTCTTTCCTCATATACCAGTTTTTCCTTTCTGTGCTTTTTCAGGCATCTACCTAACAGCAAAAAATTTATTTCAGGGGGCAAACACCAGCACAGGCTGAAACTAACTACTTAAACAAAGCTAAGTGGCTGGAAATGTATGGTGTAGACATGCACATAGTCAAGGTATGTTTAACCACAGCATAGTGACCTTTGGAAATGATAATGTTAGCTTTGTCCCGCATTTCCACACTGGTTTTGCTTGGGGGGGGGAGGGAGGAGTATTGTACTCATCTAAACTGTGTAACAAGTGATTCCATTTTGTAGTATACATTTCTAGAAGGTATAACTTTAGTCCAAGCATGTCTGTTCTGTGTTAAATATGTGACTGGTGTGGCAATATGTACTACAGTTTGTATTGAGACTAAGAGCTATGTGAAAATCATAGTAATTAAATTAAAATTGGCTGTGGTCCAGTCGGCTACCAGCTGAAGAACTACAAGTAAAAATAGATCTCCTGTGGAGAAGGAAGTGCAGAGAACTGCACAAGGAGGTCCTTATTACCCGGACAAATCAAGAAACTTTAATTTTCCACTTTAGTCAACCTTAGTGAAGGGTTGCAGACTAGAAAAATCCATTGCATAAGATCATTGAAACACAAGAGTTTTGTTCTATAAAATAAGCAGATACGTGTTTAATTGTAACACTGGGCAAATAAGCTACATTAATCACTAGAGTAATTTGGATAAAGGGTCAAACACCAAAATGAACATAATCTTTATTTTGTGGCAATTAGGCAAGAGACGGCAATGATTACAGCCTGGGACTAACACCTACAGGAGTTCTTGTCTTTGAAGGAGACACAAAGATTGGTTTGTTTTTCTGGTAAGCTCTCTGATTGTATGTTAAAATATGTTTTAGATTTTTAGTCTTTTGTTTCTTTTGCACTAGCCAAAAAACCCCCTTTGTTTGGGATATGAGAGCACTGTGAATACTAGGTATGTGCAGAAATATTCTGTAGCCTGTGAGTGTTTTCATGGTGTCCAAAAATATTCTTTATTTTTTTAACATTCTTGGTTGATATGTTAATAGGTTGTATATGTGTAACATGCTAGAGGCAGGTAAAAGATGGAATAACTTTGGGATGTTTTAATTTTTTTTTTTTTATAGTGGGTTTGTTGTTGTATTTTGCACTAGATTACTTTGGAAATAGAGTAGCACCCAGTCAGTGAAATGAAGCTTCTTCAGGCGTTCTAGCTAAGCGTTACACCTTACTGTTGAAAAAGAGACAGAAGCAATAGTACTAGTGCAGTTTTTACATATAATGTCACCTGAACAGGCTTTTCATTAAGAAAGTGTCTCTTTGTGCCCAGTAAAGGGCAGAAATGTCCCTTTCTGCTCATCAGTAAGGACTAATTAAAAATAAAACAAACAAACAAACCCAAACACACTTCCCCCCCCCCCCCCCCAACCCAGATCTATATATAGTCAGGGGATATAGAGCTTCTTTTAGTTTTTATGAACATGTGCTTCTTTATGTGTCAAATACCTGAATAACACCCCACAGTTTCTTAGAACCATTCTGATGAAATTTTGCAGGGCTTTATATTGCATAAAACACAAGGTGGAGAACCATCTATCTAGCATATTTGGGTCTGTGTACAAAGGCATTTGTGGATTTTTAAGTGCTTTATTCTGTAATTCCCATCAGTCTTTCAAAACTGTATACAAAGAATAAGTAGGCAGATGATGAGGTGAAATTTCATCATATGAATAGTTAGTTTGGGTTAGCCCAGTCCAATTTTATAAACTTCTCAGAAAAACACTCACTTTGTAGCAGAAATGTTAGCTGTATGTCTTGTCTTTCCACCATCAATTCTGTGTATTTTTTTTTGGTGGCCAGGGAGGGGGGAAAGTGGTTACATTTTTGTGTTGTGTCATGTTCACATTGTTTTCTTTGGCTGGGGTTTTCTGAAACAGAGTCATCGTAGGAATTGATCTGTGATATATTGTATAGTGATTTACATTTCTTTAATAAAGCAGAATTGTTTTGGCCTGCCTTTGTGTCTTTCTGAGTTCAGTTTTGTGGGCTTGTGGAAGAGTAGGCAAGCAGGAGTATTTGGGTGGAGTTTGATTTCAGTTCAAGTTATTATTATTTTAAGTTCCAATAGAATTATCTCTTTAGAAGTTGCTGACTTCTTACCTTTAAGGTTTCTAATCAAGTGTTACATTTTCAAGTGATACATTGGCATCCAACATATAATCTAGCCCTACTGTGTGAACTTAAAACACCCACAAAAACAGAAGAAAAAAAATTGGTAGAGAGGCTTGGACCAGCAGGTCAAACATACCTGTCAGTGAGTTACTAAGAGAGTTAGACATAACCAGCTTTTTCTGTTCATCTTGCAGGCCAAAGATAACAAGGCTTGACTTCAAGAAGAACAAACTCACTCTAGTTGTTGTTGAAGATGATGAACAGGTAGATAACTATCTGTTCAGTTACATCTCAGTCTTGATTATACAGTACTAGTTTATGTACTCCTGATCTCTTTGTCTTTACGTTTTGAGAGTTAATGTGGATGCCTTGCAAGATTTTTTATTGTGACTTGGGAGGAGGAGGGGAATGAAGGTACTTAAGTATAAAATAAATAGGCTCGATTACTTTTTTTCTCACCCTGTTTTTAAAAGGGGAATACCTTGTGAAACTAGTGTAGACCAGATAATTTGGAAACAGTGTGCATTGTGCAAGAAAGTTTTAAAAAAGACCATGTACCACATTTAGTGAAATTAATTCCTTAAGCGGGTACCAGAATTGTTTCCATGGGAAGCAGTTGCTCAGAGCTCAGGTAATAAAAATGTGAGCATTGGAAATTACCAAGGAGGAGATCAGATTTGGAAGTGAGACCATGTCAGCCTCATTGAGAAGTACCTTCCTATTATAATGATGTCTTTAATTTGTAGTTATTCAGAGGTTTGACTTCTTAAATATAGGGGCTCTAGCCCTTTCCAACTTCAGACAATGGAGCAGTTCTTCGTTAAGGTTTCTGAAAAGGTTGTGGTTTTTTTGCCTAAAATATTTTTTTAAACATACATTTCAGTATTCATAAAAAACAAATTCTATTTGGCTTGCATTGAATTGTAGCTTTAACTTATTCAAGCCCCTTGTAAATCATCAGTGTGCTTTGTGTGCTTTAAGGGAAAGGAGCAGGAGCACACTTTTGTCTTTAGACTGGATCATCCCAAAGCCTGCAAACACTTGTGGAAATGTGCAGTGGAACATCACGCCTTCTTCCGGCTCCGAGGTCCTGTCCAGAAAAGCTCAAGTCGATCAGGCTTCATTCGGTTAGGATCCCGGTTCCGATACAGGTCAGTGTCATCTGTTATTTAGCACATATCTTCTGTCATTTCTTGCTTTTCTTGGGTTATGCATGGAGACAGGAGAGAACTTGGTATTCGTTCACCTAGGACATATAGAGCAGTGAAACCTGGAAGCTGAGTGAATTGCATTATTGGTTTTATTAAATCATATGGATTTTCCCCCTGCATTTTCTGATTTATCTTTAGGTGATTCTGGTCTGTGCAGTAGGAAACCAAAGGTTTCTCAAGGTTTATGTTCCTTACATAGTATATATAGTACATTGTGTTTTATAGATCACTTCATCTTGAAACCCCACCCTTTTTTAAATGAACGATAGAGGATGGATGATTGACTTGCACAGTTGAAGACATTGCAAGTCTTTTGACTCCTGAGTTCCTGACTGTTTGAGTGATGGTAGTGCTTCAGAAGTCTAAGATAACGCCCATTCCATGTTAGGCACTACTGGTGCACGTAACAGACTTCCGAATGCTTGTGGTCCCAGACTAGTCTGCAGGATGCTGTCAGTTGCCCCACTAGAGTTGGTGAGAACGCATGGAAGGGGGTGGGGCACGAGCCCAGGTGGTATGCATATACTTTGCTTCCATTTCCAGCAACTGTAGCAATACCATCTAGTCTGCTTCAGAAAGGATCAGTGGTACCAAGGAGTCGGCAGAACCTGAGGCTGCTACTGCCTTGGGGGCAGAGTCTGGCCAAACTTGGGGAAAAAAGACTTGCCTGGGAACAAGAGCATCTAGATGTTGATTTTTAGTCCTAGTATCACCTTTCTCTATGACCTTTGGCAACATACCTTAAGCTTTACTCTCTCTTAGAATTTTCAGCCTCTCCCAAACTGCATGCACTGTGACCACAGAAATATTCAAAGGGCAAATGTGCTTTTCCAGCAACTTAATGTTTAAGGAGTCATTGCTTCAGCCTTTTGTCTTGGGAAAATGTCATGAAGATTAGGATGTTTGTAGAACTCCTTCCCTTTTTTGGGAAAGGCCTTCTGAGGTGTTAAGTTTGGGATTTTTTTAATAGAACTGAGATCAGATTATTAAGCTATGAATTTAAAATACAGAAGTGATGTTTTGATGAGCAGTGTCTGTATTCTGTCATTAAAAATAAGTGATTTATTTTATCGTTTTGTACTTTTACATGGCATTGTTAGTGGGAAAACAGAGTATCAAACCACCAAGACCAACAAAGCCAGAAGATCAGCATCCTTTGAAAGAAGGCCCAGCAAGAGATATTCAAGACGAACACTGCAAATGAAAGGTAAAAGACCTTCCATTCTGAGAAGTATAATCCACTGTGAGAATCAAGTAATCATATCCTTTAAAAGTTCTGTGCAGGAATTCTTCTGTAGCTGTTTGCCCTTCTCTCGAATTTTCAAAATTAGGTTTTCTTTGACTTATTTGGGAGACCATGTGTATTTATCAGAAAAAGCTTGTGTCCAAAGCATCTCATTCTAGCTTGCCTAGCAGGTAAAACACCCATGAATATTGCACAATAGGTCTCTGTATGAAGGTGGAAAACTTGAGTCCAGGAAACAGCGATATATTAATGATAATATTTGAAATTTATGAATCAAGTTTGAAATTTTTCCCAGTGATATTTTTTCATTGTTCTTAGGAGTTGCACTCTGTTGTCACAACCTGACAGCATGTGATACCTTGTCTCTTATTCCCACTCTTGCGTAGGTTAAGCATGACCTCTGTGCATGCTTTCAGATACTTGCTTAAATCTGACTCTTTGGTTTGCTCTTCAGATTTTTTAATTTTATTTTTCCAATTTAGAATTTTACTTTTCACACATTATACATGGGATACATGCAACCTTTGCTCTTTTAGTTGCCTACTTTTAGGCAGTGCTATACTATTTTTATTAATAATATATTTAATATTTAACTGATAACCTAATTACAAATTAAATTTTAATTAACACTTTATGTTTTTGCAGCACATGCTGCTAAACTTGAAGAAACAAGGTAAGATTCGTTCCAATATTTACATTTCTCTTTGATGTTTGCCACCTGTACTTGAGCATGTGTCTGCAGAAGGAGGTTATAAGATTAGTTACATGCAGAGAGTGTTAACCTCTTAACTGTGGTTTTGCTACGGGTTTTGTGTTTGTTTGCTTTACATAAAAACTACTGTTCAAAGCAAAGGTCCTGTGTTGCTGTCATATAGAAGATTTTGCCAGACTTGCTTACTAGCAGGCAAAGAGGTTTGCTTATGACTAGCTATGATTCTTGCTGGATACAAGCTGTAGTTCTGAGTGCTGCCAGGTGAAGAGACCAGGTAGAAGCACGTGAGGATGTCTTCTTTCTGAAATCTGCCTACCCTGGCTGTGTGACTGAAATATATAATCAAGTGAAGGTCAAAGTCAGGGAAAATACAGTAAAATAAATATTGGAAGTATGTTGATGATTTTATATTCTGTACTATACTTGTATTTATTTTTATATATTTATACTAAATTATTCATGATCAACATTGAGAGGGAGGCCTTTTGGTTCTTTATTTCTATACCTAGATTCTTTCTGCATGTGTAGGTTCATACTTGCTGTTGCAATGTAAAATACTCATATGAATCTGAATCATACAGTTTTCATACCCTTCCTTAAGGGAAGAGAGGAAACCAGGCTAAAAATAATTACCTGGTAGCAAAGGAACTAAGTCACTCAGTTCTGGTTCCTGTCCTTTGCCCAAATAACTTGTGAATATTGCAATGATCAGTTGCAACTAAATTATTTTTTAAAAGTACATACTCGTAGATGTTAAGCATCCTGACAGTCAGGAGCTGGGTAAGGAATATAAAAATAACATTTCCAAACAACAGGCTTAATACAGCCATACATTTTCTGTTTGTAGCAGCAGGGTTGATTCTTGCGTGAGATGGGGAGAAATCTAGAAGTGTGGGGACAAGGCTGCAGTTACTGTAGTGGAGGTCTTTGTCTTTGTGACCTTCTGTATTGTCTTTTCTTTTTATAAAATGGGAAAGTACTCTTCAAAACTGTGCGTCATTAAAGTGCTTAAAGATCCTCTGCATGCAGAATATGACTGTCTGATTAATTAGTACTCTCGTCATGCTGTGTTGTCATGCCCTTCTCAGAGTTTCATGCTGCTTAGGTCATTCTGAGAGTGGGAAGAGAAACTTCATATGCAGTTTCTCCTTCTGATAAGATGGTAGTCTTCTGATCTGCACCTAGGTGTGGCACTGTTATGTTAGTCTCCAGAGCAATCTATGCCATTTCTGAAACTCTACGCTCAAGCGCTGCTAATTGAAATGCATCATGAAAGATGTATGTTGTTCCTTTCTTTTGTGTTAACTCAGTACAGGGGAATGTGCTACTCAGAAGGCGTTCCTTAATATTTCTGTTAAATGTGCACTGTTCTGTGGTAACCTCCACATTCTCTCAATAGAGAAGATGCAAAGTTGGGAAACAGGCAAGGAACAGCTTGTTTGGTCTTGACATTATGGTGTTTAAGTAAAAGAATTCTAAAGAATTGCTGAAGTAGATCGAGAAATCTATTTGAATTGTCAGCTTGCCAGGTTGGATAGCTATTGTTCAGACTGTAAATCAAAAGATTAATGTGTTGTATGAGACTGGAACCATTTTTTAAAAGATTAGAAGTCCGGGAAAAAAGTTTGCTTTGCATGAGATTTATAATGCATAATTACTGTGCAGGGTGTTAATGCTTTTAAGTCTCTCAAAAATGTGAAAATGAGAAATGTCTCTTGCAGATTCAGAAATCATCAGGAATAGGGATGTGGGTCTTATTTAATTTATTAAATATATTAAATATTTAATAACATAAAATTGTTATTAATGCTGTGCATATAATTTTGAATGGCTGTTTTTAAGACTCTGAAGCAGTAATTCAGTCCTCTAGAGGTTGTATGCAGAAGAAACTAATGATTTTTTCTGATAAATTTTGTGATGTGAAATTACAAGTCAGAAGAGTCCTAGTTATGGAACAAACATAGTATCTACAGCATGTAGGTGAGGTTTCGACAATGTCACATTTTGCTGGGTGTTTGACTAAAGCTATATCATTTTTGCTTTAAAAGTGCCCCGCCTTACTGCTGAATCAGGAAGACTTTCTAAACCGAACTGGTTTAGGAAAGGAAGAGGAAAAACCAGATGAATTACAGATAAACTACAGCTTGAACAAATAAAAAATAACGTGATACCCTTTGTTACCTAGAATGAGGCAGCTGACCTAAAACATAAGTTTTTAAGTTTTCTTTTGAGAATCGTTAAGTACTTTGGAAAAATCTTTGTTAGACTTTGTTTCTTTCTGAAAACCCTTGAAGTTCTGCCAGCCTGCAAAAATAGTTTGTTGATCTGATTCTGATTTAATGTCTTTTTGTCTTTCAGTACTGTGAACAATGCAGTTATCAACCAAACTAATGGATCACAAGTAAGGACTCTGTCATTTGTTCTTTTTAAAGGCAGTTGTCATGTATTTCAACAGATTTAAGGATTTTGTTATTTGTTCTTAAAATCCAGTGGTTGACCAATTGAAAGTTATGAATGGTTAACTACTAAATTGCATGTCAAGAAATGACTACTAATTTACAACCAAGATAACTGGTTAATTTAGCTGGAGTAAGGAAGATACCCCATGCCCCAGTACTATAGTAACTATGCTATTTATAGATACAGATTTTTATAGGTACACAAAGTACCTTTGTGTGAGAGTTGTTATTATCCAAAGCACATTAATTCTACATGCTAAGAAACATTAAAAAAAAGAAAGGGGGTGCAATTCATCAGCACCTATGTTGATTCCTTGTTACAGTATTTTTTCTCTCAGTATTGCAGGGGAATGCACCTGCAAATTAGAGAATACTTTGTTAGCAAAAATGTCAGTGTTTTCTGAGTTTGAGAAGGAAATCGGAGACACTTGTCCCCTCAGTACTTGCACACAGAATACCTTGTTTCACTGAAAAGGAACGTTAGTATAAAGTAACTCTCCTTCTGAGTATCAAAAAACAGTACTTGGAGTTTGGAAAGACCCTGTCTTACTTTCTGGAGCATTTCAGATGCCGAGTGCAACAGGAAGGGTCTCATGTTGGTGGAAATGGGATTATGGTTCGTTTTAACAGTAAAATACTCAGTCTCCGCTGATAGATCGCTGCTCTGCCCAGCCTTTTGCCTTCTATGCAAAAGGAGTTGTTTTTTTCAGGAGCAGTTATGTTTCAAATGGCAGTCCAAAGGCCTGCAGCCCAAAGCTGCCAATCGTTATTGCAAAGTTACCTACAGAAGGAAAGCATTACTGCATGAATTTAAAAAGGACACAGCAGGCTGTAGCTTTTTACTGAAATCTTTGAGCAGTCTTGGATTCGTTATGATCCCAGTACTGTGTGCAGTACTGGAAAAGACTGGGCATAGGCATCCAGTGCTGTGGAAGTAATGGAAGACAAAAGCCTTGTTTTAGCTTTGTGCTTAAGGAGAAGTGGTGATGTGTTTTGTTATGTACTATGTGTCATCACTTCATTAATGCGTGTGTAGTAACTTACTTGTTTATGTTCTGTCTCCAAAGAGCTGGAGTGCAAAGCCAAACCTACCTGTCCTGACAGTGGTTCCTTCTGGCCCAGTCTTAGTGGAAATAGAAAACCTCCCAAGGAGCCCAGGAACTAGCCAGCAAGACAAGAAGTGGTATGTTCTGCTTTGCTGGGAAATGAATTTTACTTGCTTATGCATGATTCAAGTGACTGCTGCTTTATCTGCACTTAAATAAGCTACCTTCCTTGTATCTTTAACATAAGTTGACAGTCCAGTTAGTGATGATGCAGCTGATTTGTTGCTGTGAATGTAGTGTGGGGAGGTGAGGACAGCAGGCTTAGGCACTGCCAACCAAAATAAAATTTCTTCAGGGGCTGAAGAAATGATTAAATCAGGAACAGCATTTGCAAGTCTTGGAGAGAGCTCGGTCCTTCTGATGTGCCATAATACTCCTTGTAACCCTTTGCTTGGTATCATGGAGCCCAAGGACTTACCTTGATCCTTAACCAAATGCAGAACCTTGTAAACCAGTATCCTTGTGAATCTTTTTTGAACCTTTGAAATAAGCAAGCTGATTTTTTTTTTCATTATCTTGGGGAGAATGGAAGCTTGAGGAAAATGACACAAGCTGAAGATAAGAGCTTTGATTTAATGTAATCAGAGTATTTGTTTTATAGATTGGATGAATCTCAAAACAAGGATGATTTGTTTGAAGATAAATGTACCATATAATTTCTCTTTTCTTAAAGTAATTGTATATTGCAAAGCTATTTCAAAACCAAAACTGACATCTATCAACCCAGTACTTGTGCACACATTGTCTTAACTTTTTCAGCTTCTTGTGCATTCAGAGCCACTATGGCTTATCCTAGAAGGGTAATTCTGGTTTCTGCGAGACTTTCCAGGAGCAGCAGTGATGGAATGGAGCATCACAAAAGCTCTTATCGTAAGCGGTTTCAGCCCTCAAGAGAAAAGATCCTTCCTCCATTGTCTGGCATATGAACCTACTTCATTTCAGTATCTCTTAAAAGTAGATGATACCTGTTTCTAACAACGCAATGACAAATGTACTTTAATTTTGTAAATCTTATTGATGAAAGACTTTTAATACTATGGATTTTAGATTATAAGGGGGATGATAATTTTGCTTTATCTGTTGCATTTTATTGAAGTTTCAATCAGAAGATATGATCAACGCTGTTTTTCTTTCTTTTGCCCTTGATTTGTCTAGTATCTGAAATCTGTGCTTGTCTATGATGAGATCCTGTTGATCGCTCGATTCCTTCCGCGGTGGTGGGTGAAAGGTGGTGGTTTCTTTATTCTTCAGCATTCTCAATATGGTTTTATTTTTGTTCTTTTGGTCTAATTGCAAGATGTGTGCTAGAAACTGGTATTTCCTTTGGTGGAAATGTTTGACTCTTGCTCCAAACAGCTCTTCTTGGGTACCTGATTCGTGCTAGCGTTCTTGCTAGTATTTGCAAGATTTCTCTTGCTTATTGAAATCCTGCTGCTTTCGTTCAGAAGCAGAGAGGACTCTGTAGCCAATCTGTTTCAGTTTTGGTCTTGGTACGCCTGTTTTGGGATTAAGAACTTGAGCCTGTCTGTCTTAACATTGTCAGGGATTCTAAGCTTACATGCAGCTGTCACAGTATGTAGCCTTTCTATAGAAGACTGGAAGCAAATATAAAATATACCTGCATGTAACCCAAAACAGTATGCCATAAAGAACCCATGCTTCCTGGCAATTGATGAGTTTTAATTGAGAGAGTAATGCTTGTACTGCGTATATGTTACACTTCTTAGAGACATAGCATTATTATTGAAGGCAGTTGTCTTCTGGCAAATGGATTTTATTTTGTTCACTGGAAACAGCACTGCCTGCAATTAAGGGCAAATCCAGCTGTAGGAAGAAGGCAACAGTTTGGAGCTGAGTCAGCAATTGAGCTACATTCTGGTTTCCTAGATGGGAAGTGGGGTTAGGTTAATATAACTGCCATAACATAGGTATTTATTGCGGGGGCTGTGACTTGGTTATTGCGTCTTCAAGTCTTGGTGTCTCGATGCTGCTAACAAAATCTCTTTTCAACTGCTGCTGTCTTTAATTGGCCTGTTTCTGCATGAATTATCTTTGCTTCCTGTCAGAAAAATAGTCTTCTTTTAGAGAGAGTTTGCCAAGAATTGTTGAGAACTCCAAAATCTTTCGGACTGGGGATTTCATAGATGGTTAGATTGAAGGGGTTTAGAAGTAAGGTCTTGACCTCTTGAGTTTCTGTACTCTGCTTGGCAGATGCCTGTATTGGCTACCTCGCAGCTTACATCCCTTCCTAATGTCAATGTTTCCTTTAATTTAAAATGTTAGTGCTGCAGCTGCCAACAGCAATTGTGCCAGATCGTAGAAATTACTTTGCCAGATAGGAAGGATTTTAGTGGTTTGGTTTTTTTTTTTTTTTTTTTTTTTGTTTTGTTTTTTCCTTTGCTCCATTCCTGTAAAATTGTCAGTCCAGGAAAACTGCTGGTCTGGATGGTCTGAAAATGGTCTGGAATATTAGCTGCAAGGCTGGGAAGCCTAAAACACAATCAGTGTCTTTCTAACATTAGCCTTTTCTCAATACGTTGTTTCTGTGCTAAGATAGGACAGGAGACAAAGGTTTAATAATTTTTTTTCTTATTGTGGAATGAGTAGGGGTGGGGGGTGGTTGGTTTTTTTTTTGCTTGCTAGGGGATGTAGCTTTCACTTAACCGCTTAAATTAGAGAAATGGAAAAATAATGTAACAAACTGTTGAGGATTGGAGCCTTCAGTATTCATGGGTCACTTCCTCAGCATGTTTCACGAAACCCAAACCTCTGAATTTACCCATGGGTGACCTTTATATAAATCCTCTCTCTTTTCTAAAGGAGGACTATCCCTGAGCATTAATCATTTACTGCTGTTGTGAATCCTGCATGCTTTTCTGCTTCCCTGCCTTAACACATGTGATCTTCCAACTCATGCGCTGGTTGCTTGGCTGTTCTGGCAGGGCTGGGAGTGTTAAGCCGGGCTTTCTGGAACATGAGAAGGTGGAATTTGAGCTGAGGGCTGTTGAGGATCCCTCTAGATGAACAGCAACAACGTTTCCACTTTGTTTAGATTTGGGTCATTAAATAGAGAATTTTACATTCAACTGAAGGAATATGGTTGTTTCAGAAATTTCCTTGCTTGAGTAGTTTATGAGAGTGCTTTTTCCCAAGCACTTTTTTGATACCTGACTGTACCTTGCATCAGCCTCTCCCAAAACATACCAGTGAAGGATCCTAGTACAACACAGACAACAGTTAATAGATCTTCGTCCATTTTTTTAAAGTCTTTTAAAATTCAACTGTTTCAGTAAATTGCCTATCCCTGCTGCTTTGGAGATGCTTGTGCCTAAAGCCTTACATTTTTCTAGCTAAGGGCTCCTGCATAAAAATATTTTTCAAAACAGTGTTTAAAGTGATGAGCATTCTCCCCTGCTCCTCTTTCTAGCTTTTGGAGAACTTTATTCCAACTGTGGTATAGACTAGCCATAACTGTGCATGGCATTTCCGTGGTTTTGATTTTAAGAATTCCAAATATAAAATTTATGAACCATTATGCCTTCATATGCAAAATTAGACAGCAGGGTCTTAGTTTGTATTGTGATCTTTTTTAAAATGGTTCTTTTTCCAACCAAGTTTTTTATGTTAATCAAGTATAGCTACAGTTAGCTTCTTCAGTGGTATTTTGTCCCTTAGTCAACCAAATTGTGAATGATTTGTGTGTGCTGTACTGTTTGCTCCTGCACAGTAATGCCCATTTCTCTGAGTTTCTATTTTCTTCTTTTTTTTAACTTGCATTAGAGTCTACATTTTCCAGTGACTTTGAAAACGGGTGTTGCTTATAGATGCTTGTTTCAGGTGTACATTTAGAGCTGCCACTTAAACCCTTTCGGCTTCCTGCAAATAAAATGTGCTGTATACTTGGGAGGTGTGTGCCTCCATCACATTATTTTCTCCCATCTCTAAAACGCGCATAGTTCTTGCTCAGTTTTGTGAAGTGCTTTGAAATACCAAGTGCTTTTCAATTGGTAAGTGTATACAATGTATACATGAGCTAGCTTAACCTGTCATTTCAGACTTCTGCAAAAATGTGCACGATACTGAGCAGAAAAGGGGTTTATTGGACAGTGACATCATGTACACATATACTTGCATGCCTCTTTCCATCAGTACTTACCTTCCAGCAATGCCCTTTTTCCTTGTCTTTTCGCATCAATCTTCTTGTCTTTACCTTTGCTTTATTTTTCCACCCTCTTTCTCATCCATACCTGTTTACTAATTGTGCCCCCTCCCGCTCCCCAATAATCCAGGCCCTTTGATGCTGCTGACCGCTGTCAACGTGGTGGAAGCCTGTGGGACGCGTGGGCCCCGCCGAGGACCCGCGCTGCAGACGGACAGTACACCGCTTTTGTCCATGAGCGCGATGTGAAGAATGCAGGAATGCATTGCGGTGCTGGTACCTATGCTGTCCAAACCACCATGACCAGTCTCTGAGACGTGGGCCTTTCTGGAGCTTGAGACTGCTTTCTAGCAGAGGCTGGAAAATTACATTTTGAGCTGTCTCTGAGATAAGGACAACGGACCCAAAGCTGACTATAGAGCGGAAAAAAGGCTTTTATTATGAAGGCTGCATATTGTGCTGTTGGTGTTTAGTCTTTAAAGAAAAAATAACATATAGACCAGAAGCCACCCGTCGCTCTTATATGGAAAAGAGTATATATCTTTTTAATTGTGTTAAGGTTTTTCTTAATGATTGAAAGATTTTTTTTTTTTTTTTTTTTTTTTAGCTGGGTTTAACTTTGAGAGCCATGCAGGAAGTCACATTTGTAATAAAACTACACAGGCAACTAGTTGGGTTATAATGTGGTTTCAAAAATCTTAGAGAGATAGAGGATGTAACTGCCCCTCCTTCTGAACCATGATTATTTAAAAATATCTAGGATAGATGGTTGATCTGAAAACTACCCTTTGTTTTTTAACAAGTCCTTTTCTGAAAAATATTGTTTGGAAATGGAATAGAATTATTTTAATTTTTTAAGAATAAAATTATCAGAACTCCTGAAAAGGCAAAGAGTAATACTTTTTTTGCTTTCTAGAAAATTTTCTTTCTTTTTTGCTGCTGTGCCCCAGTTGAAATGAAACAGAAATATTTCCTGACAAAAAACAGTCCTACCATATGATTCACGAGGTTAATTGTTAAGTCAGAGGTTAAGACTCCAGCTTCATGGCCCATTGGTGTTCTTGGGGGCCTTTAACAACAGGAAGAACTACCTTTACCCTTGAACACACTGTGTTTTCATGTGTTTTCTGAAGTTAACTGCTTTTAAATTGCAATATTCTTCTCCTATTTTAAAAAAAGAGGAGGAAAAGTTGTGGTAGAGCGCTTTTAAAATTCACTTATATTTGGCTTTTAGAATAAAGAAGGTGTTTGAATGATTTTCAGATTGTTTGAACAAGTTTCAAATTGCCCCAGAGCCCAGAAATACAAAACCATTGTTTTCAGATATCCAGCCCTGAAGAACGAAGAAAGTAAGTCTCAGCCAGGACATAACTTAAAATTGCCTGAGATATTTTGGCCTCCTCACCTAATGTGTAGCTTTGGCAAGCTACACATTAAAGGTCTGTGGGATCTACAGAGGTGATTAGAGCAATCTGTTGTGCTATTTTTAGTTTTAGATTTTGCAAGGTGGATGTTATAAACTTCTGGAGTGAAGCAAACCTATTTGTTTCTTTATTATTTATAAAGTTGCATAAGAATATGCAAACGAAAACAGGTGTTTTAACTTTAAAATATTGTATAGTTTCTGTGTAGATGAGGGAGAAACAGCCACTAATTTAAGTGGAGAAATTTGGGATAGTTTTGTATTTAAAATGCAAGAACATTGTTGTAATAACAAGTCACTGTTTTATTGCGGAGTTTTAAGTTCACATGTGCTTATGTAGTGGTCAGGCCACTGCAAGTAGTGGCTGACTCCTCAGGTGTCAGAAAAATTTTGCGTAGCTATCATAAATTAAAGAATAGTTGAGGTTGGAAGACACCTCTGGAGATCATGTAGTCCACCCCCATGCTAAAAGTAGGGTCGAGTAGAGCAGGTTGCTCAGGACCATACCAGCCAGGTTTTGAGTATCTCCAAGGATGGAGACTTCACACCCTCTCTGAGTGACCTGTTCTGGTGTTTGACCAACCTCCCAGCAAAAAAGTTTTTTTTTTTTTCTTGTGTTTAAGTGGAATCTCCTGTATTTCAGTTTGTGTCCATTGCCTCTTGCCCTGTCTCTGGGCTCCCTTGAGAAGAGTCTGGCTGTTGTCTTTACTCCCCCATCAGGTTTTTATACACATTGATAAGATCCTCCTGAGCTTTCTCTTCTCCAGGCTGAACAGTCAAAGCTCTCTCAGCCTCTCCTCCTATGTCAGATACTCCAGACCCTTTATCATCTTCGTGGCCCTTTGCTGCACTCCTTTCAGTATGTCCATGTCTCTCTTGTCCTGGGGAGCCCAGCGCTGGGCACAGCATTCCAGGGGCGTCTCACCAGTGCTGAGTAGAGGGCTGGGTGTCACGGACTGCCCTGGGACTAACTGCAAGTTTGGTAATTAAAGCTGTGGCTTAAGTTTTCGTAGTAGTTTTTTTTGCATGACAGCAGAACTAGTTCAGATTCAGGATAGGGGAGGCAACCCTGGTTGCCTGAAATCCATCTACCTTTAGAACTGATTTTTTTAGTATGGTATATGTTGCATGCCTTTGCTATGTGGCTTTGAATCTTGCGTACATCCTGAGGGTCGATTTTCCTCTGTGCTGCGCTTATTTTAGTGTGACTTCATTGACTTAGGGAGAATTATTATCCTGGTTTCCACTAGGGTAAGTGACAGCTCTGAATAGGAGACGGAGAAATTGTACCACACTAGTACCAACACCACCTACCTGCATTTTTACAGGGACAGGTCATGTGCTCCAGGAATAGCACTGAGGAAACACATGGATGTCTTTCTAAACAGTATGGTGGTGACAGATCTTTGCTTAATATCCACAAAGGTTCTGCAGCCAGCACCTTTTCCTAAGGGTGTTTTCTTTCCTTTCCTGTAGTTGTTGACTTGCATATATTACGCTATGTCAGTATTTGGAATTATCTTCAAACAAATGGGAGACAGCAGAAGTCTTGGAATGTGGGACTCGGCCTGCTTGATTAGAAACTGAATGCGTGTGAACAGTCTCCATTTGTAGGATCGTATATCCCCAGGATTTTTTCTTTTGCTTTCCTCACTTTAAAATGAAAAGGAAGTTCTTTTTTTCTAAATGGTCTGCATTTTTGTTTAGGAAAAAAAAATCTGAAAAGGTGACAGGCTTAATTTACTACTCTTCTTACCTTCAGGTACAACATTGAATGCCCCAAAATGAAGGAAATGAACAAAGAACTTCATGCTATTGTGCTGCCTTGCAGAGTCAGTGTGAGAAGCTATTCTGTGTCACTACCAGTTTGAAAAAATAAATTAGCTTGTGTGGTGCTCCATGCTGTTTCAAATTAGACGACTTGCAAAAGAATTATCTCTTTTGCAGCAGACTCAGATAGCTACTGTATTTTGCAGGTTGTATTTCACAAACTAGAATGAAGTATTGTTTTGCTTTTCAACTAGGAAATTTTAAGAAAAAAATCATACCCTTTGTAACTGACAGCTTTCTCAGTCATGTTACGCATTGTATGCTGTATGGTACGTACTAATACCAATATATTTGTCAGGCAAAAAGAAGAAATAATGCAGTATCTAACTGCCTTAACTGTGGGAGTTCTCTGAGCATTTAACGACTTCTTCTGTGTGATTTATTAGTGGGTTGACAAACCTTTCCATACACTAAAACCCTTTGATTATTCCTATATTAGTAACTTGTATGGCTTGAACTCCTGGTACCATTTATCAGCTTTTCCCTCAGAATATTTCTTAAAATATGCTGATAGAAGTTGACTCTGAAGACCTAAAACGTGGCACTTACTACTCTGCAAAGTTCAAATATCCCTTTGTATGTGGGTAAATACAGGAACATGGAAGGCTAATGCCCATTTAATTCCTGAACACTGCACACTGACTGTCGTAGAAGTCCTGCTTTTCCTGGGAAGCCTTTTATTATTTCCCTCATGATTGGCATGACAGTTCATCAGTGTTTTGTAAAAGAAGTCGGAAATTCTGTGCAGTGATGAAAATAGTATCTTGTGCTAAGTAAAAACTTCTGTAGCCTGGCCGTTTATGAAGCCTGCATGGTAGAGTTCCTGCTGATGCTCCGAAGAGGGTGCAGAATCTGGGTAGCCTCGAACAATTTAGTGCTCTTTGGGGAACTTGTCTTTTGTGCCTGCAAATTCCAGTGGCTGAGGGTCTACCTAGTATGACTTTTCTCTTGTGACTGCCTATCCTCAAGGTGGCTGAATAGGTGTTTCAGTGGGTCTGAAGGCAAAATGAGGTCAATTCCTACTTGAATCTTGGCTTAGGAGGCTTCTCTTGAGTCTGCCTAAAATTAATTTAGTTTCCGTGAGGCACCGCTGTGATGCAGGGGTGAAGCTGCAGGGACTCACCCCAGTTGTCCTTGCTACCTCAGCCAGTCCTCCATCCCA
This sequence comes from Mycteria americana, assembly GCF_035582795.1. NCBI lineage: Eukaryota > Metazoa > Chordata > Aves > Ciconiiformes > Ciconiidae > Mycteria > Mycteria americana. The sequence continues at coordinate 30,107,022 of NC_134373.1, forward strand.
CGGCACAAATGGCAATAAGGTTTTCTACAAACTTTCATCACGTTAGTGTAAGTCGTACGCTGCTTTTGGAGCAACACTAGACATTGAATGTGCCATTTGAATATGCCACCAGATTTCAAGACTGCCCTTATCTCTAGCGGGCAGGTCTTTGAATCAGCTCTCTTGTCTGTGTAGTAAATGTTACTACAATTGTCACAGCGGGGAAAAAAGGCTAGTGTAATTATCTTAGCAATTTTCTAATGAAGATAAAATCATTTTTTCACTCATTTTCTCTCCACTGTGCTGCAATGCAAAGAAAAGCATTAGAAGATTATAGCACAAAGAAGTGTTACTGGTGCTCTATATCACCTCTCTTATGTGGAGTTCATAGGAGCTTATACCTAGTTCCTTCAACATGTCATGGCATCAGCACCTCTCTGTGCTGCAGGCAAAATCTGAACTTCCTATACTGGTTGTCATATTAAACATTTGGGAGGCTACGCACAGAAAACTCAGAAAATAGGAAGAAAAGTGTTGGCTTCATGTGAAGATTATAAAACCTTTTCAGTCTCGTGCATTAGGCATCCTCTGATAGTAAGGTACGGGATTCAGTCTCACTTTCTTCGTTGCCTTAATTGGAAGAGCATCTATTCCTGTCTGTTACTTCTAATAATTGAAATTCTATGTATCCATCATTCCCCCTTTGCAAGACTATCTGCTGCTTGCCATTTCCCATTAGTGGTGCACAGAGAGGCTGTACAGCAGATCGAAAAGTTTCCTATTATTTGCTTTGCTAGTAGCTTCTTATTCCACTGCTTTAAGAGAATCAAGCAAGTGACCTCAGTTTGCCTCATGGCAATTAATTGTCTTAAGATGATTCGTACATTATTAGCGCTAAAACGGTGATATCCTGTAATCTGTTTCAGAGGTATATATTTAACATTGGAAGGATTCTTTTGGGTGCTTGAGCTGGAGGGAGGAGTTTTTTCCTGGAGCCTCTAGTGACAACATGGGACTGCTTCCAAATTCCGGGGGCTGGAGGGAGGCATGGGGCATTAACCTGGTAGTGATAAGGGAGAAGCTGGTCTAAACTGTCAAGTAGGAAGTGTCTCTGTCCGTGCATAAGGGTAAGTTCTGTTGTGGTGGATACTTGCTTGGTGTCATTGTTCTCATATTTGGGACAGGACTTTGAAAAGTGATAGATTTTTTTTCTTCTTAAATCAATCTTGCAACCAAACTGTATGTAAGTGATTGCTGATTGAAATGGGCGACAATCAAACTGCAGTTGTGTGCACAGGTTGTCTGATTAACCATCATGTTCTGCAGCAGTTGTTGTTTCCGTATTTGTTACAGTTTGCTGTTACAATAGCTTTAGCTATTCCTGAAGTTTGAAGAGAAGGATGAGATTGCCGACTGTTTGCACAACATAAACATCATAATATAACTTTTGTTTTTGTAATTGTTTTTCTATTTTCATTGTAAATACAGATGGTAGGACAAAAAAAAAAGGAGAAGTTTCCATTAGAAAGCAAAGGAGGTAAAACACATGATCCTAACAGGGTACAGAGTACATGCTGTGGTTCACTTAAAATACTGTGGCTGCTAAGGTTTCATTCATGTCTCTGCTCAAGTTAATAAAACTGAAACTACTTATAGGTATGCTTAACCATAACATAGTGTCATTGCAGACCTATGCAGTGCACCCTTCTGCCCTCTGTTCTGCTTACAAGTGTTGGGTGAAGTGCTGTACAAATAGCTTTTTGTGAACAGTATCAACTTCCTTCCCCCTAAGTTTTGTTTTTCTCATGTAAAAACCCTAAAGTGTACCTTGAGTGTGTTAGAAAAACTTCAGATGTTTGTTCCAAAAAGGGTAATTAACGGATAAAAACTTCCCTCCTCCTCTCTTTACCTTTTCCACTGCTATGTGATGAAGCAGCAGGCAACGTGGACCTGTTCTGTTCTGAAGTCACTTCTACAGACATGAAATGTCCCCCCCCCTTTTTTTTAAAACTCACTGAAAGCCAATGTCCATTAGTTACCTGAAACAGATTTTACGGAATGTGTCTGGCTACCAGAAGACAGCCTGAAAAAAGATTGTGTGTGTGTTAAAGCTTTTTCTTGTTACAGGAAGAGTGGTAACACGATTCTGTGTATCTCTGCCCATCTTTCTGCCTTTGCAGCGTACCTCTTGTTGATTTGCTAGACAGCACGGAGTTGCCAGAAACTTGTGTTGATGATGCCGCAGGCTGTCCAGTTGTTGGCTTGGCAACAGGAGATTCAGAAGAGGCTGTTAGTTGCCCTCATCCTGGCACAAAGGAAACCGCTGCTGAAAAAGCAGACTCTGATCGTAAGCAAACTTACAGATTTTTCCCTATTATCATGACGTGTGGGGTCAAAGTTAACTGATTAGGTTGTTATGAGGTTGTTTCCTTACAAAAATCCAGAAGTGTTTTAGAAAGCTCGCTTAGATTATATGCGCATAAGGACAGTTTTACCCACCACTGGGATAAGAAAGTTGGTCAGCTCTCCCCGTTTCAGCTGGAAGCAGCTTATTTCCAAGGACAGAAGTACAAGGGAAAAGTCACAGTTCTTCACGGGATCTGACTTTAGCCACAAATACAGTGAAGTGCAACCATCTGAGCAATTAACTCTCACTGCTTGCTCATTCACTGTGAGGATGGCTGGGTAAATGAACTTGCAGGAGTGGAGAATGTTGTGATTAGGTACATGCAGTCTGTAGGCTTGAAGGTTGCATTGAAGGTTGAGCAAGTAGCTTCCCCCATCCCTGTGCTTTTTTCCACAACTTTAAAACCATATAATTAGTGCTCAGGAATAACGCAAGTTACAAGTCAAATAACTCCACAATTACATTAGGAAGATGATATCTTTTCTGTCTTTTTCAGCATTTGAAGACACGTTCCTAAAACTGAAACAGCTGGAGACAGAGTGCAGCAGCCCCGTGCCAACAGAGCGTCCCAACGTAAACATAAATGTACAGGTACTTGGGCTTCATTCTTTCTGGCAGAGTCGCTGAGTTTTGTTCAGATCATTCTGAAAAGTCTTCCACTTACCTTGGGCCGTTTGCAAGATTTTAGGAATATGAGTGAGTAATACTGGGGAATAGTAAAGGAAATACAAATGCTTTGTTATATATAAGCCTGCATGTGACAGGGCAGTGAGATAAAGATGGGGGGCAGAGGTGCACGTGCACATATGCAGACTGTGGCCTGGTGAAATTTTCTAAAATCAATGGGCATAAAAGGCATAAACGCTTGAAATGTTCCTCAGTTGTCTTTATAGCTTACTAAGTGTACGGTGTTGTATAGTTCACCCTCTTTTTTGAGGGAGTGAGCAGCTTTCCTGGTGTTTTTCAGTTGCCTTTAGTAACCTTCCCAGAATGTTGTTTTGACGTTTTCTTTTGAGTCAAGCTTGCTGGTGAGCCATCCTTCCTGTTAAGTAACCAGTTTTTACCTGCCTTCTGAAGTAGGTGTTAGTGCTCTGTGTGTTTACATAGAGAGGAGTGATGTGGTTTGATCTAGTGCTCTCATAAATCCTTTTGAGCAAGTCAGGCTGCATTTCCACAGGCAGCTGAGCCAAAGTATGAGCTTCAGTGCCCTGAACAGGGTGAGGGCTCTCTTCTCCCTCGCTCCTCTTTGCTCTTCCTTCCCCGGCTTCCTCCTCTCCTGTGTCACCTCCAGGAATTATTGCGTGTTTCGGTGAACCAATGTAGCCTACAAAATGGCAACTGAAGAATTTTTTGCCTTTTTTGTTTTGAACTTTTTAAGGTGTTGGGATTTTTTTTGTTTTGTTCTGTTTTGTTTTTTAAGTTGTTAAATAGTGAGTTAAATAGGTTCATGGAAGGGGTCAAAGAAATGCCAGAGGCATAGTGAAAATAAGTAGTGTTGCTAGAAGGGATGGAGAGGACAGGATCCTCCCTTACAACAGCAGTGAACTTTCATAGATTCACCAGTTAGCAGACAACTGCACCCATGCAGGATATTCTTTTTTTTTAATGAGCTTTAAAAAATGCGGAATTTACATTTCCCTTACTCTGCTTCCCCCAGTGTTAAAGCTTTAGGTGCTTTATTGCATTTTGAACCAGCAGAGAGAGTAAAACACCTGGCAGTGTTATCTCTGTTTGTACTACCCTCCCTTGCAGGGAGGCCTGAGGATTTATCTAACTTTCGGTGAAGCAGCTATGATTTTTTTTTTCTTTTTTTTTTTCTCCCTCAATAGTAAAATGAACCAGATGCCAAGAGGGGTGTTCAGCAGTATGTGTTTGGGCTAAGCCCATTCCTGAGCATTTGTTCTCCCCCTCCATGTGAGAGAAGGCTGCTGCTTTGGTAGGCTTTGGTGCTGCAGGCTGTTTGGCTCATGTCCCCTTTAAGGGCTGTTGTCAGGGATGCCTTGTGCACCTCTCTGCTTGATGAGCGCATTACAAAGATTACCAAGTCTCTAAGAAGATTAGTCAGTAACCTATAGGTCCTGTTATGCCGAAACACTGCCTCCTCATATACTAAAGCAAATGATGAGGTGCCGAGTAACTTTGGATATTAGAGGTTACAGATATGGGAGTGATAGTAACCTGATTAGAGAACAAGAACATTTGCATAACGGAAATATGTGATGTGTGGATCAACAGTATGCCAGTATGATTCTTTCTTGAGGTAAAAGAGACTTCAGCTGTCATCAGTGGTTTTCCTTGGGTAGAAAAGATTGAATAAAGCTTTTCAACCTATGATGTAGCTTACCAAGAGGTCAGTTGAAAGTGTTTGTTTAAAAAGGTAGACAAAGATTAGAGACTGTCTCTGTATGCTTCAAATTGCAAAGACACGTAGGTTACAGTAGCACCAAATGAGCACATCCAGTTGTGATTAGAGATGAAGGTTAATGGTTTGGAAATGAGTCCTGAAGAGTGACCTAAGAATAACTATTAAAAACACTTTGTTTCCTGCTTTTGAAGGCTGCTTTAGAAAAAATACAAATTTCCACTTATGATGTTAGTTACAAAATGTACCTGTTGGCTCTCCTCCTGTACTTACTTCTGTTCTCAACCTATTTGTAAAAGAGGTGTTTGTGGCATCTTCTGACCGAACTGAATGGGACTGCAATGTATCCACTAAAACCTTGCAATGAGCTTAGATCCTGGAGCTTGCTGTTACTTCAGATGAATACAGTGTTACAGTGTTCTCTCTGAAAGTGTGTGATTACAAATTTCAGCATGTCTCATTTCCCTTAATTTTTACCGGTGCATTAAGACACCTACCTATGTAGGAACAGTTACAGCACATAGAAGGTTTGGTAAAATGCATTGGGGGAAAGCATTAGCTTTCTGCTTATGAAGGCAGAGCTGCATCCTGAACTTCCTAAGTGACAATGTCAAATGCCAATGAACTGCTGGCTTCAGCTTTGTTAATTAAAAATCTTTAACTATTTTCCATTGGGGGTCAGAGATGGCCTGACGATCATCTTTACGTAATTCTATACTTGCAATCAATCAGTCTTGATTGATTTCTTTGGTAGGGAAATATTTATCTAGCTATCTGTGTTCTTTTAGAGAAAAAGAGAAATCTTTCTAGAATGAGAACTGGGAAGGGGGGAATGAATGGCTTCATTCTTCACCACTGCTCCCTGCCACAATCTGTTGGGATGGAAGAATGCGACTTTGTCCTTTCCCAGCTTTCGCTAGCGCAGTGACCAGATCTGACAAAAGAGAGCAAATAGCTCTGAAATACACTGACGCTCTGCTTTCACAGCTTCTGAAGTGAAATGAACAATAAAAAGTTCTCCCTGTTTGCCAATGTCGAAGTCTGCTCCAGAGTCAGAAATGCAAGGATGTGAGGGTTTTCTTTTTCTGAATTCATTGTGATCTGTAAACATGTGGAAATTGCTCTAAAATGTGCCTATATTAGACTCCATCTCCCTGCACAAAGTGATTTTCAGTGGCAACAGGAACGCTGCTCAAAAGCAAAAAGGATTGGGATTGCATGCCCTGCTGCTGCCTTTAGTCTTCCCTTCCGTTTTTACATCGCTGCCTAGCTCCATATTTTGGTTGAAGAATAGAGTACAAACATAGTTTGTCTAGTACATAGAGACAATAAAAACTTGTAACGAGCTAAAATATTGTCAAACCACAGCAAGCTTTACTGTTTTATGTGAACAACTGAAATGTCTTGTAAATCTTGAGGTGTTATCAGGTGCCAAGTGCTTTCCTCTCTAGCTACATGCTCTTCCCATTAAAAAACCCAGTAAAACCAATGCTTTTTTCAAGCACAAAATAGAAAGGATTGAGAAAAATGTGTCTTTAGTATTGATGGAAATATTTCCTTGGTGGTACAGAACTTATACGTGATTACATTAAAATATTTCTTAATAGTACTAAGCTTTTCAGAAGTTGGGAATCTAGTCACTAATAGACTAGAGTGACCTAATTAAACTCATCGTTCAGGTGGAGGAAGCTGAGAGGAAGTTAAACCACATAGTGGTGCTTAAAGCAGCAGTGTACTGATGTGCTCAGTTAAAATAATCAAATTTACTATATCACTGGTACTGGAATAATGCATTAGGAATTCTGTGCAGGGCCTGTTATATACAGCATCCGGTTCAGTGAGGTCCGGTGTAAGGATTTAAGGATTATCACAGTTGGGTACTGAGACTGTACAAATAAAAATAATTCAGTTTTAATTATTCCAGACTTTTGGCAATTCCAGCAGCTTCTCTAAAATAAAAACATTTAAATGTTTAATAATTAATTGTTTTGTTAGTCTTCATGAATTATGTGAGTGTGCATCTCTTAATACCTGCTAGCAATAGTCATTAGCAGCACTGGTTGTTGGTCCTCATACCTTTTAATGTTGACAGTGGCCCTTGAATATTTTGCAAAAAGTTCATTGCTGACTGGGGTCAAAATTTTAAAACAGATTCTCCTTTAGATAGTCTTGTAAGTTCCTATTTGGATACCCCGAAAGGTGATTTAGAGGGAGACAAGAAAAGGAAATGTTTTTCCCCTTTCTAAAGACCAAATACCTAGAAGTTCTCACTAGCATTTCCAGTGAACGGAAAAAGCTGAAAGCGCATGGAGAGCTGTGCGGGGGACAGGTATTCACCTCTTTTTAACTTCTCTCCCCTGCTCTCTCTCTATGCGATGGGCTTCATTCCTTCTGGACACGCTGCAGGTCGTGCAAGTAGGAGTGCAGCAGGATTGTGCCTGCTCCAGGGCGTGTTGCAGGAATGCAGCACTTGCCTCCAGGAAAGAGCCTGCCTTCCCAGCCACGGTGGCATATGGCGAGGAAAGCAGGGCTCTGTCTCCCCCTGCTGAGTCATACCCCGAGAAGAAAGGTCACAAGGTTTAGTTTCCACTCAGTTAATTAACTTCTGTCACTAATCAAATAGCAATTAGTAGATTGTATGCTTAATTAACATTGTATAATTAAGAAATACAATTCACGTAATGAAATATACTGTAGTGAAAGGTATCTCATTTTTAATTGTCTTCATTATGTATCTGGCTGCCAGTTTGCTCTGATATGATCAATGATGGGAGAGGTAGCTAATAGCACATTAAGCTGTTGTTCTAATTTATAAGTGGATTTTAAGGTAAAAATCTTACCAACTTGCATTCGAGAGTAAATTATAAACTTATAGTTAAGCTACACTGATATGATATAATCTGATGGCTGTTATATTGATCTCCTGTCAGTAAACTAGGCTGCAAATTTACGGTCCGCTTCAGTTCTCGCACGCTGTATTTTTGGCACAGCATTTTGCATCTCCACTTTTAAGCATTGTGCTTTTTTACGTCATGTTTTGCTGACTTTACAACTGAGTTCCAAAATAAAGGAACAAATTGGTTTTTCATTCCAGTATAAGTCTGCTGACTTTCCTGTCATTCAGAACCTTGTTGTTATTTAGAGATGTTAATAAACTTCAGCCCAGACTTTCCACGTGGGAACTGCTTCTTATAAAGATTTTTTCATGTCTAGGATGAAGTGGTAAAGTTGACAGATAAATGTCTTAACAATGCAATTGAGAGCCCAATCGCAGCAGCAACATGGCTTCCAGCAGATATGAAAAGCAATATCCTGAAGGCCCAGGCAGAAGCAGGGCACAAGGTAAATACTCAACTGATAAGGACTGTGATGTTCTCAAATGTTTTATTTCTCTTCAATTGCCTGGTGTTGGAGAAGGCGCCTTGCAGATAAGGGTGCTTCAAGAGCCAAAGTCCAAGGTAGAGTAAGAGAGCCTTTCAGCCTTTGTTCACAATAATGGTGGTCTAGTACTGGAACGGTTGCCCAAGGAGGAGTCTTCATCCTTGATGATACTCGCCATGTACCTGGACAAGGCCCTGAACAAGCCCTGGTTTGAGTGGTTATTGAGCCAGATAACCTCCAAAGGTTGCCTTCTAACCAAGAAATTATTCTGTGATTCTGTGACTAAGACGATGCTTCTAGCATGTTCTAGTAAATTCTGTAGCAAATAATGGTATTTTATTTAGCTACGTTGGTGAATTATTTTTATTTCTGCACTGAAGTTTTCACATAGGATTGATGTTTTAAGTCCCTGAGCAGTAGATGAACAGCACGCTTCCGTGCTGGGAGGGAGACGCTTGGCTCTTCTGTGAATCTCAGAACTGACACAAGATGGAAACAGGTATCAGAAATTTATATCTCTGTTCATTTTTTTCCTTTCAGGTTGTAAGAGAAGACAACCTGGCAGGTTTCAAGAATTCCAATATTCAGGATGCTGCTGCCAGGTACTGAATAGATTTGGAAGAAATGTGTGATCTAGTTACGCAAGTACAGCACTGAGAACCTGCAGTTCAGTGTGGTCTTTCAGTGGCTCAGTGATCATTGCATTTTACCTTGCATAGTGTAGCTTAACCTGGTGAGTGTGAAGTGTTTTTAAAATTAAAACCAGCAAGCACTATAGTTGCTAAATTTTATTATGTACAAGGTAATCCAGATACTCTTTATTCTCCCATATGTTAACTTGATAAACATTGTTCCAACAGCAGCTTCAATCACTATAGTTATTTCTGACCTGTGAACAACTTCAGTGTGGGGAGAGGGGATGGGTCTGTTTACAGTAGCTGTTTTCTAGTGGAGAAAATAAATTGTGTACAAAAACTTGACACTGACAGTTGATTTCCTGAGAATTACTGAATCTTAAATGATTGCTAGTTCCAATGGGGTTTCAGGCATTGAAAAAAGTTAAAGGGTTACAACATGTAATTTCTTGACCATTTGTGAAGATGAGCATGTGTCGGACCTCAAAGACCACATGGAGATATTGAATAAAATGTACACCTAGCGATCTCAAAAATATGCTGTAACAAGTAATTCCTGAGAAGCTTTCCGTGGAAGGTTGTACCTGTTTTTTGTTTTGTTTTTTTGTTGTTTTGTGCCAGGAACATTCTCCCGTCAGGCAAAACACAGAGTAGTCCTCCAGCAACCAGTCCAGTATTTCAAGACCCAAGAGAGCTGCTGAAAGCAATCCCTGCCTCAAACACCTTTGTTCTGTAAGTGATTCAGCAGAAACGTGTTTCTGGGGTAAGGGAATCATGTGGAGATTGTCATGAACAGGTCTGAAAAGATGAGGAACAGTTGCTGAGCATTTAGGCTACATCTAACTAAGCAGGTTTACCAATGCATCTTTAATTACTGTTGCAACAGTTAATGAGTGTAGGCCAGGCCTCGGGGTGAGTATCCTAGCAAGCAGTAAGCGAATCTCTCTCATCTGCTGGAACAACTGAAATATCTGACATCTTGCTGCCCCTGGCTCTAAAGAGGAAGATAAGAGGATGGCAGGGAAGGCTTCAGGTGAATTAGAAACAAGGGCTGAAGAAGCTCCTTTGATAGAAGACATTGATACTGTTGTGTCTATACACAGCTGCAGCTGAAACTATGAAAGAGAGCAGTAATTTGCAGAGGTAGTTGGAACGCATTTACTTCAGCATACTCACAAACATCAGTCCTTTGTCTGCCTCGCGTGGAACTGGTGTCGAGTTTTTGGGTTGCGCTATCGGGGAAGCAGCACTGTTTCATGCTATCCAGGCAGTGTGCTGATGAGAATGTTTTCTCCTTTCAGTAATGCGTTAAATGAGGACAACGCTGCCTCTAACCATGAGGACCTGCTGATTCCAGCTAGTCTGGCTCCAGCTGAGGAGGCTGCTCTTTCAAAGGTATCACCACCTGCCAGCCTAGAAGGTTTCTGTGTGTCATGTGCTGAGCTACTGATGCCTCCAGGCAAGCACAGCAGACCTTGCTGCATGCCTCTCATAACTCAATCAATACCAGTCGTTGGTGAATGCCAAAAAGTGCTTTCTGGAGCAGGCAGGGACACTGTACAGATCTCTCCAAAGGCCATTTCTGAGTGTCCTTTCAGGTTCTTTGCCTGACACTTATTTTTCTAAACTGATTGTTTTCCTCATGCTGGTAGGGAGCCCCTTATATCCCAATGATTTGATGCTCCAGGAAAGAGACTGCAGGGATGACATGCTGATAAAGGCAATTCCTGTCAAAGTAGACACAGAGGGAAAAGTTTAAATTGACATGTTTAAATGTTGTATTCTGGTTACCTTAAGGATAAGATAATTTTTAACCGGACTCCATGAAATGCACATAGTAATTCAGGGGTCAACTTTCCTTTGTCCCTCTCCAGAAGAAAAGAGGAGTCCAACATTGGACTCTGCTGTTACTTCAGCAGACTGAGGGGTTATTCTGGATCACTAAAGCACCATGCCCTTTAGCTGTTGTCCCTCTAAACCAGTATTATGTAGTTGATCCCACTGAATAATTATCAGTTTCATCTTCTGAGTTCAAATACTCAGCTCACAGACCTCACTGACCTTCTTGTCGAATGGCGCGGTACCCTATCTTTGCATAGGAGAATGGGACAGTTTCACAGCTTACATGGCAATGACATTCTTTCCAGTACGTTGATGAGAATAAGTGAAATGAAAAGGCTGTTAAAGACGATCATATAGAAAGATTTGAGAAAACAGACCTGGTAAACAGTGGTAAGAACACTGGTCTGTAACTTGGGAAGCCACTAGAGTATTCAGCAGACCTATCTGGTTACTACTGGGAATTCAATTCAAAACTGATTTATTCCATAGAGCACTCCAGATGACCAGGACGTTTCCTTAACATCATTGACAGAGAATCTAATTGACTTTACAGAAGCCACACCTCGGGTAAATGTATTTCAAAACCAAACTTCTTCCTGCACACGTACAGGTTTTTACTCATAAACTCTCTTCTGGCTTTAGTATTTGTCCACCAGGCTTGGATCTGCTTCAGCAGAATGAAGGGGTGATTGGCCTGCATCACCGCATATGTGTCCCCCTACTTGAAGGGTGGCGGGCATAGGGTTGTAGACCCTACAGCTTTGTAATGGAAGTGAAAGAACCTGAAGAGTTATCTTGGATCTGTGCCACAAGAACCTGTAGTCTTATTCTAGTACAGCTGCAAGTGCCAGCCTGCTTCTCAGGCTTTTGGGTATATATAATACTTCAGAAATTATATGTAAATGTGTCTATACATACACAGACATATATGTGTGTGTGTGTGTGTATACATATATAAAAAATAAATACTCGAGAAATAAACTTTTAATACAAATCAACCCTTTTATATAGATAAAAAAATCTCTTATAATTTGTGCCGGCAAAAAAGGAGTTACATTGCGTGCACCAAAAAAAGGAGGAGGAGTAGAACCTTTAAAGTGTTCACAGAAGCATGCTCTCGGTTAACTTTGTCCGCAAAGCAGAAAAAAATAATGGGTTCAGGTGCCTTTTGGAAGGGAGCGCTGTGCTGAAACTGCTACCCGTGAGTTTCTGTGAGCGAGCGGGTATTAGCTGTATGCTGTGTGGGTGCCATTTACCTTTTGGTATGAAGTCACATAATCTGTAGCTAATCACTGGCATGGTTCCAAGACTAGTGACAGACAAATGTCCAAGATCGTTTTGGGAGGCAGTATTGTTTTGAGAATGTTCTCAGCTACTTTCAACCTTTTCTAATGAGCATTTATTTGCTTTTTGTAGGTGTCTTCCCAGCCCACGATAACACCGAGGTGGATAGTGCCAGTGAGTTGTTTGACCATTCCTTAACAACAACAAAAAAGAAAGCTTTTGTCATGATTAAGAAACAGGAGCTCAAGTAAAATAGTAAAATATAATAATTTGTAATAATTTGAAAGCCCATAAAATAATGTACCAGACCAAAAATAAAGCAAACTAATTCAGCTGGAGTAAATCAAACAAGATACATATCCTGTTAATATTTAAACTTCATTTTTGCTGCGTTACATTGCAGGTAGATGCCATAAAGTTTCTTTAAGAACTTGCATTTAGTGAAGCCCACCCTGGAACTTGAGGAACCTTAGTTTTTACTGTTATAAATAAATCATATTGAAAACTTAGCTTGTCTTGTCCTGGCAAGTTTTTATTTCAGTTTCCTGTTTCATTCTTCCAACTCAGACTGGACTGATTTCCAATGGGCCTTTGGGAAATGATGTTGCCTTAGCTATGAAGGCAGTGAAAGACAGCACGGAGACTCTGTTGTCGTCAGCTGGATTGCCACCATCCCAGCAGACATCTGAAGTCCTTGCAAGGTAAGGTCTCCTCAGCACTCACTTCAGAAGTCTGTATGGGGTAGAAAGGAAGTATGTGCTTTTACTACTTCCACTTAAATAGCTATAGTGGCTATTTAGACATAGTGCCTTGTTTTGCTGTGCTTATAAACCATAGTTCTATCTCACTTTATAGCATTTGAAATCTTATAAATAAATAAAGCAGCTGATGTGTGTATATTTTCATATAGCATTGTTTGAAGGGTAAGAAAACATTTTTTCTAATTCAAGTAAGTAAAGGAACAAAACATACAAATTTAGCTGGAGTTGGTGGTAAACCTGTTGTCATTTATAAGTGCTATAAAATCGATTAATTCTTTTTAATTATCATTTCACTTCAGTTTCTTTCCTTATCTGCTAACATGTTTTAGTACTGGACTAAAATTATGGTACACATGAATCTTCTGAAAAATCTCTTTACAGTGTTTCAATACCTGTCAGAGGATGGGCAGGAGAGGGTGGATGTCCCCCAGTTATTTTCAAGCTGTAAGGAATTCAGAGAACAGAATCCGTAGAAACCTTCCCCCTTGCTATTCCATTCTGCCGTGCTGGTGAGGCAGAATGACAGCAGTGATCAGGCCTTTCAGTCAGCCTCTCACAATGCGGATGCAGATGGCAGTGATGCTACTGCTGCACTGTGTGAAATTGATTGTTTGCTTTTCTGTAGTTGTCCGTTGGAAAGGTTTGCCCATTGGTCTCATTAAATTACGAGGGGAACAGCTATTAACACTCTTTGGAACAATACTCATCTTTTTCTTTTTAATCCATCATGGCAGATCTTTTTGGAGGAGTGTATTTACAGGGCCTCATTTTTTTTTTTTTTTCCCTTTTAGCCCTCTTACTGAGGATGCTACAATACGAACGAAATGTTTACTCACCACTGAACTCTAGAAGAAGGAGTTTCTGCACTTCCCACCTTGTAAAAACTCAAATCTTCTAACATCTCCAAGGGATCCTTCCAAAAGACTTGCTTGGGATCAAACTCTTGCTGAACGGGAGTCAAACAGCCAGCTGGTTTGCTAGGATCCAGGAAGAGACTGCTAAATTTATTGCAATCTAACTGGAATTACAGTCTAAACTGGGATATAAAACCACATGCACGTTTGATCTTCTCCCTCAGGAGAAGTGAAATACCACACTGGAGCTAGTTCTGAACGTGAGGAACAGAATCTATTTGTGTTCTGCTCACGCTAGGTTTAGTCTTACTTACCCTGTGCTGCCTCTCAAGTGTTAATGAAAAGCGTTCACTGTGATGTTAGCTATGTAGCGTGTGAGCACGGTATCCCTGACCTCTGTAGCTTAATGTTGGAAAGATGAGGAGAACTTGTAGGGCCACCTTGTGGCCATACTGTGTACGGTGGCTCACAGCAGCGATGACTCTTTCATACGGCCAAGGACATTTTCTTCTGTGTGATTATTCCTTCTGTTTTTCCTTTCGTTTACCAACACATACTCTCCTTTTTGGCCTTAAACCCCTTAATAATGCTTGCACCTCTTGTTACAGTACCTGAAAAGAATGAAAATCTAGTCCATCAGTGACCAACTACATTGACTGGATTTGAGCTGCTTGTTGCAACTAGGAAAAGGAAAATTAACCTGCCAAACAGCTTATAGCATTAGCAGACTACAGCAGAGGTCCCACATTTTGACACTGATTATTTCATTTCCTATATGACTCAAATACATGCATTTTAGGCTAGAAATAGGTATGTTTTAAATGCTGAAGCAGTGAAGGTATGAGTACAGCTTTCTTCAGGAACTGCTTATTGGTTAGTTTTGTTGTCATATAGGACTAGGAAGAAAAAGAATTTTCTTGTTTCTGTTCACATTATTTCTGGGTGGTGTTTCCAGATGATGTGCCTTGGGAATACTTACCCATGTACGTAGGGTGGAACTAGATCAGTTCTTAACACCACCTCGAGTCCTGTTCCAAGTGTCATCTAATAGTCTTATGTGGAACAAAGAATAAGGAAAAAAAGTTCCTGTAAGCAGTTCACTGCTTTGTAGAAGGAAGGTAGGAGCACTTGCAAGAACACACTCCACAGAGCTGGTGAAGGCACTCAGGTAAAGTACAGGATACAATTTGTAAGAGATCATTTGAGTCCTGGGCAGCAGAATGCCCATGTGGACATGTAGAGGTGAGCACATGGACCCTGGGGATACAGCCTGTGAAAAAGGGCAGTGCAGAGTCAGAGGGAGGAGAAATACAGAAGCCTGATGATGAACTCCACGTCTCCTAACAGGGAAGCGCAGATGAAACAACTGGGATCTTTCTTTCTTAGGAAGAGGTTTGTACATATGACTGGGGCTGGAGGATGTTTTCTGCGTAGTGCTGCTGTTTATAAATATTTATATACATGTGGTTCTTAGAAACAATTTTAAATGTGAAAGTTGGTTCTGAAACCTGTATGCACAACTTCATTTCTGCACACCAGCTGCGTGCACATCTCTCAATGTAGACAGATTTGGACCAAACCACTGGGGGCTGTGCAAGTAAGCTGGTGCCCGGCTAGGGCACTAGGGCGTTCGCACTAGGGCACTCTTACTGCTGCTCTTGTGCTCTTGTTTGCAAGATGCTGAATGAGAGTGTTAAGGAAGAAGCCACGTGACATTTATGTGGCCCGCTGCCACTCCTCAAAACCCCCGAGGCCTTAATAGAGAGTCATAGAAACCGTGGGGAGCTCTTAGGACTGACATACGTGGGAGACTCTCTGCAGACAAGATTTGCAGCTCCCTCAAGAACCGGGAGTCAAAACTGGTAGCAGGCGCTTCAGGTCCCCCCTCCAGCCAGCGCCCAAAGCACTGCGCGGGCAGGCTCCCTGCACTGCCAGCCAGAGGGGAGCTGCTGTTCTGGACCAGGTGGAGCATTGCTGCTCGCCAGCCGTTCAGCTCTGTCGTTGTTACTTCCAGTTGAGTATTGGCTTTTTTATGTACTTTTAAGTCTGAGCCTTATCACATATTAAAATGTAGAAGGTTCCCGATTCAAATATCAAATGTCTTAGTCCGGATTAATAATACAGTTGCCAGCAAAGTTCCTGCAGGAAAAGGGAAGCTATGGCTGCAACAGCCTGCTTCCTGCACAAAGCCAGGACTGTGTGGGGAAACTTGGCACTTGCTATTGATCTGTTTGCTCAGCAGCTGAGCTGGCATTCGCCAGCTACATGTGTTGGTTTTGTAAATAGACAGAATGCAGTAGCGTTTTCGTTAAGGCGTGTTTGATATTTGACTCTTCCCACTGGGTTCAGGAGCTCTGTGAACTGTTAGCTTCAATCCCTCCCAAAAGTAGAATAACAAGTTGACAGTTTTACAGCATTGTGTGTTGAATACCATCCTTAGATTCCTCCCGAGCAATCACGTACAGCAAACAACAAGTAAATAACAGGTGTGGTGAGTGTGTCCCCCTAAAATCTAAATGGTCCCAAGTAGCCAACTGTTATTTCAGCATGGTTGGGGTAGTGGTGATGGGAGGGGAATGTTGTATTTGCACACGTGTCCACACACACGAAAATTTCAAAGGGGCAAGGTTTTCCTCAATTTTCAGAGGACTAATACTTGAAACTTTATTTGAAAATTTGAAATTTTCAACTGTTAAATTGGGGACTTGAGATTTCTATTAGATTTGGGGCTGCAAACCCAACTCTTTCCAGTGACATTTAATACTTGGAGCAAATATTCACTCCTTGTAACTCAACGTAGCTTATTTAGCTATTCCAAATCATTGTATCGGGAGCCTGGCGAGACTAAGGCGCCACAGTTACGCGATCTGAACAGACACATAGGTATCTGAACATCCTGTAGTTTTGCATCGCTGTTTTGCTTTAAAACTGTAGGTATCCTGTAGTATCATGACTGGCTAACAGGTGACGTAGCATTACTCATCACTTGCAAACACAAATAGGTGTAATAGTTCCTACAGCTACTGTTATAAAGGATTAGTTAATGCCTGTGTGACACTGAGAAAAAGGGATTTTCTTACCATTGTTATAGTATTGATTGATTGGCTGTAAGGTCCAATCATCCTCTAAAAGTTTATTTTTTGGTATTTATTTAAAGAGATTTATAAATAAAACTTTTGTGTGAATCTGGTGTTGGGATGTTGGCAGGTCTGCCAACCGCTTAAAAGCTGTAAGAGTTGACAGGAATGAATAAATGCATGTTCTGTCGCAGTCATGTAGAAAAAGCCAGCTCCCTTATTTAAAAAAAAAAAAAAAAGTTCAGATTTTTTTTCCTAACAAAGTTATCCCCCGTTGACTTACTAATGCCTGTCCCAGCCTGTCCTCATTAACTGGCCTTGCACCCTTTTGCTGTGTGTGCATGTAATGCTGATCAGTGACAGAGGCTTTTTAACTCTATAATTAAAAAATGATAACTTACACTAAAACCATAAGTGATTGGATCTAAAAGTAAAAGTGATTTTACTCCAGTCACACTCCATAAGTGATTGGAGTAATAGGTTTTAGAGAAATCTTAACATTTATAGTAACAAAAAACCCCCACCCCCTGTCTCAAACTGATTCATCTTAGGGAGATGCTGGATCTCAGAACTGCGTTTCAGTCTCACCCATTTAGCCCACCAGGAAGAGACCAGCGAGTCGGCCTCTGCTGCGCACATGGCAGTGGTCTTACAAGCTTTGGAAATGGGTACCACAGCGTGGGAGTTCCGGCCCTCTTGCAGTGGTAATGGGGTTTAATATTAGGTAAGTCATATGACGTAAGTTAGCTGCCTACCTGGTAATCGGTCATGGTTAATGAATTAGCTTGAATGTATTTGATTTTGAACTTAAATTCTACATGTGGTTTGTCAAAGACAGACAGTGGTGTAAAAGCTATGTTTTGGACAATGTTTTGGACACAGCTTTGGCAAGAAAATTTTCAGCACCATTAAGAGGAGCTCAGGTGAACAGTCCACTTACATTTGGGTCTCTTTCCACAAACTGTTTTCAGCCCTTGCCTGTTTTCCCTTTGATTGCACCTTGCTCATTCTCGTTTCTTGAAGCAAAGGTGTACTGTTGAGATCAGCATGTCCTTCACAGACAGCACTAGATATATTTTTCACGTTGTGAACATATTCTGGTACAACCCAAATCTTCTACAGGTTAAGTGTTAGCAGCTCTATTTCACGGCCAGCTAGCATTTAAAGCTCTATCTGGGCACATAGAGTGTTTGTTAGTTTAGAAAGTTGTAGTACAATTATATAGCTGTTAGACATGGTAACGTCACAGCTTTCAAATGCAGCTGGACAATCATAGCTTTTATACCAAAAAATAAAAATAATCCATGCTAATGGCCTTTCAGTGATGCAGGTGTGATCCGTGTGTGTTTGCTCTGAGTGTTAGCACCGTAGATGTAAGTACAGCCCACCCTCACCACCCTCAAATGGAGGCAGAGTTGGCGTGATGGCGTTCAGCGCTGCGCTGCCTTGTCACAGTGTTCAGGAGGGAGATCCAAGCGGCCGGCACAGCCTGTTGGACGCCAGGATCCATCGCTCAGTGTCACACGTGGTTGCGTGCACCTGCTGGAAATGAGTGGGTACTGACCCTGCAGGGATGTCGGACCCTACGCAGCATGAGCCGCAAGGTTCTCCTACAAAGTTCGCCTCCTTTTTACGTTTGGCTTGAGCACTCTGCTTCATAAACACGCACCCCCCACACCTATAACTGGACAAACTTATTTTTAAAGTATGTAAGAATATTTTTTTAGCTAGATCTTTTTTTGTTAAAGCCACACTAACTACTGTATTTTTACCTTTTATATGTAAAGCTTGGCAATAGCTCTCAATGTATAATTTATTTGTTGTTTTTTTATAAAACAAAGTGCACCCTCTTGCTTCTGTTTCACAATGATAGTGATGTATGAACTGTTTTAGGCACCGCACTGAGATCTGTATTGGAACTGTACATGGGAACGAGAAACTGTGTAGTCCACTCAACCCAGTCTTGAAATGTTTATACTGTAGTTTTGTCTTAAATATACCACATCAGTGCAAAAGTCTCGCAGAGTCATCTTTAAGCTCCGCTGTGTTATGCTGGTATGGCAGTAAAAGACCGGTTGGTCAGCCGGGACTTGGGACGTGAGCTGTGCGGTGAGGGCCGGTGGGCTGCTGCACCCCTGAAATCAAAGCCAGAGGTGTGTGGCAGACACGTGGTTTGTGCTGAGCGCTCGCCCACCCTCAGTTCGAGGAGCCTCTGTGGCTGTACATTAACTCTGCAAGACTGTATTTTTCTGTCTGTATGCTAAGGTTGCTTGGCAGCTTCTAATATAAGAGAAGGGTACCTGGGTTGGTGAGAGATTGGTAAACTTATTTGGGATGTCAAAACTGCTGGCCGTCTTATAAACTTAATTTGTTGTCAATTAAAGCGTAACTTAAGATGGGATCTAAACTTGCAGATACATGCTAAAGAATTAAATGCCTTCTTTCCAAAAGAGCTGAGATTGTCCAGGAGGGCTGTCAGGTGTTCACTGGTTTTGAAAACCAGAGTACTGAGGTGTGTGCCCAGAAAGGGAGTTTTGAACTTCCAAGTGTAATTCCACAAAACGTAGACAAAAGTGCATGTCGGTTAGTTGAGCAATCTTGCTTTTATTTCCAGTAAGGGATTGTTTTCTGTTTCGAAGTACAGTGGTGCTAGTGATTGCTTAAAGGAAACGGTTTATTTCCAAAGGCTGACTTTGGTGAAATGCTTAAGGTGGCAGCAAAGAGCAACCAAACCATTTGATCATCTTCATTTCTCAACAATTAATAAACTTGGGAAAGTATCAAAGGGAAGTGAAATAATTCCATCCTAATGACAAAAGGAAGTGAAATAATTCCATCCTAATGACGAAAGGAAGTGAAATAATTCCATCCTGATGACCAAGCTCATAGAAAGTCATTTCCCTTGTGGCATAATTTGTTGTGTAGGTCAAACTATGATCCCACTGATAAGCCACTGAATTGTTCTTCAAATCTGTTTATAACTCAAAACAATGAAACATGTTTGGTTTAGATTTTTTTTTTTAATTACTTTAAAAAACCCTCTTTAAGTGTCTACATTTTAAAAGAAAATCTTTCTGCTGTTCAGGCATTTTAATGTTCAGAAACCGAGTGGTAATTAAAGACAGTTTGTTGAGATAGGCTGATGGATTTGCTGTCTTTCATATATATGATACAACAGTGCATCTCGTGTCTCTGATGAGATTACAAAATAACACTGCATCCTTTTGCTTTTATTCTCTGGATTCAATTAGACTGCGGGCATATCAAATACATGCAAGCTTCCCTTTTTTGCAGAGACATTTTGAAACAGCTAGCTTCAGTGGCAGCCCCTTCAGTCCGTGCCCAGCCAGAAATGGTATGCTTTGTTTTGTGTCTAAATAGCTGCCATTAATTAGCTGGAGTAATTCCATTCATTATTTCATGCAGGCTACCACAGAGCTTTCAGATGGCAGCAGCTTCTAGTCACTCACTTGGGCCCGGGATTAATTCTCATTAACTGCTACAGTTATGGAGAAATATCATAACTGTAAGCACATCCACAAAGACTCTTCTCTTCCTCTGTGAAAAGGTGACTGCGTTGGATAAAAATGTGCCAGGAAAACAGGAGTGAAACCACTTGAGGTTCACCGACAACCCTGTTAAGTGTAGTTGATAGCACTGGTTGAGTTTTGAAAGGGAAGATGACCCAGGGAATGTGATACAGTGGTATTAGCAAGGATTGTGTGCCTAGGTCTAGGATACCTGAAACGCGGATCACGCGTGCCCAGAAGAGACTGAGGTGCCAGGCGCTCCTGCCACTGACTGGCTGTGGGATGCAGTCACTTTATATCTCAAACCCCTTCCCTTCCAGCTGGAGCTCACCCTTGTTTTCTAAGGCCTGGGAATGGGCCAGTAAGGGGAGAAGTAGCCTCTGGTGGCTTCAGCGAGTCTGCTCTAGCACAGATTCCCACTTCCAGGACTGGAGCTCCCTTCTCTTCATAGTACTATTGGGACTTAACTGCGGCTCAGCCTCCTGTGAGTGAGCCCTGAGCCCACCTCTCTCCAGCCACAGCCCCTCCTCGAGTCCTGTACAGGGGCTGGGGAACAGCGGGGCCCCTACAGCATCGGGCTGGTTTGAGAGGCTTAGGATCTCTTAGGTGAAGAAGCTGGAGTTGTGCCAAAGGCGCTGGTGCAGCCACCTGACTTGGCACGCTGGCAGAGGCGAGGGGAGGAGACGGGGGAGATGGGCACGTTCTGCAAGCTGCTTTTTCCTCCCCGTGCCAAGCCATCGCCTTTGGGCTGGCTCGTGTCCTGCCTGCGTTGGCGCCAAGTAAATGTTAAGCCCTTCATGGGGCTGCCAAAGGGAAGAGAGTTTGGGGGGGAGGAAGAAAGGAATGGCAGGGGCTGGATGGCATTTTCCTGGGGCTCTTGCACATCCCCAGGATACCTGTACCTGCCAGGAGGCCTTCGCGTGACTTGGAAAAATCACTCGTTTATTGTTGCCCTTTCCAGTTAAATTTCCTTCCCTCACCAAGCCTAGATAAAAGTCTGTACGTTACAGCAGCTCTCTCTGGATAATGCCAAAACAGACATGTCAGCTAGCAAAAGAAAAACATGCTGCTGATTTAAGATTGCAGTGCTCTGTACGTGCTCAACCCCATCGCTGTATGAAGTCCTTTCCGAACATATTCCCTCTAACTGGGCAATTCCCCATTCTTGGAGGAGAAATTCAAAGCTCGGGCAGCCCTCGAGGCTGGCTGAAGTGCCATGAGACGACTGGGACTTGCAGGAGCATGTTCCTTGTTCAGAAAGGTAAGTTCTTTGTTCATTTTGAAAATGTAAATACATATTTTAAATTCATGAAAGCTCAGAAAACAAGCACACACTGATACGAAATGCAGCAGGCTTTACTCATATGGCAGCATACAATGCTCTCTGTTTCCAGACAAAGGTCACGGAAGGTCCAAATAACTCTTAAGTAGCTTTCTGCGAATTCACCTATAATTTCCTATTGAATTCACGCGACAGCTACTTGTGAAGAGATGATGACAGTATCTCCAAATACTCTCACTTAAAATTCATTATTCCTATGAAACTTTTGAAAAGTGATCTTTTCAAATACTCAGAAGTATTAAATCACACTTTCCACTAACTTCAAACATCAGCATCTCTTCTTACGGGAGGCTGAAGTTCAGTTAGTAACTACTATAGAAATAAATGCTTGAAACACTGGACAATATTATCTTTCAAAAAGAGCACTTTTTCTTTTCAACAAAGAAAAACCATACATGAACTCAGGATTTACTAGTATAGAGGGGAAATGTGTAACACATACTACATATGTTGACAAAACAGAGAGAGATGGAGTTGGAAAAGCAGAAATCCCTTTGTGACTAAAATCTGAGTTACCAGTCAGAACAGCTTATGTTTTGCGCCGCTCCTGTCAAGCCTTCCTCTCTTTTTCCAATAGAAAGTCAAAACCTTTTGATCTTGTGCTCAGTCATTACACCTAGCATTCCCTGGGCAACTATTTTGTTCTTCCAGGTGTAATGCACTTCCTCTGGTCTAATGCCGCACATGATTTTCAGGGGGGACTCATGGTTTCACTTCCTCAGGGTTAGATGCAATCCTTAAATATCTTCTAGATTTCACTTGCTAACTTGTCTGTTGGGTTTCTTCTTTGTTATAGGCCATCTCATGTTGCGAATATCTTGTGCAACGTACACTCTCTGAAGAAACAAAATCTTAAACATCTTAGAAAATGTTGCCATTAAGATTTATCAAATCCTTCATGTTACCGTAACGTGCACAAACTTGATTTAAATACAGTTTAATGGGTGCGTATTTATTTCTTATGCCAGTGCAAAATGAGCAAGCTTTGCACCTGAAATGGCAGTTACGGAGCCAGCAGGGGTTACGTGTCATTCTGATTTTCAAGGCAGCATCAGCCACTGCAATTTGAAGGGGTGTTAACTGACCAGAAGAAAAAGTAACAAAAAGAGCAGCATTCCCACAAGCTCCTCTCAGCAATTGCAACTTACATGCAAGTTGTGACTTAAATATATGTCAGGGTTTGTTCACATTGTAAAAAAATCTGTTCACAGCAAGTATGAGAAGGTTTAATTTTTTTTCCCAGTGTGCTGATAGGAAACTGAAGACAGCTGCAAGCAGTTGGTTTACCACCTACTGGCATGTTGGTGGAAATTTATTTTTTCACTTTGCAATCAAAGGGATCACAAGCTATCAAACTCCATTTGCCAGAATGAGATCTCAGAGAAGCTGGACAAAGGTTTACCCCCAATGAGCAGCAGCACGTTGGTATCACTGCTAACTTCAGCCACTGCAGTTGCGTTCTGACAGTCGGTTCCCTCCTCTTCTCCCACAATGTGAGCAGCAGCAAAAGTCTCTTTTTCTGAAGGGACAAACAGATGGAAAGTCTCGTCCTTTGACAAAATGCCTGGTGATCTGTTTGGGTCTAGTTCTGCCTCTGAAGTGGTTTGAAACACACAAAAGCCCCCTGGCTCCAGAGGCAAGCTAAAGGTTTTCATTTCGATTGCATTGCTTTCCTCATTGCTGAATGCTCGGTATGCGGGCTGTTGACGGAAGTAGTTGCAAAAGCGAGTGTGCTTTGGGATGGTCACCAGCTGGTGATGCTCTTTCTGCTTACTCTTCCAATGGCTGGGGAACGTATTAGTGAAATCTGAGGTAGTTTGGAAATCAACACCAATTCCTAAGATGCAGTGATACATTTTAGGAGAAAAGTTTGCCTTTGTAGTACTACTTAGCTTCTTCCATGTCTGCGTATGGAAATGATACTTCCAGAGGTCACCATTAGGACTGGAATTTGAAATCCCTCCACCAAAAATCAGCATAGAGTCTTTGAAGACTATTGAAGCATGACCTACCACTGGAGGAGGTCCTTGGCTAAATGTAAGAGAAACCAGCAGTTAAGGGGAGACCAACAAGAAACTAACACTGATTTTAGCCTCTATTTTTCTTTTAACTCAAAAGAATGACTGCTGAACAGCTGCATTGGGACATCAAAATCACACTGCTGACAGCTGCATCAGCACGTTGCCAACAGCTCTTCCAAGGAAAGCCAACTGGAGCCCCAGGGATGGCAGCAGTACTATGTCTTGATCTGAACAGTTCCTGCCATCGCCAAAAGGGCAACATCTCCCTCTCTGCCTGCACGCAGTATCAAATGGTAAGACTAATTCTGTCTTTCTGTGTTAATTTAGTGTAACAAATAGCATAGTTTACCTTGTTTTGATGTTGGACCAGCTGCTGCTTACGAAGTCCCACTTCCATAAGTCCTTCTGTTCACTCAGCCCCATCAGTCCTCCGAAGAGGTACATTCCTGTATGATAAACCACTGCTGAATGGCCATGCCGAGGTCCTGGGCCAGGACTGTGAGATGGGGTGGAAACACACAACCATTTTCTTGTATCTGAAAGCAAAATATTAATTTATAGATGTACCAAATTTACCCTAGTATTTGGGAAGGGATTTATTTCAAGAACAAAGTAACTCTTCTGTTGGAGAATAAGGGTTTCTGCTCTAAGCTTATTATAATGTAAGTTAACAGCTTTGATTCTGACACTGAAAAAGTGCATTTAAAAATCAGTTTTGAAATAAACTTTTAATGAAAATGTCAGATGCTGTATGACAGATGCCATGGAAATTTTATTTACAGAGCAGTTTTTCCTACAGCTTTGTTATTTCATTAACTCTGACACAGAAAGATAATTTCCTGGCTATAAGAGGGAAAATCAGTCAACAAAAACATTCCTTCATTAATGCCTGTTCTTATTCTCCCTGTGAGGGAATGATGGATAAGATAAACCCATCATTCATTTCAAAATAGCGAATGAATGGCCACCAGATAACAAAAGCTATCCATTTAGGAAGTCTCTGGGAATCATCTGGTTTGCAACCACCAGATTAGCGATGAATATGCTAATGAACCCATCTCCTGTCAGGTTTGGCCCCCCATGGTCAGTTCTAGATTTGAGATTCAAAAGATGGCATTAATAGGCTGAAGTCAGGGTCTCTGCTGCACCTGAAAGTTTTTGGTAATCCTTGAAGAATTTAGTGAATAGCGAACAAAACATTCTCCCTGATTTTCAGCTCTAAAACTGGCAAATACTGCAAAACTTCTTCCAGTATAATACAGTCTAATTCATTTTGGCTGGGTATTAATTTAATTGACAGAAATCATAATTAAATGCTGCCAAACAGAAGCCAAAACTAACTTACCACATTTCTACTGATAAGAATTTTCTTAATAGAGCAAGCCATGCTCTCCTGCAGCAGTCATCGTTTTACAATGGATCAAAACCTTATGCTTTTTAACTTACCAAAATGGAAAGTCCAGAACTCTTGTGAAATGCCTCTGATGCCAAAGTATCCCCCGTAGATGCACATGCTGGAATGGTACACTACCGCACTGTGACCTTTTCTGTTAGTTGGTGCTGAGCTCTAGAATAGTTTAATAATAAGACAAAAAACTGTTAACAGATCAAGTCTTACCAGTAGCAATGTCTATCTTGGGAATATGCCCATGTAATGAAAACCATTGCTTTGGGTTGTGTTAAACTTTTAAAATACAGAATAAACCCACCACTGAAGACTTGTATGGATGCAAATACAAACCATTTTCAAATCTAAGCAACTCTCCCTTTTTAAATCCACCACACTATCATGTGCCTACAGCCTCCCCCTCTCTGCACTCACATCAGTAGCACTGCTTCCACTACTGCTAGGCATGGTTTCAGGACATGTTCATAGAATCATAGAATCATTAAGGTTGGAAAAGACCTCTAGGATTATCTAGTCCAACAGTCAACCCAACACCTCCATGCCTACTAAACCATGTCCTGAAGTGCCATGTCTACACGTTTTTTAAACTCCTCCAGGGATGGTGACTCCACCACCTCTCTGGGCAGCCTGTTCCAATGCTTGACCACTCTTTCAGTAAAGAAATTTTTCCTAATATCCAATCTAAACCTCTCCTGACACAACTTGAGGCCATTTCCTCTCATCCTATTGCTAGTTACTTGGGAGAAGAGACTGACACCCACAATAAATTGTTGTAAATATATCGGGCAACTCTTGGGAATATAATGGGGGGGGATGTAGCCCTTTCCACCATCAAGCACAGTCTTTCCACAGTGGGGAAACTTTAGTCCCAACAGTAACTCCCACTCATTTTGCTTGGTGTGGATTTGCCCTACCACAAGTCCTAGGCTGTGCCCAGACCCTCAGCAGGAAACCAGGTGGTTCCCACTGTGTCTGCAGCAGTTTTCAGCACTGCTGAGACTCGTGGACCCAAACCTGGGGAGGCCCAGCTAAAGCTGAAACAAAATATAAGGCAAGTGTTTGGTTTACTTCTTTTGTTCTTCTTTGGTTGTTTCTTCTCAAACAGCCCTTCTTTTGGGGGGGGGGACGGCACACCCATGTTCTCTATATTCAGTTTAGGATAATTACAATAAACCATTTACTCTTATAGGTAAGAAGAAGGAGTTGATACATAATTCCATCATATTTGTTGTACATAAACAAAATTTCATCAACCATGTAACACCTTTGTTTTTCCCCGCCCACAAATGACCCTGCAGTCCCAAACTTTCTCTTGACTCCTCCACCAAACATAGGTAACCACAGTAGTAACAAAAAATGAGTCATTCCTTACATGTAGTGATATAAACCCAATCTCATAAGACCAAGACACAAATGCTTCCACTGAGGTTTCATTTAGAAGTGGCAGTATCTTGGTGAGTCCACGTGTTCAGACTGAAGAAATGAAAAATGCTGCAGCACTTCACATTTCGAATTTATTAGTGTGACTGCCAATCCATGTTCACAACCCTACTTTTAAAAGCACAGACTTCATGTATGGTTGCAATACTCCATTTAAAATTAGTTTTCTTGATAAGGATTTCAGAAAAACAGAACCAGTAGTAGAGGAGAGGACTTAACTTCTTATATAAGACTTAAATTTTAAGAGCAGTATTTTTAAACACTGTTTTAAAGAAGGAAAAAGCCTTAGTTATTGAAAGTGCAAAGAAATAAAGTATAGCCACATGCTTCTGAAGAGATAAGATTGGAACTGTTTGGGGGAACATATTTCAAAGCAATCTGTTTAATCAACAAAGCAACAGGCATTTGATTCACACATTCACCACTTCCTGGCTCCTTACCTCAGTCTCTGCTGGTACGTTACGGCACTCTGTCCATCTTGCAGAATCTAGGGGATTGTTTTAATAAAGCGCAGTTTATATCCCAGACCACAAGAGGACACTCCTCCAACATTAATTTTTCAAATTACAGATCTAATTTTCAAGTAAGTCTCATCCTGGTGTTTTCCACTGACAAGGATGAAGAAATCTGCTTCCCACTAAGACAGCAGTACCAAGGGGCTTACAGGAGACAGTTTAAATAGTTTTCCTGTATCCTCATCTGATATCGAATCACAGAGAAACCACACTGTATTTTGTTTCCCAAGGCTAAATTTCACAATGCAGAAATAATCTGTGATTTTCAGCATTTTCCGAACTTGCAGAATCCCCAGATTTACCAATGGACATATGGCTCCTTCTATTTGCTATGTAAACCTTATGCCAACAGCCTTATTCTTCTTGTTCCTTTTCACAGATCCCTTAAAAGTAGTCCTCAAATAACAGTCAAAAATCACTGATCTATGATCACCAGGAAGGAGCAGAAATATCAGATACCCAGCATCAGAGGTAGAATGAGAAAGCAGTGCAAGCTTACATTAATAAAAACTATACTTGCCAGGAAAGATTTTAAATAATGACCATGAAAAAAGTAGACACACAACGAATTTTAAATAACTCATTCCCAATTTTCACTGATAAGTACCATGAGTAATAAGATGCTTTCTCCTATAAAATATATTCCCACTGAGGATCTTTGTTCTTTCAGCAGGTGAATATTTCAGACAAATGGTGGAAAACAAAGAAAGGATTAAAAAAAACCCCCATTGACTTAAGGTTACATAGTGAAGTAGGAAAAGAGGTCAGGAAACTTAAATCTTGGTCTTGCCACAGGATTTACTAGCTCAAAAAGAAATCAATCTCTCTCTCTCTCTCCCCTCCATCTGACATCAAAATAAGCAGCCATTACTATACACAGTATTTTCAAAGGGAGAATATATAGTGTATGACATATTAAATTCAAATGTTGCACTGCTTTTATTAGAATACACACTTAAGAGATCCCAAATATTTGTTCTTAGGAAAAAAGCCCTGTGTTACGAAACGCTGTTGTTAATTTCCCACCTTCTTATTTAATTATACTTGTTTTTTCCTGTTCCATCATTGCTGTTGCCAGCTTATGTATTTCTTCAGTAAAAATACAAAATGTGATATACTTTACTGATCTACTTTCTTCCATAATAAAACAAAGAGCTTGGCTTTAAAATTTACGTAACATAAGGAAAAAACTTTAAATATTATCTGTAATAATTATTGGAGTTTATGGATCAAATAGTAAACTTCAGGGTAGGGGAGGAATAGAAATGCTGAGACCCTAAAATACATAAAACTTGCCAAAAAAATACTTTCTAATTAAAGTAAGAGCTGACTCTTTGATAGCTTAACAGCCTAATTTTAGGGGGAAAATATGCACACAGTTTTACACACGTTAATTCTTGTAAAGCCTAGGGAAGGCTATGCTACAAGCAGCAGAAAACAGTTTGGTTCTTACTATTTATTAGTACCTATGGACTTGGAATGTCCCATGGAAGAGACTGGCTATTGTGTATCATACCAATGTCATATATCCAGAGAGGAGTTTTTGCTTGCGTGAAAGCAGAATCCACCATCCCACCAAAAATATACAGGGTGTCCTGCAAAATGCAAAAATATTTGTCACTTTCAGGTAGGCATATAGCATAAAAATAATTTTTAAAACAATTCTTAAATTAAAAGGCTGCTATCACCAAAATATAATTAACAATAATGCATAGGATGATCTATTAACAATTCAAGAGGCAATCACAAAAAGCCACCAACTTTTAATCATGTCTTTATCCTCTCCCGGTAGGAAACCCTGATGAACATTGTGCTGCTTTAATGGGGACAGCATTCCAGAACCACTCGCTTCCCTGTCGATCTGGGACAGCTTGAGGGATGCGGATCTGGAGCTCTCAGAGGCATTGCTCAGGTAATATTAGATTATGCATGTTTACAGAAAGATTTCATTGCATCGCAGCTCCTGATATCCTAAACTCTGTTTTCCCCTCACAAGCGAAGCTATAATTTTTATTTGCCTTCACTCCCCTGTCCCTCTTCTATGCAAGTTCTTAAGTGGATGTTTCTGTGCTGTAGCTTATCATGCAAATGAATTCAGAGCAACTGTTACAACTATACAACTAAGTCAAAGAATGTGCTGCCAAGGTCTTTATTTTGTATTACTATTTTGTACTGAGCATTGACTGAGGAAATCGGGGACCTGCATGCTGCTGCAAAGCTAAAATACTGTCACTTTATTCAGAAAGATTCCAAAACATTGGTAAAGCTATATCCAGAATTGCACTGACATAAATGTATTTTCTGGGTGTAGTATGTCAGTACATAATCATCTATGATGTTTTATTTCACTGTATAATAGGAAATAAAATGTTAGGATATGGACAATATAAATCTTGGTCTACTACCTTATAAGCCACCATTGAATGTTCTTCCAGTTCTTCTGGACCATCTCTTGAGCAATCCAGCATTTCCCATTCATTTTTCACTATAAACCAAAGTTGAAGTTAAGACAGCAGTGCACTGAACACTTAAACATTAGGGAAAAGGTGAAAAGATCGGCTTTGAATTTGGCTGCACTGCCATAGTCAGTGGGGGAAAATGAAGTGTTTTGTCATCTTTCCTCTCTGTTAGTTCAGAAGACTAAGGCACTTCCCCCCAAATTAAATATGTGCATTTTTCTATTTAGCAAACTTAAATGTAATAGAAATTGATCTTGTTACTGCTTTTATTTTAATGCTATACTGTTACCTACATCAAAACCCAACTATTCTATGAGCACAAACCCCAGCACAATTCTATGTTTTATATCAGTAACAACAACTGAACAGGGAACACCATACATTAAGTCAAAAAACACAAAGTGTCATATTTGATACTGCATTATTAGTACAGTCTTACAAGATACTGTATTCATGTGTTCCCTTTGTGCACTTTTACATGCATAAACTATTCCCATGTTAAAGAGTCAATAAAGCTATGTCTTTGATACCTCTTGCAAGAACTAGCATATTTTAAATGACTCGGTATTTCTGGTCAAGAAAAAAAAAAAACAAAAAACTGAACTGAAATCCAAACCTTCTGGGACACCTTCAAGAGGAACAAACACACACCATTTACCCAATGAACAAAATGCAGTTTATCTATCATTTTGATGGAGAGACTTTAAATGGGGGTAATCTGTTAACTACGGAGTATCCCCAATTTCATGATGGCTGGATGTAGGTAGAATCTCTTTAATCCTGACATACAAGTGAAGGGGCAAACTTACCTATATTGTATCGCCAAAAATCCCTAAGACTAGTGGTGTTGCGCCCTCCGTAGAGATAAACAAATCCTCTGCAAATAATGCAAGCGTGTTTATATCGATCACAGGGAGAGGGCTTCTTTTGGGGTGCAGATTTCCAATCACAGTGTGCAGTTTTTCCTTTCATGCTGACGACTAGGATTGTATCCAAATATCAACTGCAAAGGACAGCCATGTCAGGGGAGGGTCCCAAAACATCAGGGACAGGGCTTAAACTCTACTTGGTCTGTAAAAAGACAAAAAAATAGTTTCAGGTTTAAAAAAAAGGAAAATAAAAAGAAGATAGAAAAAAGAAAAGTCTCTGCCTTATGATAAAAAGTTACTGTGTTTTCTTTTCATTCTCATCAAAAGCAGCCTGACAATTTTGGCCGTCTGTGATAATACGTTAAGTTAAGTAAAGCATTTGCAATGCTGACTCTCAGAGTCTTATATCAGCGACACTGGGACAGGAACATTCCTGGAGCTGAAAGTTTTCCAAAGAACGTCAGCGAGCTGAAGCGATAAACTGCAATACTCTACGTTTGCAATATGTTAGAAACCAAGGCTTGGTCTTTTTCACATGAAAAAGTACTTAAAACAAACCTGTACTTAAAACAAAATTCAGAAAGAGTAAATATTACACATGAAAGTAATGTATTAGCAGTTGTCTAGAATTTATTTAGACTTTCATCTGTAAACCAGCTGAAATTAGGATGCATCTGCAAAAAATGACACTATCCTTTCATCTGCCACAAGATGTCACTGTGTTCTGCGAAGACAGAAGTACCAGAAACAACATTCCTCTATTAATCGTCTTTAAAATATATCATGGCCAGTGTTTTGAAGTAGATTATTTTATGAAGCACTAAAAAAAAAATATTAAAAAATCAGTATTAGGCCAAATTCTGGGATTTGTGTTGGTAACATGTCTAAGGTGACACATGTCACCAAATGAGGTGACAAAGACTCCCAGTTCCAAAACTATTTCAGTGAAAGCCAGATTCCAAATGTATCGAGGACCTAGGATGGAAATTGATAGGCAACAATGTGTCACTATGGACACACTGTTAACTCTTACCTACTGCAAAGTAATGCCTATTCTTCCACGCCTAACTTCTCCAGTTCAAGTAAGCACATATCTAGCATCCCAGTGGATAAAGTCCTGTAACTCTCAGCTCAACATAACTAATGTGCAGCAAAACCATTCTTTTGATTTGAGACTGTCTCCGAGGTAAATGCAATAAACATATGCCTACTTAGCCCAGTTATTTCTAAGTTAAAAAAAACCAGACATACCAAATTTGCCCTGGATGTACAGCAATAAATCCATTTACATCCACAGAGAACTTCCATTACAGCTGGGGCCCACAGCCTGCCTGAGCAAAGCAGTGACAAGGCTGGAACTTTTCCCTCCAACTCTTCAGAAATGGGATGAGAGTAACAAAGCTCTTACAAAGCCTGGTCATTTCATGTCACAAGCAGCAGTGTAGGCAGGCACTGGGCCCATCCACCAACTTCTAGCTTAGTGCATCAGAGTCTTCAGCCTGTGTGTGCCGAGTGCATTTTTTAAAGTAGCCACTGTGCAGTACTCAAAGGCTATCTTCTCTGAAGAGATGCCTTATATGACAAGTTTCAGTTTCCCAGGTTACTTCACAAGGACACTGCATAAAAGCAGCAACGCTTCTGTCAGATCAGAAACTACTTCCAGGTAAAGTCTGAAATGTAAATTCTTTCCTGCAAATTGTAATTTAAACTTTCTTTACACTGGAACAGTTACTTAGAAATATAGCAATGACCAGGTTAGGTTAAATGAAGCCCTCTTCTTCAGATCTACATGCAGGTATTTTTACTATATGCGTTGCCACAGTATAACTTAAGACATATAAACTGTGCCTTGAAGTTAATTGTGTAAAACTATGTTTAGCCATATATATGCCAGTGAAGGTCAACATAAGCACTGTTCACCCTGTGCATATCTGATTACAGGATAAAGGGGTATGTACAGAGAGACTACAACATATCTAGATCTCTGTCAAAAGTTGCCATGTTACAAAAAGGAAAGAGCAACGTTCTCTTGGATTCAATGACGAACAAGTAGTTAAACACAAAAGAAAAAAAAATACTATAAAAGATTTCTGTAAAACCAGTTTATATGTCCATAAACATGCTGAGTAATAGTGGCCAGCTACATAAGCCTTTATTTAATCATTTTTATATGTACTTCTATAATAAGCCTTCCTTTTTATTTTTCTCACAAAATCCTACGTCTTCTGTTTCACTGCTGCACTTGAAACAACATTTTTGTTTCTGAGAGTCTTCAGTATTCTGCCTCTGTGCCAACATCCCTTGTTCAGAGAGGTTTATATATGAAGCAGCACAAATGCACACCCCCTTCTTCAAATATTTTCTCCCATGTTCAAGAATTCCCTTGTTTTCAGAAGCCTGGATCTCCTCCAGGCAAATTCATGAGCCATCATCAATTTTTGCTCCTTCTCTCCACCCATGAACGAGGCTCCTCGTTGTCCCTTCACACCATCTCCTTCCTCAAGGCCCTAGCAGATGAGCCCTGGCAGATCAGCTACAACGTGTTTGCTCTGGGTTGCTACTCCACCAGGTGTAGAGGCAAGGTGTGTATCCGAAGCTCAGTCACTGCAGTTCACAGCCTGCTGTGCTGTGTGTAGTTCACCCCCCCCATGGCCCCTGTTGTGGGAAGTACCTGTCAACAAAGTGCCAATGTAAAATCTGGGAGGAAAGAAGGCCTTTACGCCTTAAACTACTATTGAAGCAGGTAGACTACCTGGAGTGATGTGGAGATGCTGGGACTCTGGAGATGAGTCTGCAGAGCTAGCTCAGGTGTCATGGCATGCCATTGAAAAGGGAATGCTTTATGGCATGCCATTGAAAAGGGAAAAGCAGCTGAAGTTGTGAAACACGGATTCTCTCCCTAACTCTGCCAAAGCTTCTGTGTAACCATAGCCAATTCATCTATTTACTTCCACAGCTAAATGGGGACAAAGACACCTCCTTAGTAAAACACTTCAAGTTTGCTGATGCAGTGCTGTGTGAGAGTATTACTACTCTGACACAAGGTATTACTACTATTGATATAATTTAATGTGAAAAAGGTGATAGGTCTCTGCTATTAACACTTTACAAAGGTAAAATAGGCTTGTCCCCTTGAGTTTTGGTTTTTTTCCCAGCTATAAAACTGGTTATTCCTCTTCCTACATATTTGTGTTTGTTATTCTTCCTACAAACCTTGCCTCCTATTATACACACATTCAGAGAAGATGACAGCCCTGATTTCATATAGTAGATTAGCAACAAAATCCTGTCCACTTGTTTATCTACCCCAGCTGAACTCTGTGTAGGGCAGGCGAGCAGGATGGGATCGCAAAAGGCCAATCTGGGATTAACTGAATGGGTGTCTCCTCCCAGTCACAACTTCTGAGCACCAACTGACCCTTGTGAATCATGGCCATTTACTCTCTGAACGTACAGCATTCTTGGAAGCAGACCTACAATCACTTAAACAGATCAGTTAACAAACTGCTTCATTTCAGAGTTGGGGAAAAAAAAACACGTTCAAAGTTAATCTTGAATCTTGCCTTTCATCACTGATACTTTACATTATAAACTTGACTCCTGGATTGCCCTTCTATAGAACCAGACTCACTAAAGTTCACCTACCGTCTACCTTAACAGCCCTGTTTCCAAAGAAAAACTGCTACTCTTCTGAGAACAATGTCACCGAGCAATATCCTCTGTGTCATGCAACACTGACCTCAGCTTCAACTTGGTACAAGCAAGATCAATTATCCAATAGGAAGCTCTAACTTCAGCAGAATTTCCAAAAAAATACCCAAAAAGACAACTCAGAACATTTTTATCCAACTTTTTTTTTTTTTTTCAAAACAGCTGTAGCACACAAAAAAATGGCTGCTGCTCTCCAAACTCTTCTGCCATTTCATTCTAAAAATAGCTCCTGTGCAATCAATCCCAATTGTTAAACGGCTGGAGGAGCTGTGAGACAAGGACCTAAAGAGCTGCAATTAGCGTGGTAACTATAGCACAGAGTGCTTATCAATTAATGGCGCCACACTACTGTTTCATAATACAAATAATTCAGGAAATGTAGAAAGACAGGAATTACTTCAGGAAATGTAGTTTATATGTTCATTATATAATTATTTATATTTCTATTAGATGTGGTTTCTCAGACAAATGATTTATTTATTTAAAGTATTACTTAAATAGATCTTCATTAAAGCTTTTTTCTACCTCGGTCCCCTGATTCATTTCCATCTGTTTTCAATATACTCAGAGAAGTTTCAGATTTGAGAGGATTGAGCCTTTTGAAATATAATGAGATATTAAACCACTCATATTGGGGGAAAAAAGTAGGAAATCTTTGTTTTGTTAATGACCCAAGCTCAACCCTTGAACCTTTATGGGCAGAACACTGTATTTTCTTATTAGGCAACCTGATGTTTTACTGCTCTTCAAAAATAATAACAGATCTTCCTGATTCTACTTATCTTACAAACCTTTGCTTTAGTGGTGGTTTTATTGTAATGCATGTTCCAACAGGACTGCCTGCATGAATATGGAGAAAACTTTGACTAAAGACTGGCAAGGCAGTTATGAATTACTAGTTTTAAAAACAAACCCACTTCATTTAGAATAGTTTAGAGGGCAAGGCTTTTTTCAGTATACCGCATTTACCTGCAATGCTTTACTATGTGTGATAGATTTTTAGTATCCTCAGGTTTGCTATTTTATTATTTCCTAAATTCAAGTTATTATGAACTGTTTGTTTGTTTGTTTGTTTGTTTTCAAAATACAGGAATTAATCTTCAGAGGTGCTCAGCTTCAGAATTTCAACCTAGAAGTCCACAATGGCTTTGGGAATATAGAGTATGTGTAATATTTCTGCATTATTGGCATTCTGAATTGAAATAAGGGCCTTGTTTTGCTACGTGTTGTAAAACATACAGTTACTACATGACTTACAACTGAAGTAGTCAAGGCAAAGGGAAGGAGATGGAAAACGGTGTTTGTTCTTACAGGGGGAAGCCGAAGGACAGAAAGAGGATTTGTAAAATGACAAATCAAAGCAGGGGACACAGCTCTATCCTGGTTCAGAAAAATGACAGGTACTTTCCAGTAAAACAATAACACCTCTGTCATCTTATAAGGCTTACAGCAGACATACTGAAAATCTACAGAAAATCCGAAAGGCTTTTATATTAAATAAGTCTTACTTGAATTTTAACAAGTTTAGGGTAGTATTCTTAAACATTATCATTGTTATATTTCAGTGCTTCAGAATGCTTTCTGTAATGAACAGGTATTTCAAAGGAGATAACTCTTCTAAAACAGCCCTGTATAATTACAGTTTCTATATACTGTAAACCTATATATGTAATTACTGCTTCTGGAGTGTGCAGTCCTAGACCACTGAGAGCACTGGCACCTTTACTGCAAAACAGATGAGAGCATCACGAATCTCTCCTTGTGAACAGTTGTCTGCCTGCTTCTGGGGCTCTGCAGGTAAGGTATTGCATTTCTTTAATTCAGATCATATTAATATTAAAGCTCTAATTTCAAAATTTCAGAATAAATTTACATGTTTGCATATAATTGCAAAATTAAATTTTGCAAATTGACATTATTAGTATATTCTCTTTTGGTTTTTTTCTAGAAGCTTTCACCCAGAAAAGAAATCCTTTACGTTCATTACTGTGTAGCACTACTCCATCTCTATTACAAAGTGAGTTCTTAAGTAGTAATAAATACAACAATTTATTAAATAAAGAAGTATAAATATATCCAGTTGTATTTTCTGTGTGCTAGGTAATATACTCTCATATATTCTCATGAGAATATATGAGAAAATGAGAAAATATTTCTCATTTTCAAGTAAGCAAATACAACTTGATTTGGGATAATACAGTAAATATTTAATGTTTCCCAAATATGGTGGTGGTGGTGATTTCTGGAAAAAAGAAATTCGGTACTTAAAATATTTCTGAGACTGTTGCATCTTTATATACAACTCTAATATATGAATCAGGAAATCATCTTTGCCACTGCGTTGAAATAAGTCTTATGGTACAGACAAAAAATAAATACATCTATATTATCTTACTTTCATGGTTTATTTTCCTTAGTAAATTAAAATTTCAGGTTTTGTTTGGCATTTGGTGGGGTTTTTTGTTGTTTTGGGTTTTTTTTTTTAAGAATGGGGCTTTTTCATTTTAAAAAAAATAGAATATATAGTTTTGAGTAGTAGATGTCCCAAACTAATCTGTTAATTATGACTTCCAGAACTGCAATTAATCATTTGACTGCAATCCAATTCTGAATGAAGTTTCTGAGAAAGAGCTTCCTGAAATACACATCTGTAGGTGGCACAAGTAGAGCACATTATGGACTTATAAATCCAGTGCACCAGCCATGCCTGATCAAAAGTTTATGCTGATAATCAATGTGAGTGTGTATGGGTTTTATTTATTTTTGGTCCTTAATAGAATATTTTCTACAGAAATCTAATCTGCTTTTCAAATCTTATTTAAGGTCATGTTGCTGACTCCATCCATAAGTATGTCAAGAGCTCATTCTCTGTTGTGGTTCTACCATATAACTGGGATAGACGCCCTGACTGCAAAGTGTCACTGCAGCAAGATGGCCCTTTGGACGTTAGCCGAGACAAACAGGTATTTTTTCAAGTTCTAGATATGGCAGAGGGAGGAAATACAGTTCCTGGTCCTCACACTTCAAGAGAAATGAAATGAGAAACTCCCACCATGTTCACAGGGCAGTCTAAGATGTATTTGGCCTTTTAGCCTTTCCTTGGAAGTAATTTGTACTGTCACCACTGGAAACAGGTCATTCCAATACATGGGTCATCACCCCTTCCCCCCAGAAATAGCAGTTTTCAATGTTCCTAGAAGGCATCACTTTGGGGATTTCACAAAAACTTACTAGTTGGATTCTTTCAAGATACAGTAGGTAGATGCCCTGGAGATTCAATGTAATAAATCTGTACTTAGGTGTGACTGAATGCATCTTCTTGACAGCTTGTGACCTGCTGTTGAAGCAACTTCAGAATACTTTATTTCCTAAGGGAGGCTCTACTTGCGCTAATTCACAAGATTTTCTAGGTTAGGAAGAAAGACTCTGGTTGACAAAGGAGTCAGTGCCTGCCCAGTCTGCCTACTCTCCTCAGGCACGAATTAGAGTACTATAGTATATACCTGACAGCTGAGAGTGTATCAGTGAAAAGCTATTACCTTCCATAAAAAAAAAGTATGCACTGAATTTTACTTGTTTGTTCTTTATATTCCCTGACTGAGGAAAAGGAACATCTAATAAAAAACTCAGCCACACTTACAACTTAATGCCACACTTCATGGAAGATAGACAATGCATTTTTCTTGTCCCCAAGACATCTTGCCCTTAGACGAACATGGAGCAATGGGGTAGAGAAGACACATGAGGTTATGAGAATAGCAGAAGCTGTAGCTTGAAGAAATATGAGGGAGGAAAGAGAGGGCATTTGGCAATGAGAATAATAAAATGTTCCAGCTGGCAAATATTAAAACATCCAGATATCATGTTAGAATCAGTATGAATTTAGATTACACAGTATGGGAGAAGTCATGGGAGACTTGCGTGAGAAAGAATCAGATGGCACAAGACTGGAAAGACTGTCAGTAATGACTGGAGGAAAAACTGAGTATAAAAAGGATCTTTTATAGGGAAGATGAATTTACACAGTCAGGTGAAAGATGGTTGCATAAAAACAGATGATACAATTGCATAGCTGGAATAGACTGCATAGAGAGGAATAGCTGGATTTTAGTCTGGCAAGGAAAACAAAGGTGTCAGGCACGCAAACAGTAATAATAACCATGATCGTGCACAATAACCTTGATGCCAACAGTTACTGGGCTGCACCCGCAAATGGAAGAAAAACAAACCCACAGAATTTCAATATATAAAGGAGACAGAAAGCATATAACTTTACACATACACGTTGTCGCTCCAAATTCAAATGGAATTACTCATGTGAATAAAACCACTGATATGCATGAGCCTGCACAATGTAGCCTAGATACCAGAGCAAAAGAAGGACCAACTCTTTTGTTAGAAGCCTGAAAAAATGTTTTGCAAGCTGTTTTCATATTCAGACTCCGAATGACAGGGTCCATTTTTGACTGGAGCCTGTCTTTCTGAAAAATCCTCACTCCCAGCTAACGTGGTCCAGTATTCATCCCGAGCCAGATGCACTTTGGCTTGAGTTTTGGATGGTTGCATTTCTTTGTTTGTCTTCTGCTCGATAGAAGGCATTTTGTTGCTTTATGCTCTTTGATTATGGAAAAGGGAACGAGGAAAAGGAGGGTGGTGAATCTCCTAAATTGGAAGCGAGGAAACAAGAGCTCTGGCTGGCCCTACCACAGACCTCCTGCGCAGCATCGCAGAAGTCGCACGTCCCCTTTCCCTGGCGATCTCCTGCCTGCAAAGCACTGACGCCGCTTCCTTCCTTTCATGCGCTTTGTTTCGTTTCGTACCTTTGGACGAAAGCA
This sequence comes from Mycteria americana, assembly GCF_035582795.1. NCBI lineage: Eukaryota > Metazoa > Chordata > Aves > Ciconiiformes > Ciconiidae > Mycteria > Mycteria americana. Next base: position 30,145,734 of record NC_134373.1, read on the forward strand.
ACTTTGTGTGCAACCGCACACAGTTGTACAACAGTAGCGTTGTACAACAGTACAACTGCGTGTACTGAAACGTCATCTAAGCGCTCCCTGTGATGGTGTGCATGCATTAGAGCCGGTCAGTGCCCTCACCACCTTCCCTCTGCTCCCCTTCTCCCGGCGGCAGTGCTGGCTTCTCCTCAGCAGGTGCTAAGGTGACACTGGGGCCCACCGCCCCTCTTGCTGCACCCCTGCCCCGGGCAGGCCTCACCTCTGCATCTCCCTCTCCTTTCCGGGTGCCGCTGCTCACCACCTCAGCTGGGGTTTGGTCCTGACAGGACGTGCCAAAAAAAAAAAGAAAACCCAAAGATAAAAATAAGAGTCTCGGGAGCCTGCATTTGGCCAGGCGTAAACCCCGCCCGGCTGTGCCCAGTGCCTCCCCTCAGGTTTGCCCTCACAGGGGGACACTATACCCTGCACACCGCGCACCGCAGGCACCAAACGGGGACACACACAGACACACACCCAACGCCGGAGGTGAAGGGACCGATCTCCTTCGGGCGGGCCGCACCACAGCGGGAGCCAAGGCCGCCAGCCCTCAGCCGGGAGCGGGGCCACTCCGCCCGGGGGCCGCCGGGCACTGCGTGAGGCGAGGGGCGCTGCCGCGGGCGGGCCCGGGGGGCCGGCAGGCCTGTCGCGCTTGGCCGCCAGCACCCGGGAGCGAAACCCCCTCCCTGGGGCTGCAGCCGGCAGCCTCCGCCCGCCTCCACCCTCTCCCCGGGCTCCCTCTCACCTCCCGAGGGCGGCGGGACCGGCGGCGAGCCCGGGGCCGGCGGGCGGGAGACGCGGCCCCTGCCCCGAGCCTGCGCGGCGGCGGCGGAGGCGCGCAGGCACCGCGGGGCGTGGAAGCGGCTCGGTGTGCTGCCGTCTGCCCGCGCCGCTGCTGCTTGTCCCTTGGGTGGGGACAGGCTCCGGGAGGAGCTGGTGGGTGTCGCGGCCCTGGCGTGCCCGCCGTGACCGGCGGCAGGACCGGATCCGCCTGCCCGCGGGGTCCCCTCGCAGGGTGGCGGGGAAGCGGGTGATGCCGGAGGCAGGAGGCTCTGCTGAGCAGTCGTGAGTCCTACGGGCTGTGTGCAATGCCGGGAGGAATGTGCCGTAGCCCTTTACTGCCGTGGCATAGCCCTGTTACTCATGAGGAATGTATGAAATGTTGGGTCTGGCCTGAACGCAGCCAGAAACAAACTTTTTTTCTCTTTTTTTTTTGTTGTTGTTGGGAAGGGGGAGCACGGAGAGCGGTTGTTTGTTTCTGCGCTCAGTTCCAAGACCTTTTAAGTCAGCATTTAGCCCAAAGATCCCTCTCTCTACGCTCTCCCCAGAGCTACAGCACCAGTACTTGCTTGGACTTGTGGCCTTGGCTTTCTGCTCATCTACTTCAGCTTCCACAGGGTTTGCTTTTTTTTTTCCCCTCTCTGTTTCTCCTTTACAGCTACATAAGGCTTCATAAAACAGTCAGGAATGAAACTCCCCCACCCACACGTGCCTCTGTTTTCCATGTTGACATGTTTTCCTGCTTTGGGGTGGAGGCTACTACTTTTTCCTTAGTATTGCTCCTAAAAAAGAAATAGCGTAATTGTTTTTTTAAGTTACTCTAAGTGGAGGCCAGTAGATACACCCAGTCCAAAGCAATGCAAAGCATGTGGCCTGGACTATATGAATAATATGAATACCTTAAATTAGAATATATTATGTATAATATATCCGAGTATGGTAGCAATATATGCTTCTGAATTTTTCATGCTAGGACTTTAGGCATTACTGAGAGGCCAGTCCAGAACTACAGTGCAGAACTTTCCCCAGACCCTCTTAATTGCCTCCTGCTAGGAATTAAAAAAACCCCAAACCCAAACCCCAAAACAAACCCACACATTTTTCATAAAAAGAACTCTGAGATCATTAGCTAACATTTGGAAGTCCCTCAAATTAACATGCGTGAAGGACTGTGGCCAAACTCCCACTGGCTCCCATAAAAGCAGTAATCAGTCCTTCAAGCAAGATTCTCTACAAAATAACACCCAGAAGCCCCTGCAGAAGGGATTGCCAATCTCACCATCTGACTAGATTAAAAACAGCAGTAACAATGTGATAATTGACAGGAGAAACTTCCCTGACAAGGAATGAATCAGTGTTTATTTTTAGCCTTTTTCCCAAAGGCTTTATTTAAACAAAAGATTAACTAATTATTTCCGCCGTTATATTGTCCACACTAGAAACAGGAGGTGGCAGATCCTTATGTATCTGCAGGGAGCACTTTGTTTTGGCTCATCCTTTGAGGTCGGCACCCTGGACGGATGCGACTGTGCCAATTGTCCTTTCATTTCTAGTCCAATCAATCTGAACAGTATCAAGGCTTCACTAAATTTAGACCCCTCCCCATCAATATTTTTTATTTCCTAAATAGAAAGCCTCAAAAAAGGTTTCAGAAAACGTAAATCGTTATTTTCTCTGTATCCTACCTTTGCTCCAAAGCTTCACTTGGACAACAAGTCAGTATTAATCCTGTCACTGCAACTGCCCACTGCAGCCTTTTGCAATGACAGAGCACTCACATTCCAAGAAGATAAGGTTGCTCTACCTGTGTACAGGAGCCAGCAATAAAATCTTATCTAGGAGAAGGCAGCTCACCTGAGAAAAGACTGGCAAAAGATTTGTCCTGTTTTATGGGACAAATGCAAGGAAACGGTATCAATCCCAATGACACCAAATAATATCTGTGTTTCTGGTAATAAGCTTTTTGGGTTCTGCTTTGTTTTGCAGTGGGGGACTTGAAGTGTTTTTCTTAAATTTTGAATGAATTGTGGATTGCAGCGTGGGTTTCATTAGCAAAGAAGGACTCATCCTTCTCTGAAAATGTCTGAGGATATATTTTTGTGGCTTATCTGCTGTAGAACTAAAAAACATAAATGAGTCTTTGTTTCATGGTACTGGGTACCTATAATACGAGGATTGCTACAAAACATACAAAGAGCTGATTTACTGGTCTCTTACTTTCATAGTCTCAAAGCAATTGTACCACGCTAAATTGATATGTCAAACTGTATTAATTTTAGTCCTGAAGAATGAGTCTCATTTTCAGCATCCAAGTATTTATTCTTCAATGGAAAATGTTTGTGTAGAATTTCTTTTCCATGCTCCTAACTATGTGTTACTCCATACAAGTCCCCAGAGCAGCTGAGTTCAAGAGGTGCTCTTCAAACCCCTCTCATGGATGCCAGTGGGACTGAGTCTTCACAACTGCAACTGTACCTGTACCCTCTAAAAAGACATGTTTATGATATACTAGAGCAGGTAAAGCATTTATCCAGGAAGTGGAAGGTCTGAGTTCGGGGCTTGTTCTTTGCAGATCAGAGATATCATAGTCACAGTGACATCTGGGTGCATACATAGTCACCCGAAACCAGCTTCAAAGCTTGATCACTCCCATTTGTGACCCTGCACAGGACACGTCTAGAGCGGGTGGTGAAGCTCTGCACAAGGATGCTCGAATTAGCATTGACGTGTTCCTGGGTAATGCCATGCTGAAGCATGGTATGAGAAGGCTGAAAAGTAGCAGAGTTTATTAGCCGAGATGCAAGAAACGTTAAGATGGTGGTACGTACTGCTTCCCAGCCTAGCTAGCCCAGGAGCCTCCCACTTCAGCACATTCCTACTCTCAAGCAAGCAACAATCTACACTCATTGTCTAAACTACTTAAATATGGAAAACTTATTAAAAAAATAGAAGTTATTGATTTTTAACAGAAATGTTGCTCTCAGCCTAGCAATAGGTACTCGGGAGTTCGGATTTGCAGCTATCAGACTGGTCGGTACAAGTACTGGCTACTAGTCACCTCTCCAGAGACGTCTCCGGCGAATACAGGTTTGGGAATTACCGCTGGATGGCACTCGTGTGCCACAGAGTATGTAACTGCATGAGATTTTATTTGGCTGCCACTACAGACATCTTTTAAAGACAAAGAACCAAGTTCACTTCTTCCTTATGCCGTCATAAATTTGGCGTGGCTGCACGTAAGGCATTCCGTTTCATTTAGAGTTGCACCAGCATAACTGGGAGAAGAATACAAACCAGATGTTGAGAAGCACTATTTTGGCTATTAATTCTATCGATAAAGTTTTGAACAATTTATGAAACTGGAATACAAGGAGCAGGCATAGAGGCTGTGGCCACAAAAGACCAAGAGCACCCATCTTAGTTCTGTGTTGTTACAGGCTACACTAAATTCTAATAACCAACCTTAATGCTTTTACATGCCAGTTTTTACCCTTAAGGCTGCTATATTATACACACTATTCTATAAAGACACAAGAAAATTCTTCTATGGCTGGCTGTAAAACAAGAAGCTATCTTCATTCCAAAAGTCAACATCTGAAGTCTTTGTTTTAAAGTTTCCAGTCTATGTATTTAAAATGTTTGGAGAATGTGTCAATCCCTTCTAATCCAAAATATTATGCTTTTTATTTTGAAATATTTGAAAAATGGCTCAGTTATTTTCACATAGAATAATAATTTCGTGAAATTCAACTTTTTTTTTCGGAAAGTATTTAGTTTACTGAGAATAAATCAATTTTGGACTAAATTTACTTTTTTAAAAGTTGTGATTATCTCAGCTCTCTAGTGAAATAGAATCATATCCACAATAACTCCTTAATAAAGATAACACCTTTGGCTTAATGTAATGTACATGTGTTATGTATCAATGCAGGGTATGGGAGAACACCAGGAAACTTCTGCAAATACATTTGAACATCAGGGAAATATCTTCATGAAATTTGTGCTTCTGCTCCTTTTCTGTTTGTATAGATGGTGGTACTCCTCTGCCTCATAAAGAGCTTCAGTTCCCCCAACCCCAAAGCTGTACAGTACTCTGAATATCAGGGAAGTCTGATAAGTTCACGAATTCTTTCAGCAAAGTCATCTTCTCCACCCTTACTTCCACCAAAGCCAACAAGAGAGCTAGTAATCAACTTAAACTGAGGCATTTTCTATTTTGGGACTGGTAGCATATCTCTGGTTTCAGCCAGGGAAGGAAGTGCTTAGAGTGTTTTATCACAGCTAGCTCTTGTGATTTACTTGGCATAACTGGAAGAGGGAAATTGTGTAAATATGGGCTAAAGCTTATTCTTGGGAAATGCAGTTCCACAAACTTCAGATCTTTAATTTATATTTTTGGTTATCACTTGTATGCTGTCATTTTCTCTATTTGTAGCATGAGAATAATATCACACTAATTCTGTGATCCTTGACAGAAGAGTACCTGTATGTGTGCTAAATATACTCGGAGGCAGACCTGGCAGGCTCAGGGTAAAAATGCTTCAGCATGCCTTTCCTGCCCTCCTGGCTTTGGCTTATTCTGAGGGTCATCATGGCCCTAGCATAATTTGGTCACCCTGGGAAGATGCTCTAAATTAAGGATTGGCTTTTATAGCTGAATAACACAGCAACCTGAATCTATTCAGAGAATAGGATGGAAACTCTTGTCTTCTCACACTTTCGCCCTTCCATCCCTCGACTTTATGCTGGGACTTACAGCATCCGCAGTTGACAGGATGGTCTGCAATTACTCTATAAAGAACCTGTGCCTCCCCCCACTTTCCTTCATGTACTGCCACCATTTACTGAATAGCTGGTAGTTAACTTAATTTTTAAAATCTACTTTATGGTAATACCCCACGGCTGTGTTCTTAATTATGGTTTCTTTGCACTAGCTATTGTAGATACTGGTAGCTGAGAGAGACACTGTCGCAGAGAGCTTACAAGCTCTAGGTAGCACAAGTGGAGAACTGAGATCTAGGAAAAGCAAGTGATTTGCCCAAGGTCACATGCTAAGTTTGTGGCAGTGTTAATCTACCCGATCTGATTATCTAAGGCATGTAGGCACCCATGCATGTTCTGGTGTATGTATCAGCCACAGCAATGCTAAGCTGGAGAAGTTCATTTGGAAAAATAAATGGGGGGGGGAGGGGAGGGGGGAGAAAGAAAAAGGGCATGCTTGGCAATACTTGAAGACTTGCAAGAAATTTTCACTTTCCCATTCTTCGAATGCTTTGGAAATACATAAACTCTTGGGATCTGCATTTTAAAATGTTGTTTCAAACGGGAATAACATCTGTTAAATGTAGCCAAGAAACATCTGGTTTTCCATTTCTGGAACCCTGAGCTGAGGCGGACGTTTTCCTGTCAGCTATGCCGTGGAGCGAAATTGGTTCAATAGGTCATTCTGTTCTCTCCATTTCTTTAGTTCTCACTTTCCTATTAAAAAGATGGCCAACAACAAGAGTAAGCAGGAGGGGAAAGGAGATTCTGTGTAATGTACGTATTAGCCTATGAAAAAAATCCATTTAGCTTCAGACTAAGACAACTGGTGAGAGCAGAGCTATTAAGCATTAGAAAGAACACCAGGGATTACATGGAACTGTAAGATTTATTATCCCCCAAATGGTTTATCTTTCATCAGTGGAAATAACAATCTGATACAAATCCCACTCAAAACAATGAAAATCTCACACTGATCGTCACTGGGCTTTGGATTTGACCCTCTCTGGTATCACTGGTAGATGGCATAGTGGAAGCTGGTCACCAGTACGCAGTATATTAATTGCAAGATTGTCGTTAACTATCACCTGAGCAGCTCTAGGCAATGCAGTAATTGAAGGGCCAGAAATGGTTGATGCATTGTATACACCATCTCTTCAACAATTGCTCACTCCAGTGGAGCCAAACTGAGGAGAGCTGGGAGGGAGAACCAGAAGAAAAGTTCAAAGGCCTCAAGTAGAGAAGACTAGGAGCATATTGTGTAGGTTTTAGTTCTTACATTCCCAGCTCTCTGTGCTTTGACAATGCCTTGGACAAACAAATATGTTCTTGAGAACTGCATAATTTTTTCCCTTCATCTTTTAAGAACAGGAGCAAGACTCATAAAGGCATTTAGATGCTTATGCTCCCCCTGAAGTCATCAGGCATTAAAAACATAAATAACATCAAGAGTATGCACCATGATCTGATATTTAATTACCAATGAAAATCTGTATCATTCAATCAGTAGCATTAATATCAGGAGACTAGTAACACTGAGACGGCAGAACCCTCTGTATGCATCCTTAATGAAAAATGGCAGCACCCTTGTTTTTCAGGGCCAATCTCAAAAACAACTGGGAAAAGAAATGCTGTGACCTTCTGCCATGAACATTTTGGTGAGGCAAAAAGGCCATTGGAGTCCTGTTTCTTATACACCTGTAATTTGCCACCACTCGTGTCTTGAAAAGCAAAACTAATCTGGAGGAAAGGTTTCTCCAGTTTTTGCCTTAGATGTGACCTTTCCCTTTGCAGTCCATGAATTTAAATACTGAGGAAGTGAGTCCTAATCTGAGGAAGAGTTTCCAAAACAGAATTAGAGATGCAGCACTTTCTGTGGCACGATCTTGCAAAGTGCTGATGGTATAAATTAACTAATGGGGGTCAGGTCTGTGTGCATAGAGGAAACTTGCTAAAGGCAGATAGGGTACAGGAAGGGAAAAGGGAGTTGTACAGCTCACAGGCAGTTGCATGCAGCTTCCTGACACTATTTACTTGGTGAAACATTTTGTTTCCTTCAGAGCAGTGTTTGACTTTGCTTTCACCATCACCAGTGTAAGCCAAATGTCTTTTGTATCATGTCTGTTTTATATCGCCCAGCAATTACAGTCTGATACTGAAGTGACCATTCCCCAGCTAGTCTGTAATTATCTAAATCCACATAGTGGTATGGTCCACCCATAGCCCAACTAGACTTCAGTCAAATCTATGCTTTAAATAGATAAGATCTAGTCTGACTGCTAAGAAAGACTGTGCCATTTTACTTCATGAATAGCAAAAAAAGTCTGTAATAACATGTATATGGAAAATGCTGCTGTTAATGAATAGTTGGGAATGGAATGAGCCAGTTTACTCTGTGATGCATTGATTTGTAGCCTATTTTCTCAATGCCATCTTCATCTGTTCTCTTCAGCCTCATCTGATTTTTGTATTTCCCATATACACACTTTGTCCAAACACAATTAGGTTTGTTGTGTGTTTGGCACATCAGTGTTTAGAATTGCCATGATTTATAGAATCACACCCAGTGGCATGATTCAAAGGACCAGCATTTATTATAGAAAAACCGTGCATGCTGTGAACACAAACATACTTCTACACTGCTTGAGTTCCAACTTAGTCCCGCTGATTAGTCATGGATTTTCTCCTATCTGGAGCTTTATGTAGGAACGAGGGACATCTAGTGGCTCAATGGAATATAGCAAATGAAGATGTTCTGCTTAAAAAGGTACATCGCTGTGCAAAGTAGACAATTCAGTGAAAATTAGACTACATTAAAGACTTTCTCAGTGGTTGAAATGCAATTTGAATACATTAAATTACTTCAGCTAAGAGTAGAACAATATGTGATGAGTTTTATTTTTGTGTTTCTATGTTCTTGTGAAAAGGAGAGCTGACTTTGGAACTTACACAGGTTAAAATGTATTTGCTACCTATTTTCAGGAGGACATAACATCCTCGTTCATTAGGAGAAGCTGGGGTAAAGGATACATGGATAAGAAAGAGGGACAAATCACACAACACAACCCTATACATTTTTTCTTCCCCCAACTGAACACATTTATTTTATGCATGGTAATTCAGGATGTGATTAATTAGACCAGGTGATACCTGATAACTTACAATGACTGAGAATAACTGTGAAGAGCAGTTCAAAATGGAGAACTTTCCTTTCTCTGCGATGTGTTTCCTACATTAATACTTAAATAATGAGTTTCTTTAACAAGTAACCCACTCTGAGTCATGTTTTCCTCTCTCTCTTTGTTTGTATCCTAACCAATAACTACATGGCATCCCAATTTTTATTACATCTTTATTACATCTTTTATTACAAAAGATGAGATGTGCATTGTAGAAGCAAAAACATCTGCATGAAATTGTAAGCTGTTTTTGTATTGTGAGCCTGTGTTTGTATTAGGTTTGCCATTCTGTCTTTTTCTAGTCCATACAGTAAGTCATAGAATCATAGAATCGTTTAGGTTGGAAAAGACCTTTCAGATCATCAAGTCCAACCGTTAACCTAGCACTGCCAAGTCCACCGCTAAACCACATCCCTAAGCACCACATCTACACGTCTTTTAAATACCTCCAGGGATGGGGACTCAACCACTTCCCTGGGCAGCCTGTTCCAGTGCTTGACAACTTTTCACCTAATATCCAATCTAACCTCCCCTGGTGCAACTTGAGGCCATTTCCTCTTGTCCTATCTCTTGTTACCTGGGAGAAGAGACCGACCCCCACCTCTCTACAACCTCCTTTCAGGTAGCTGTAGAGAGCAATAAGGTCTCCCCTCAGCCTCCTTTTCTCCAGACCAAACAACCCCAGTACCCTCAGCCGCTCCTTCTCAGACTTGTGCTCCAGACCCTTCCCCAGCTTCGTTGCCCTTCTCTGGACACGCTCCAGCACCTCAATGTCTCTCTTGTAGTGGGGGGCCCAAAACTGAACACAGCATTCGAGGTGCGGCCTCATCAGTGCTGAGTACAGGAGGACAAGTCCAGATGGACTATGTCAGTCTATTACACTGCTCAGACCAGGGACAGTGCTTTACCTCTCCTGAAATAACTAAAATTCAGAGACCAACATCAGGCAGTCAAGGGCTGTCATCTCTGAATGTTTCTCACTCCTATCCTAACCCCACAAAACAACTAATTCAATTTATGCAGACAGAGCTGGAGTATTTTGGCTGGAGCATATGACTAAAGGAGGCAGCCTATATATAAAGAGGGAAGCTTCTCTGCAAACGAGAGCAAATCATTGCCAAATATTAAGACAAATAATCTGGAGAGAGCAACAGGAGGCATTCTGTCTCACCTGAGATGCTGATAAAACCTGGAAGCCACAGGAGTGAGATCAGGCTGAGAAAAGACAAATCACTTGTTATTTTGCAACGATGTGTAACTCAGGAGGGTTTTTTTTAAGGGTAAGAAGTGATGATAAAGAAAATCCTGTGCTAAACAAGTGGATTTTGTCTTCCTTTTTCCCTCTGAACAGGCTAAACTAGAAGCTTGTAGGCCTTGGTGAAACTAAGAAAACTGTGAATAAGCAAGCAAAGGATTCTCCCATTCTGACACACGAGTTCCAGGTCCATATCCTATGCTAAGGTTCAGAGAGGGATTCTCAGCCTATGTATGTGCCATTACAATGATATAGGAACAGTTATTTAAACACTGCTCAGATTGCATTAGGAGCTTGGGACACAGCGATTGGGTCCAGTGGTTCAGGCTGATGTTGTGGGGGGTTGAATTTACAGAGTTTATTGTTTCATCAAGGTACACTGGAAGCAGGGACTTTATTAACGTCCTACGATGAATGAGTAGTGAACACACTGAGTATATGATAGCCCCTGGATAATTAAGATTAATGAAAGTATTTCTTTAGAGAGAGGTACTAGCAGCCTTTATTTATGTGATAGAGTTTGCAGGTTTTAAAATCCCAAGGTTTTAGGTGCACAAAGTTATATTGTTGAGGTCCCACTATCTCCAGATTTGTTTCAACAATAGTTCATTTTACAGAGAAGTTGCAATGAAGAGAGCTTCCAAAGGATTTTTCTATTTGGACCTCTTGTGAAGGCTATATTTAGGATGTGAATGCAGATATACCAAAACCCTATTGCTGACAACATTCAAACTACATTTACCAGTATTAGGGAAAAATGAACTGAATTTGTTTCAGCTGGCAAATAATCAAGCCTCTCTATTTCAGACACTTCTGGGAAAGAATGGCAAAGCCAAGGTACACCTGACCATATGAATTACCCTGATGCAAGTGTGGTCAACTACCAGAACAAAGAAAAAGAAGCGGGCTGGCATTTTAATGAATGTTTATTGAATGAGAAGTTAATGACTTCTTACATCTCTACTTATCTTTGCTACTACAAGGTTCTTGTTACCACATTACCACTTTACTGATTAATAGGGCAGTACAAAATGAATCTAAAGCTACATGAGCTTTAGATTCAATAATTTCCCTTGTGAAAAGATCTAGGAAACATTAGCAGTCCTGTACTGACCCAAGATTAGGTGAAAAGCGTGTGCGTTGGGGAAAGGTTGGAGTATGCCTTGCACAGATCGTGAGCGGAAAGGATAAATGGGAGAGCTGAGATTCAGCACCTGACATCCTTCAAGCGTAAGGTCTGTTACAATGCTGGAAATCAGCCTAGGACTCCTCTGCTCTTACTTCTGTTGATGTTGGAGTGCCAACAGCAAAAAAGCTATGACTGCTCAACTCAGGCTTCCACTCCTGCTGCCCTAGTGCTTTGCCCCTGGCCTTATGCAGGGATGGGTACATATTCACTAACTAGTACAGGCAGACACAAATTTCCGTTGACTAATCTTCCTCTGGCAAGGTGAATCATCAAATAGAAAAGGTTGTTTCTGCTTGTTCTCTGTTCAGATTATAATTCAATCAGAGCTCCAAAAAAGGCCAGGCCAGTAGCTTCAACACCTATGACCATCTCTGTTCTCCCATAATAAGAGAGGGAAACATGGGGAGATGTCTGTAGCTACAAGATTTCTGCAGGGAAAGATCTGCCTTGGAAATTACTTTGAAAGGAGCTGGCAAGGATCCTGGTAAGAATTTAGCCTTTTCTGTCCGTGTTTCTCCATCTGTCAAAACAAGGCATAATCCTTCTCTACTTCACAACAGTATAGTGAGGACTCATCAGTTAACATGTTTACATCACTAAATGTGATTTCCTATTCTATATCACCTAGACTTTAGTTCTTAGGAACACAAACTCATCGCACCCTTCTTAAAGATCTTTTCCCTCTTTGCACACATCCGTATTCCTCTTTGCTTTCTGCTATTGCAAAATGCAATTGCTGCTAGTGTTCCTTTTGGACAGCTGAGAGCAATTTTAACAGTCACACTGAATTTTCCTGAGCAATTAAATAATCCGCAAAGGAAAATAATTCTTATCCAATTTCTGTTTTTCCTTTTTATTAGTGTTGGAAAATGACACATACCTCATAGTGCTCACTACTAAAATTTCTCATCACTGCTCCAGCTCCTTGGTATTGTCATGAAGAACAATCTTTGCATATATTTATAAAGCATCTTTTAGTCCAGAGATCTTTGAGAGAATTAATTGTGATCGAAACAGGAGTTATCTATAAACAAACTCCAGTATAAATATCATGCATTGTCTGTGTTTGTATGCTGCAGGATATGTACCTCTTCCCACAAGAAGGCAACTTTCTCTGGAACAGAACAGTAGCAGACCAAAATATCTGCACTGTCTTAAATGTGAAGTGTACTATCCAACTGAAATTGCACAGGGCACCTAAGAAAACAAAATGATCTGCAAGCTCCTGTAATCAACTTCATGCCAGAACTGGCAAGATATTTTTAGCTATGGCACACTGTTGAAGATTTATTTAGGGATGGAAGAGGTACCCAAATCTGGAGGTGGTGACCATTGTAGTTATGGTCCTGCTGCCTTCTCATCATCCAAGTTATCCTCCTACGCACAACCTTGCCTGACCTGTGAAGCAGCCTTTTCTTTTCTCTCTCCCTCCCTGCCATGATCCCTTTTACTTCTGCTCACCACTGTCTCTCCTACTGCCTTCTATAAAACTAAAATCTTGGATTTCCCTCATTTCTCCATATTATAGTCCCCTCCCACCTCTTTCCCAAGCTCCAAACTACTTCCCCAGACAGGTTTACTACCAGATGCTGTATGTTAATGTGAAGGAAAATAGGAAGAGGAAGCAACACACAAGAATCTAAGAGAAAGATGGTCTTCTGGCAAGAAGAAAAAGGAATACAACAAAACAAACCAGAGCTGTGCACAATTAGCCTGCTTTTCATCTTAGTTGCACTGAAGTAATTCAGGATGAAGTCCAATGGATGTTAAAATCAGTAGAGAACCAAGAAGAGAATCAACACCAACATGCCTGTGGTTAGTCTAGGCTTGCTTCATCTGTCTGGACTCAAGCCCTTGTTACTAATGTGTATGTTGTCTTCAGAATATCCTCAGCTGGAATATTCCAAGGTACCATCTGTTTATTTCCTGCAGATTGAGATTGGGAGCACGATGCAGGCAGCGCTCCACCTCCTCAGAGCTTGGGCTGCGCAATGACCCAGGTGCTGCAGCCAGATGTGTGCTGTAGAGTAACCTTGTCAGGGGGCCGGAGAGGAGTAGGAACAGACCAGAGGTACCCCTGCTCCTTCATCACAAGCAGCAGTTCCAGCTCCCTCATCCTCTCAACATTTAAGAGTATGGTTTGTATTCCAGTGTGTGAATACACGAAATGTCCAAATCAAACCTAGAGCTGTGACAAGTCTATGCTGTTGTGGGACATCTGCTCAAATCCAGGTGATCACCTATACAGGTTTTATAGTACTACTAAAAATCAAGGCAAAAGCAAAGAAACAGAAATGTAAATGTAAACTGTGCCCCAGTTTTTGAGAAGGGACTTCCCAAATTCTACAAAAGTGAATGTATTAGTGACCTTAATTCACACTCCTCAACCTCACAAACAATTTATGTTTGCCCAGTTTGAGATGTCACTACCCTTTACTACACAGAACAACTAAAGAAGATTGATCCTTGATTCAGAAGTACAAGTAATTAAAAAATCCCTAGAGTCTTTATAAAGAAAATGTTTCTGTGTTCCAGTTTATTTTACTACTACTGCTGGTTTATTTAGGAGACGCATCACCACTGGATAAGCAAGCATTGATAATACCAGCATCTGTTTAATAAATATTATAATATAAAGTATTGTTCTTCCACTATCCTCTTAAATAGAACAAGTTCCTGAAATTGAAAGCCCAGTAACAAAGGGCACAAACAGAACAAGAAATATTTTGGCAGCAAAATATTTCTGTTTAAACAATAGAGCTGCAAGAGCAACACCCTGTTGTAGAGCTCAGTAGAAGGGTACTGACAAATACTGAAACATAAACTGCCCAATCACTAAACTGCTTTAATATGATAAAGTTCCCCAAAATCTAAGCCATTAAACCAAAAGCCAATACAGGAGCTTGAAAATTATAGTAAACTACAATATATCACTCATGGGTGGCCTTAATGCTGAATCTGGGATGAATTACATGAAAAAAATCACAGGAAATTTTTAACACAATAAAGAAATCTGTAAGGCAAGCACAATGACTGCCATTACAGAGAATTTAGCAATCCCAAACACAACATAAAAATGTTGTGTGCTTGAAAGCTGTGCTAAATTTTCCTCTGAGAGTGTTTTATGGGATTATAAAAGAAAGAAAAATATCCTGACAACTTGAGAGAAAAATGAGTGACTTCTTAGACCAATTGATAAAGCTGGAAAGAACAGACAAGCTTCCAGGCACACAGGTGCTTCTTTGGATCTGAAATAGAAACAGCAAACTTCAAAGCTAAATGCAGGTAAAGAACAATTGTGCTGAGTTAGGACATCTGCTTTGCTTCAAATGTTTATTAATTTCTTTTTTAAAGGCTGTAAATGATGACCTGGGAAATAAATTTATAATAATATAGCCCTGTAAATGGATTATTATTCCTACAGCAGGCTTGCAATTAAAAAGGGATCTAAGGAGTAAAACTTACCCCAGCAAATCTGCACAAAATCACATTGACTTTCCACGAGATTTACAAGCCTGTTTGCTTACCTTGCTTTAGAAAATATTAATTGGATTCCTAAGTCACTTAGGTGCTTTAGAAGATTTTTACTTTCACTGAAAAAGGCAATAAACAAGTCAGGGTACTGCCAAGGAGTGGATACACATGGGTCCTTGTTGCTTACACAAACCCAACTGTGGCCGCAGAGCCACCTACGCTGGGGACTGGTGTATTTGCCTGAACAGACCTGGTAACAAGCCCAAAGCTTAAGATCTGACATAAGCACAGACAACAGACAATGCCAGGCAACACCAAGCAATGCTCTGAGGTGGCTCAGCTGTTATACATCTCTTAGGCTAGCCCTAGTAATGATGTAAATATTATTTTCTAAGTTTATAATTTGTATTTATTGAAACTTTTCACTGGAGAGGGTAGGGAAGGTGAAGCAGAAAAGTAATTTTCTGTTATTGGCCATTCAGGAATTTTATAGCTGTTACTTTTTCAATCACCTACAACAGTTTCCTTGTTTTTAGAATGAGCACATGATATCATATCCTGAGCCCTTCCCTTTTCTTGCAGCTTTCTGAGGCGCTAGGAGGAGTCCAGCTACAGTCATCGTGGGAATTGGTCTGTAATACTGTAGTGGAGCTGCTTCTGCCATCGTCCGTCTGCCTGCCTTATTCATACTCCTTAAGAAATTGCTGCTCTAGGACAAACAACCCTTTAAGCACAGTGAGTATCAGCTAAGAAAGCAAACAATCTACCTAGCTTGTAAAGTTTCATCGGAGAAAGATCACTTCTCTATGTATTTATATGCGTGTGCAGTTAGGGACACACATACAAGTGAAAGCAGAACTCGCTGTCATTTTCCATCACTGAAGTGAGAAGAGAAAGGAGAATCCTGTCCCAGCTGGGGTGAGAAAAGGGATAGCAGCAATGCGGGAGGCTCTCAGGGTGCAGAGACTGGATTAAAGGTGTGGGCTAGGTGTAGGAGAGGGCCAAGGTACACGTACTCTGCAAGGCAACATACTCATTCACTGCGGACAGACAGAAAAAACCAGCTGCTAAAATGTATATGCAAGCAGCTGTGCATGAGCACATGGCATTGTATTAATGCTGGATGACAAGCACCTCTTGTTTATTCTTAATCTTGCTTGACTTAATGAATGCAGTAGTACTAGCTAGTAACAAGCAAAATAAAAGGAGAATAAAAGAACTAGTTTCCTGCACTAATCCATTGATTCTTTTTAGTATAACTACATAACCCGCGTTGTCGTTGTTGCTACTTCTGCACTTCTCCATCTTGGTCTTTAGCTCTGAAACGCAGAGCTAAAAGTTCTGCCATTCTTGGTGGAGGGCCTAAGGTTTTGTCTAGATGTCTCTGCAATGCTGATTTAGTAGAAACTTGTTAAATATATCAATAATATATTTATAGTTATATTTATAGTGTATTAATAACTTAGTATGATCCAGAATTTGCAGTGTAAAAAATGTTACAATGAAAGTAAATTATCGGCTTGCATTTATATCTACCAAATGATATTGTAGAAGTTATTTATTAACCTAGAAAGTCGCTTTTAAAAGGATAGAAAATCTGAATCTTCCTGTGCATGTTGCCCTGGTAAAGTACCAAACACCAACTTCATTCCAAAGTTGTAAAATACTTATGACCATGCTTCACATAAAGGCCTCACTCTGTTTTGAATGGAACCAACAGAAAGCAGTAGTGATATTCTTGTGAATATTTAAGATAACAATAACTTCCTTCAGAAAAGTGCAAATAAGTTGTGTCCTTTCCCCAAACGGTCTTTGGTGAGGCAAGCAACTGTACAGGAAACACATAACCTTCGAATATGTCATTGATCACACTACTTTATCCTTTTTTTTTTTTGCTCACTGTGGTTTTGAACAACTCATTCATCAGGTCACAGCACAATGTTAGTAAAAATCATTGCTTTTTGTTATCTGCTAAACTGCATTGTGAGGTAAAAGCTCCTCTTCTGTTACAAGTTGCTGGACCCTCTTCTGTTGCTGATGTAGTTAATTTTATGACAGAACAAACCTGCCATTTTCTACAACATCGTTATGATAAGAGTAGAAGGATGCTAAAGATGTGTCGTGTGCTGCTCGGTCTAGCCTCAGTAGCACCGAGATTGCTGTACTAGAGGCGACCATTAGTCCACCTACGCCAGGGTTCTGCCTCTGACAGCACCCTGTACTAGGTGCTTCTGATACAGTTGAAAGTAAGACCAGAGTGATCAGCTGTCAAATAGGCTTCACAGGAGATTTTTTTTTAACGCCTATCAGCTACTAGTTGACTTGTACTGTGCAACATGAGGGGTTTTTAACTCTTTGATTTCATAAAATATCACAGTGGATATTCGCATTTCCATATAAATGTTTGTTTCTTGAATTCACTGAGATCTTGGTTCCAACAATGTCATGTGGCAATGAGTTCAGTAAAAAATGTGGGTTTTTAAAGAAACATTATTATTTCCTTTCTCCAGATTTAAATCTGCTGCCTTTCACTTCCATTAGATGTAAATTTGCTTATACACCATAGGAGAGAAGAACTCACCTTAGTCTTTTAATTGTGCACTCTACTGAAGAATAACAATGTATTTTTATTCTTAGTTATAGTTTGGTCTGTCTAGTTTGTGGCTATGTTTTTTTTCAATTTATAAACTCTTTTCAAGGGCTTCACCCATAGTTTTTCCTGTAGTTAATTATTTTGTTGTCATGCTTAAAAAATTCAAAGATGAAATGTGAGTTTCCTTTATAGAAACCACCCAGCTCTGCTCTTATATCCTGCTTATATATGCGTTTAATAATAAATTTTCCACCACCTTACATCCAAGAAATGTTAGGTGTGCAGCAAATGTTTAATTAATTAATCTCACAAAGAACTTGTGAGGTAGGTTCCCTCATTTTACAGGTGAAACAGGGAGTGAGACAGCTAAATTAAGTGACTTGCTTAATATCACACAGTGAGTCAGTGCTAATGCTGAAAGTAGAGTTTATGTCTTCTGGTTCCTTGCCCTGTATTTTAGTCATCAAACCAGACTTAACTCTAAAGTTGAACAAACTCCTTAAATGATTAAAATAATTGTTCTCAATTTCATGTTGGAATATTATGTTTTAATCACCTAAGCAGCTGAAACACTTGCAGAAGTTTTCCTTGCTTAGGTATTTTTTAGTCTTTCTTGTTCAGATATTCCTGCAGATATCAGCTGAATATGTTTTGTTTACAGTAATCCTGGACTCTAAAAATACATTCAAGCAGATCTCCACAAAATAAATAAGGAACACACTTAAAACTCACAGCGATCTCTTTGTTATCAATGTAGCAATGCTCTTTTTCATACTCCCAACAGCAGTTCCACTTAATAATACCCATAGCTTTAATTAATGGAGCATAGTTATTGCCCCACAGAAAGAAAAGATAGAGTGCTGGTTATGCTGTCATGACTAGATGAAAATGTAGCCTGAAGCACAAAAGAGCAATTGCATCTTGAGAAATATCTGCTTAGAAGTGCAGTTCCGAACTATATGCTGTGTAATCTCTGAATAGACTGGTACATAAAGAGGTGCGATCCTTGAAAACAAGTTTAAATGAATAGTACCTGTGTTCAGGCTAATGGTATGCTCCAATAGCTTTATAGCTTTACTGAGTATAGTCCACATACTTGTTTATGCAGATAGAACATATATAAATTTTTCCAATGCTCACTATCTTACCTGTTCAATAGTGTTCTTCAGTATAGGAAAGAATAAATGGCCCAGAAAATATGTACATAGGCATAAGATTGAAAGAGGCTCAGGAGAAGGAATGAAGAAGTAATATACTCGTGGCTTGCTCCCTATTAAACCTGGGTATAGACACAGCTGCCTGTTACACAGCCTTATTCAATCCTCTGTATCATATAGTATTTTTAGTGTGTGTGAGACAAGCAGCACAAGGCGTGGTCAGCTCCAAGATTTTTATAAAGACTTTTGCCATATGTAATGAATAGGGCATTGCTGTGTAAGCAGCCTTCCAACTTACTTGCAATTTAACAACAAAACACCTTAAAAATTCAACTGCTTCATTGCTGAATGCAAATAAAGCTCCAAGTGGTAAAATCAATCAGTAAGCACTGGCGTGCTGTATTTATGGAAACAGCTCAAAAGTAATTTAACATGTTGTACTTGTAAAGAAGAAGAGAATCGCATCTTGCCTGCTGAACTGGGGGCTAGACAGAAGGTTCCAGCTAACAAGCCAAGGAAAGATGTTCCAAGAAGGCCATTCTGTTTCCTCTCTGGGGTCAATACTTCTAATTTACCATGTTGTTTTCCTTTTGGGTTTACCTTCTCTTTAAAATGTTAACTATGAGTGTATTTTACACTTTGCCACTAGGGCTCTGTCATCAGGGATCAGCTGTCCAATATTGGTCAGAGTACTGCTCCAGCTTCGCTTTCAGTTGCTATTAGAGACTAAGGTGTTTTCCTCACAGACTTCAGAAAATGGCCTGATGCCAAGCGATGAGCAGTTTGCAAGACAGCACTCTGTCTGCGCCCATCTATCAGGGCTTAGAGATGCTGCCTTTGAAAGGGGTTTTCAAAAACCAGGCAGGAGTTGTCCAGTACAAAGTGGACAAAGAAGACACTTCTGTGACTTTCATAGACTTTGAAACCAAACCCAAGAAAGCAATGCCAATAATTGAAAATATTTCTGTGGCTCTTCACTCATGTCTCCTTTTATCCATAGTTCCTATTATTAACCCATCAAATGTAATGGTAATAATGTTTGAGAAGCTGAAAATTTTAATCAAACATTAGATAATATTTGTGAAAAACAGGGTTTGAAATTATAATGTGCCTAGGTGTTCTCTTCCAGGTTGGGAACAGAAAGAAGACTTTGTGATCTGTGTGTCTGATCAAAACTAACCAAACCAGTACAACCGAAATACATACACATACAGTTTATGGGCAGAGAATCCTTTTCAGCTAATAGGTATGAAGAATAACTCAGCTTGAGAAAATCAGGAACTGTTTGGGATAATCTGAATGAGAATGGAGGATGCATAATACAGTTTCGCATTTGAGAAGAGCTCTGACAAAATACAGGCCTTGAATTTTGGATGCAGAGAGAGTTATACTTGCTTCATCTATTACTGAAGAGAATAGAAAACAAGCCAGTCTTTATGATTAAGTAAACATCATGCTATTTTACATAATTAACTTTATTTAAGATCCTACTTTAAGGGAAAACCTCAATGTGTCCTGCCTACCTTAGTAATCTCATTACTAGTCACCGCTCTTTAATAGGTCTATCAGAGCCTTGTTGTGTTGATTCAGCACAGAAAGAAAACATTTTAGGAATGTCAGTTCTTCAAGCAGTAGGGATTATAGGCACGGTAACAGTACATCTTTGTGAAAGGTACATGCTGTCTGCCTTCATTCCCCATACAACAGTGAGAGGCAAACTGAGGTACAGCCATAGTGCTACTTTGAAGACTTAATATAATGAATATATTATTATGGAGATTTGATTCACAAAATTGAGAAAGCATTTGTGGTAATATGGTGCTTATACATTAGGGCCAGAGAATGAAATGGAAAAGAAAGTGAAAAGAAATGCATAATGAGGGAGTTGGCTTGTTTAGTTCCATTATGCAAACACAGTGAAAGGTACAAAGGTAAAGAATGCCACAAGTAACAAAAAAATCCAATATCAGTTACCTTAAATTATACTAATTATAAAAGGTGGAGTTAGCAATGCAGGCAAGATACATTTTTTCCAGCATTCCTTATTATGTGTTAATCATGGCACTGTAAAGATCCAAAAATCTTGGATCATGCAGCTTGCAAAATCCCACTAGAACGTTTCTTGCTGGAACTAGGTACAGTAAGGCAAGTACAAGCTGAAACTGTAAATATGGGGAAGGAGTTCTCTGTTCAATAAAACAAGCAGTTTCTGCTGAAACTAGTTTTGCTTGAGGAACTAATTTGTGGTTCCAAGTGTCTTTCAGTGCTGACAGCTGAAGAAGGTAGCTCTGGGCCAGATTGTAATGTTCGCTCCTTGCTCTAATGGGCGGATGTGTTTAATTAACCTTTGTTTCTGCAGAAGCAGACATTCTGGCAAGCTGTAGGAATGCTAAAGGAGGGAAATCTAAACACCAGCAAACCTAGGCACATTCTATCTATTAGTACTAGGTAAAGAATATTAATGTAGACAAATACTGTTTCCTAGGAGATAGGTTTGTATAAGCAACTTTGTAAAAGAAACTTAACATGGTTCCCTCTGTAGGGCTCCCCCCCATTAATTTCACAAGACCCAGCTATGGTCCCATGCCCTTGGGACTCCTGTCTCTCATGTCTGATTAAAGACTGGGCACAGTTCTTCAACTGGGAGTCACAAAAGCGCATATTCAAGGTGGAAATGTTCTGCTTAGTATCTCTTCCTGAGAGCTAAACCTGACAGCCTTGCTGCCTGTTCCATGTCCAGCAGTGACTTCTCCAGACACCATAGCTTGGACAGACCCTTCCCAGAGCTTCCTGTAAAGTGCAGATCTTCAGGTTTATAGCTAATTATTCAGAAGGCATATGGCAAGTCTAATGCAAAGCAGATATCCTTTGCATAAAGTTGCTGAAGGCATGGTTTTTCACTTGAAAAACTAAAGCACTGTAGATTACAGTTCATACAAATACAGCAAACTGCCTGGCCACAATGTCCCTTGGCCCTAATCTTTCACTAAAAAAAATCACCAACTTTGCATGAGTGTTTTGAAAGCATGCAAATGAGAGCTTATCTTCGCTGACCTTCATCAGCTCCATTGCCACAATAGGATCATTGTTTCCTATCTCCTCCCCTTAGTAAGCAGCACCCTCCATTCCTCTCACTTCCTTTCCGGCCCAAACCTTTCCATCTGAAAGACTTTTTAAAGCTCTGCTTTGTCATCTAGTTTTGCTACTAGCGTCATCTAAATGCCAGCCTCCTTCAGACCTGGTTGTCTCAGTCTCAGTCAGCCAAGACCCTGTTTTTACTCAAAAGGCACCTTTTAAACTTGAGTGATGGACGTTCCTTCTGCTCTTGTAGTCTTACAAACAAGGTGTATTCCCAACTGACAGAAACATTTAGGTTAAAGCATTTTTCTTACTAAAACTACACTGTAGCAACACAGTATCAATCACAATCATAAACAGTACTTTTCCCACCTCAGCAATGTGATGCAGAACTCTTAATACCGTCCAACCACCTCCACATTGTCACAGCATGCAGGAACTAGTGTTAAGGCTGCAGTTACTAAGTTCCTAATCCCATGCTTTGTCCACTGAGTTTCTGTTCCAGAATGGAGAGTCATGACAACAAATAAGGTAACCAAGGAACAATAAAACTGGCTACAGTTTCAGGATTATGAGTTCAATAGAATTCTTCAGCTTGTTCATACTGGTCTCTGTTTCTAGTAAGCACTGATGACTCCAAAAGCCATAAGCTGTGTGTTAAGTTCTTGGGTGATGACAATTTCCTTTATAATGTTGCCCAGTGTCTGAGATTGTCGAGCTAGGACTGTGTAGGTCTGCTACGAGCAGAGAGTGTCCTATTGCAAAGGAAGGTTTGCACAAAGAGTGAGAATAGAGTTAAGAGTCTATGTCCAGATATAGACGGTGATTTCCAGAAGCTCTTAGCATTGGCCAAACTCACAGCACAGTCAGTGGATGCAGTCAGGCTGACACAGATTACTTTTGAAAATTCGTCACCAGCGTGGTTCAACATGCAGCCCACTGGCCAAATCTGGTCTGCAGGATCTTCTGTCTGGCCTGAACCACCTTTTCTATGGAAATTCCAAGGAGCAAGCTGCTGCCTCATCCCAAAGAGGGATGGGAGGGAGTATGCTTCTTGCATACTCTTCTTCTGAGAGGTTGGCAAGAACAGCACCTTGATACAGATGAGTTGTCACTGTGTTTCTGTCTGAATGAGCTGCTTTTTATTGTCAATGGCCTGTCCTTAAACTGGGATCTGACTCATGCAGCCTCTGGGGCTTGACTATCCTATTAATACACTTAACGTTGCTGTAGGTATCACTCACTGAGAAGGAATGTATGACAATACATTTCTTTATATTTGTATTCTTTGTATTGTATTTGTATCTCTCTTTTCTTTGGCCATCTGCATGTGATGCTTGATGCAATTTCCCTGCAAAACTGCAGGACTTATGATTTTCTTGTAATTATGGAAATAATTTCAGTAAGTGTGAATTCTGTATGCATACAAGGATACAGGATCTCTGGGTTAATCTTGCAGGCTTTTTATTCAAGTGAATACATTCAGCAGGTTCTGGGTCCTATCCTCCTCTGGTACAGGAAGCATAGCGTTGATGGGGACTGAAAAGAAGTTACTGTCCTCGGAGTCGATAGCAAAGCTCTTTCGCTACTGTGAATAGGCACCATTCTGAGCTAATATGAAGATTAAAAGCCAATGAAAGAATTACAATATCAGCTTAGTTTTAACATAATCTAAGTATGAACTACCAAAACTGAGCACTCTCACTTAAATACAAGTTGAAACAATTACTTTATCTTCAGGGAGACTCTCTAAGTAATTGAGATGGACGTAAATCTCAGCTGAAACTTCTGCTTGAGGAAAAGTGCTACTGGATATGTCCATAGCTTGGTTTCAGTACATGCAGCCATTTACAGTACAGGGGAAAGCTACATTAACTTTCAGTCAAGCTAAAGGGGTATCTCTCCTGATTTTGACAGATGGCAGTTAATTACATTTTTCTTCTTTGGAAGAAGTATATATTTCTTTCTTTTGTTAGCATGTCTGATAATGGCAGGGGATTTTTCTGAGGGTAGTCTTGGAACAAAACTGCAGCTCCAGGCACTCTGTAAGAAGCCAAATACAAGGGAAGGGTGGAGTAAAGTTGCTATCTGATAATAGGAATAGTCTACAAGCAAGTTTCCTTATCTCTCTTCAGTACTTGTTTTTCAGAAAGTAACGGTGATGAAAAGGCAGGAGCTATTCTTCTCTGCTGTAAATTCTTTTCTGATAAGTCTTTGGGAAGAAATCACAATGCTATCTTCATTCAGATCCTTCCTAAGATGCATTTCTTCCATAATGTGTTTCTATGCTAATCCACTAGGCGTTGCTATTTACATCTTTAAAAGAAACAAAGTACTTAACCTGGACCGATTGTAGATTAAGAATTACTAAGGGCATGCATGTCCCACAGAAAACCATAGTCCATGGAAAGAATCTATTGCCTCCTGGCAGTAGTTCTTTATATTGTGTTTTTATTTCTTATTGTTGATTGTAATCTCTACAGGGAAGGGGTGTTTGTCTTTATGCACCTTTAAGGCACCAAATATGTCTGTAACTTTATGCAAATTAGCAAAGATCAAGAAGGAAACAAGAACTAATTTTAAAATACAAATTAGCTTCCCCTTGAATAGCAGTCGAATTCTACTCTGTCATCCCAAAGTAAATCCTGATTTGGTGCTGAAGTCACTGGAATGGAATATGGTCATAGCTCTTGATGCAAAGAAAGACTGAAGGGGAGAGGAGGCCAGTAATGCTGCATCTAACAGATTAATTCCCATTATCTTAGACAACGCAACCATTAAATAACCCTAGCCTTCTCTTCAGGACACACTGACTCTATGCTGCCTTGTGCTATAGACTGCTCATGTAACTCAGAAATGCACATCTTGTATTTAACAGTGTATAAAGCAGTGGTTCCCAAACCAGGCACTGTTATAACTGAAGAGGTCAAAACAGTTTCAAACGAGGTCACAAGATATATGTAATTCAATTCGATCACATATTTGGGGTTGCATTAAATTCTTGCTCTACAATAACAATTTTTTGCAGTGAAAATTTGGGGAACTGCTGTGTTTTACTCTGTGAAAGACTGGGTGGAGAGACTATTTCCTCTGAGTCATCAGTGAGAAAAGTCCATTATTACAGGGGTGAAACATGTGAACAGGACAGCTAGAATTGAAAAAATCCCTAAAACTGTGAACTTTTCAAATCTGCTGATACAGTATATTTCAAGCCCAAAGGTGTCAACACCATTGCTTTTCAAAATTTTAATTAATCTGTATGTCCAAAATATTATGTTGCTATAATAATTATCATAACAAAGTTAATTATAGATCCGTCCTTCACAACCAAAATACACTTACCACTAGGTAAAACATGGCAGTTATTTATGCATGATATACAACGGATGAGAAGAAAGAAGTAAGATTATTATATCCATCAGAAATGTCTGGACCCCCTTTTTTTTCGCAGTGTGTGCATATCTGTGCTGGAATCTGGGAAGGAAGCCCTGCCAGTAAAGGCACGGGATGTTGTAGAGGCAGCAAGCTGGGAGTGGGGAAGGAAGGCAATACTTCCTGATGCTCATTAGCAAGCTCAGAGGAAGGAGAGCATCCTGCCTAGTCATGCTAAATCAGCTAGACAGTCCCTATTAACACAATCCCTTACCCATCCTTAAGCAGAAGGATATTCAGATTTGGTTAGGAAAGAGAAGCTATGACTTTGTACATGGGTGTGCAAAGCGCCCATTAAACTTCACTCTCCTATACTATGACATCCTAATTTGTTCAAGGAAGCTCTAAAATTAAGAACCTGAGGGCTTACCTATCTTTCTTTTGTCTCCCTTTATCAAGCACACTTGCTCAGTTTTCACCTTTTTATGCTATGCCTCAACTTAAATATTTATGCTATGTCCCCTCAAAATCCTCAGCTGAGAACTTTTGTCCTTTCAGCTGCACAACTACTGCATTCCATTTGTTAATTTGTGAATTTCAAATATATTTAGTGTGACTAAATAGCAGAGTTTGAAAAACAGTGGCCTGTCTTTATACACAGAACTGCCATATCCCCTAAGCCAAGGCAATTCAATTCTGACCTGGAAAGGGACATAAGACTTCAGTCTCTCGTGCCCTAGTAGTCCTTCGCTTCTTGTCTAGAAGTTGCCGGTTCCACAGGCAGATTTTGTAACATTAATATTTTCAAGAACCAACCACTGTTAACCACATACGGCATTTAGACAAATTGACATAAATGGCAGCTTAAATGACAGATTTAAAGCTGTCATCCTCATGGGGTGACTCCACACACAAGTTATTATCAGCAACATTAAATTGCAAAACCACTTGTAAAACCTTTGTTAAATAATATAAATTGAAACTGGGATATCCTCAAACCAATATAAATAACAAGTCATACAGACCAGAATACATTAAATAAAAAAACAGAAAAAAACAACAAAAACCTTAGAAAGGAAAAACATACAAAGAAGAATGCTGATGTTAGGCTAAATTCTCAGGCTATGTTTCATTACTATTACTGTTACCATTTATCAAGGACTTCCAAGCCAGTTCTGGTATTTCTCCCCTTTGTGTTTATAACTCCGACTGTTACATTCTGAACTCTCACGTTCGTAGCTAAACTTTCCCTCTTAAAACTGAGTCCACATTATTTCTGGTCAGATTTGGATCAGCAAAGCAGAACATTTCCTGTCCTTGGGCGGATGAATCTACACTGGATATTAGGAGCCTGTGTCAGCACTAACAGGATGCAGACCAGGAAGCTATGCATTTTATTAACAGGAACTAGAAGAAGAGTGGCAAAGTTTTGGCAGAATTAGAATGAAATGTTTGTACATGGAACAGAGGAAGAACTGGAACTAAAACATTTTTTATATAACTAAAATAAGGCTGCCAGCAAACTAGTTTGGTAGATTTGGAAATCATCAGGGGCTTATGAGAAAAAGCTCAAGCTCACAACCTAGGATTTGAATGAAAGCTCTAGCTGCCTAACTAACTGGAGCTGTGTCTCTGGCATGCTGAAAAAGGCTGCTTTGGTCAATCGAGAGTACAAATGAGTTATGTCCTGGAGCAAACAAGCCATAGACACTCTACTGACAAATGAATAGTCAAAAGTTTGGAATCTAACAAAAATGGAGCTAGAATTAATATTGGTCAATAAGAATAAAAATGGACTCAAATTCTCGTGCTGGAACACAAAGCATGCTTCCCAGGGAGCTAACAGTGCACATGGACCAAAACACAAATAGGAAGTAGCTCTGTGGTGTGGATCTAAAATAAGACCAGGAGTAGCCACAAGTGTGGTGCCATCCAATGTATCCTAGCTCTGTCCGCTGGACTAGCATGTTTTCATACCTCTTCTACCAGCAACTCAAGAGTCTCCCCATGATCCAAACCTGTGACAGAGCAACCTTGGTTGTTGGAAATCTGCTAGATGAAGTAGGAATGTGCGTCAAAAAAAGCTGATAGATGTTTTATTGGTCAGCTTTACAGGCTGGTCTTCCTGTTAATTATGACTTTCCACTGAATGAAGTCTCTAACAGGGATAGGTGAGCATGGTCCTCCATTAGCTGGCTGGAAAAGCATTAAAAGCCTTATTTCTTCCATAGCCAAAAGGAACATGTATTTAGCTTGAGGGATATGGAAACTGTCTTTTTTGAGAAATAAATTCCACAGCCTTTTTCGTTCCTGATTTGTGACCTTGAGATCTGTAAAATCATGCAGTATCCTCCTTTATGACAGCTTCAGATTTATTACAACTAATGTGGTAAGGGGAGCAGCCCTTTTATTATAAGCTTTTAAAAGGGAGGAGATGAAAGTTGCTGGTGAAATTAATGCTGTAGGTGCAGCAACCAAGGACAAAGCATGGCAATCACACCTACCTGTTTTTACACTTGTGGCTTTTGGGAACTGACAGGAAATATTACTTTTGATTTATATGTATTTCTGAGAAGCAAGACCTGGTAATTATCAGGTAGTTCACCTGTCATGCAACAGCTATGTCAAAAGCCAACAGCTAAACTACAAGGCAGAATGACCTTGTGTGTGGAGTCATCCCATGAGGACAGCTTTAAACCAAGCTGGAAAATTCTGGGGATGAGACAGTGTGTTTCCCACAGCCATTGAATAAATCTCTTTTAACTAGAATGAACTCATGTATCTGAGGTCTCTTAAGGCCCTCTGGAATCATATTATAAATGATTCCTATATGATTATATAATCATTCATATATAATCATATTATGATTCCTATCTTTTAATGCAGATAATCAATTCTTCTAACACAGGTAAGAGTCCTAGGTGAACCTTTTACTTCTATTTGCAAAATAGTGCCCCATCAGAGGTTTTGAATTTCTTTCATGCTGCAGTCTTTACCTGCTTCTACTTTTTAACTGCATTTTTTGCATGACAGGAACTAAGAAACAAAACTTCCATGAAGATACATAGAAACCTTAATGACAGAAAAGCTAGCTATGGCTTAGTGTACTGAAAATTTTTGTGGGAATCACAGCTCTCTCTGGGCAAGGAATTCTAGAAAGAATTGTAAAGATGAGCTCATTTTTAGCCAGTTATTAAACATGACCCCTGAAGTTTAAGGAAATTTGAACTCTACAGGCAGAATGGTGCTGCAACTCTTTCTGCCATGATTCAGAATGTCTTTAGAAATGGCAGCTTAGACCTATCTCTGTTAATATCATACAACAAAGTAAGAAAGTACAAATCAGCTAAGTGGAAAAGGAACTGAGTTTTACCATCTTGTCCTGAATTGAAAGCTTCCCAAATTACCCCCAGAAAACCCTTGAGAGATTTAAGAAAAGCCACAAGGAAACTGTTGCTGAGCCTTCAGTACTGAGAAGTCAAAGGAGCCCAGCTGATCCAAACAAAGGATTCTTTACATGCTAATCAAAAGAGAGATTCAGCAGGTGGCCACATTGCTTAGGCTCTGTGAAAAGAAACTGAAAAGGCAGAACTACATCAAGCTGAATCTAGCATGGCGTGACATGACTATTCCATTTTGCATTTGACATAATGGATACCTTCAGCCACAATGGCCAAATCCATAGCATTTTTGCTTTCCAAAGAGCACGAAGGACTGCCCTTTCTTGGAAAGAAGTGGCAGCTGCCACAAGACTATAATAAAATCTCAGGCTTGATTTATTTAAAGATATTTTCTAAATTTACAAGGAAATAACTTGTTGGGTTAAAGCATTTGTCAAGAAAAGATAAATTGTTAAACATTTGGATCTTCCATTTACTTTGCCTGTTCCCAGCTAGGTACCTGCCTCTTAGCTGTCCTAAGGGTCTTGCATCCTAAATTAATTATAACTGTTAAATGGAAGAGCTAAGATCACAAACATTATGAACTACCACTCTCTTAAGACCTCTGGCAAAAGGATTGGGTAGACTTTGGGGAAAGTAGCATCTTAAGCCGTTACAGTAAGATTCAGTAACACTCTCAGATCCCTTCTCTGAATGTAATCTACGCAAGCCAACAAGTTCAGTGGGAAGCTGATAGGAAATTACTTAGGAAGAGGGTATCTTGTAAATCCTGCCCTTCTCCATAAATTGAAAGAGGGGAGGAAAGGGAGAGTAGCAGTCTTTTCTTTCAAATTACAGGAAGAAGATGTATCCTTCATATGCAAGGTCTTAAGGGATACAGCATCTATCTAGCATGTAGTAAACCGGACGTCAACTTCCTCCTCTCCTGAGGTGATTTGAGCCCATATCTAGTAGGGAAATGCCCCAAATAGCAAGCCAAAGACTATCCTATCCTACGCAAGGGGTGTATTTAGTCCTTGTTGAAGCTGATCCATTTTGCGTGGAATACTATTCACTAAACCAGAGACAGTACAAGCAAGAGTGATCTATCTTATCTAACGGTTACAGCACATGCCGAACAGTCCTTGCTCTCATAAAGATGTCACAATTTATATTGACTACACTGGTGGCATCTGTGCCTTTACAATTCTAGCTTCCATGGGCAGGCTTATCTTATCTGCTTGGTACCGTCCACCTATTTCTATGAACCAGGCACAGTATAAATGACCAATGCTAGTTTTTAACCTTATCAATTAACTTACAGTGACCCACATAAGAGTTTAAGCTTGAGGTTTGCAGACTGAAGTCTTCTATTGATCTGCAGAAGGGAAAAAACATTATTTTTTCCCTTATACTGTGTATATGCAGATACCACTTGTTATCTGCAGAAACCAATTCTTGAAGGGAGTTTGCTTCCTTTTTCTGTTCAGCTCAAATAATGATGATTACAATGCTTCAATATGAAGTTGATTTTTACACTATACAAACTGTCCTGAGAATTAATTTGGCATGCACCATCAAACACTTCACTTATGACAACTTGGATTTCTCAACTGGCACTAAAAGTTTCCGGAATAGTCTCCCTAACTAATCAGTTTTCATCCCTTCTCTCATTCCAATAATATAATTGTTAATGTCCAAGGCTAAGAGCAAAGAGAAAATAATCAAGTGACACCAAAAACAGCATGAAGAAAATCACCATAAAATCCAATGCTCAGAGACAGCAATGTCTCAGATGGTGCTGCTTAGAATCAGACTACTAGTTTCTGGGCTAATTCTCCATTCTCTGTGTTGAAAGATTCCATATTAATTTTGATGCATTGTGAACTGCCTCCAGAGAACTGAAAGACTATATTATGGGCCACCTTCTCCATTATCTGACCATTTCTGTAGTGATTTAAATATGTATCGATTCTCATTTAGCATTTTGCAGATGTTTTCACAGGTAGTAATCAGTATGGAAGCAAAAAAGTAGGGGAAAAGCAGGCCTTGTATGTCTTATGACCTGGTTGTAATTCCATTTAAAATGTTAGAGTTATTGCATGGAAAAAGGAAAA
Source organism: Mycteria americana (assembly GCF_035582795.1). Lineage (NCBI taxonomy): Eukaryota > Metazoa > Chordata > Aves > Ciconiiformes > Ciconiidae > Mycteria > Mycteria americana. The sequence continues at coordinate 30,176,093 of NC_134373.1, forward strand.
CCTTAAAAAAGGACAAGGGTTATAAGGGGAATAAATATAGTTATGTGAGCCAGATCAAACCAATTCATTTTCTGCTACTGGAAGTCTGATCAGAAAAAAATGAAGCTAAAGGTCTGTTGTTGCCCTTCAAGAAATCCAGCTTGAGGATGAAATTCATGCCTGAATGCAGAGAAGCAATTTTGAAAAGTCAAAGTTTGATTTATTGTTCTCTGAAAGGTTGTGTAAAGCTTCTTACTAAAGATCTCAAAGTTACACAAAGGTAGTTTGTATGATTAAGGGCAATCATAGTTCTAAAAGACTCCTAGAAGATATAGATACAGCTTCGGCTTATTTCTTATTTACTGTAAATTTTATTTTTTCATTCTGACTAGATGGAACTTCTTAAATTAATTTTGTTGTGGTTTAGCTTCAGTCAGCAACTAAGCACCACGCAGCCGCTCGCTCACCCTCCCCCCCAGTAGGATGGGGGAGAGAATCGGAAGAGCAAAAGTAAGAAAACTCATGGGTTGAGATAAGAACAGTTTAATAATTAGGAAAAGGAAAAAAAAAAACCAACAACAACAACAATAATAATAATAAAATTGCAACGAAAAGCAAAACAACAAAAGAGAGAGAGAGAGAGGAACAAAACCCAGGGGAAAAAACCCAAGTGATGCAACCCCTCATCACCTGCTGACCGATGCCTAGCCACTCCCTGAGCAGCATCGCTGCTCCCCTGTCAACTCCCCCAGTTTCTATACTGGGCATGACGCCATATGGTATGGAACAGCCCTTGGGCCAGTTGGGGTCAGCTGTCCTGGCTGTGCCCCCTCCCAGCTTCTTGTGCACCTGGCAGAGCAGGGGAAGCTGAAAAGTCCTTGAGTAGTACAAGCACTACTTAGCAACAACTAAAACATCGGTGTGTTATCAACATTATTCTCATCCTAAATCCAAAACACAGCACTATACCAGCTACTAGGAAGAAAATTAACTCTATCCCAGCCAAAACCAGGACAAGTTTTTTCAACATTTGCATTACAGACACACAGCAGTAGTGCAGGTGCAGATCTGCAGTATATGATATCTATAGATTCTGCTCTCTTCTATCATAATGTCAAATCGAGTAAACAAGATTTGAGAAAGCCAAGATATAACACTGTTCAATAAACTGTAGTTGATAAAAAATGTCCAGAAAAGCCATTCTTTGGCCATTCTGCTCTAGGGCAGAAAATCTATAACACAGCTTGCAAGGTCTTAAAATGTGGCCCTGTAATGAAAGGGAAAAGACAAGACCAAGTTAAAGCAAATGTTCACTGCTGTCAGCAAACAATTTCTTTTATGTCACAAATATCAGATGAATTTAGGATTTCAGTCATTTATTTTGAGGAGATTAGTTTAGGTAGAAGGGTGGGTGGATTTGCTTGCAAGTACATAATGCAGTTCTCTGTGCCGTAAATCAGTGTAGCTCCAATGAAATTTGGGAAAAAGCAGCATTTCTGACCCTTAAACATGATTTAATTGTGTCTAATCACAATGGCTTCAACTTTTAAATTAAAAATATATAGGTACACGCATATATATGCATATATATGCATATATCTACTCAAAGGTTCTTTTCTCCTTATATTGCACCTTTGCTTGCTTCTATTACCCACAGGATCAGAAGTCTCAACTCAGAACTTCCTGGCTCTTGGAAATTATTTCCGTTTTTATTTTAATGCGGTGCTTCTGTTTTATTTTTATGGTTTTCCAGAAATAAATCATAATGAAATCACAAAACTTGGGGACTGAAGAGAAGCTTGGGCTGTGGGCTTGCAGTGCCTGATGGAGTCCCATACTTACACTTTGGCCAAGGTACATTACTTTTGCAGACTGAGGACCCCACAAACCAGTACAGCTCCTTTCAAGCTTTTTCAAAGGAATATGAGCCTTAATGTAAATTGCATCAGAAGATAAACGATATTTATTTTTTATTTACAATTTATTTATTAACAGGTTGACTATTAATCTATTAATATGTTAAATAGTAGATTGCTACTACTGACATAATTAGCTTCTAGCAAATAGTCTTTTCTAAAAATTTAATCTCTGACTCTTTTGACGGAGCCTAAGTATGTGCTACTGTTCACTGGAAAGATAAAAGACAATACAGAAGCCAGAATGTTATGGGATACAATGCATGCTTATTTTGAAATTACTTTCCTTAATCCTCTAATGTAAAGCATATTGTACTCATTGATTTAACATGAAAAAAAAAAAGGAGAGGCTGTTTATAGACTGAATTAGGTTATCAACCACAAGTAACATGTCTTTTCTAGAGAAGAATGCTGTGTAAACTAACATATGAACATACAGCTCAATACTGAAAATTTCTCAAATGCAGCAATATTATCACAGGACGGTATTATGTTCTTAGCAAGCTCTATAATTGAGAATAAAGTAATGTCATAACAATATGATACTTACACTAGCATATTCATAGACACACAAACTTCCTCATAAACGTCACTGGTGGAACAAGTTCCTACAGGTTTCCTACAATACGCACTTTACCCACTTTTGTGAGGCTTTCACCTCTGGGTTGAAACACAGCAAGTGATGAACAATGAAGTGTTATATTGTGTAAGTTTAGGGAGTAATAAGTCTGTAGCAAAGTGCAGCTGAAGAGGAATTTTGGTAGACAAAATTTGTAGCCATTTGTTTCACCATTTGTTTCACTTCATACAGAACCTGGATTTCCAGAAGAGATTTTCCATTCATGTTCACATTCAGACCTTCTTTAATTTGACATTTGCCAGCATGATAGTGTAAAGTTATGTTGTAGGTGCAAGAAAAGTCCGATTTTTTAGCCACTGAGTCATATCAGAGTTAATTCTAGAAGGTGTGCCATTGATGAATAGGTAAAGTACCATCATAACAATAACTAACTTTATTACAAAATTCAGGTCCCAAGATCCCTCTTATAAATTGTGAGATCCTTGGGGAAAACAAAATTCTATTGCCACTTAAATGGTAAAGGGGCATCAAAGCTTCCAAATGTTTGCAATAGATGTTGCAATTAAACACTCAAAAGAGAAAACTGCATTGATAACAATGAAGATAGCAGACTAAATATGAAAGGCTTTTATGGCATAAGAATATGTTTGCATAAAAAACGGTCTGTTTTAATTTGCACAAGGTCATTTTAACCTCATTCTAAGTTACCTTAACTTAATTACAGACTGCAGACAGAAGTAAGTACTTAAAAAATATATCATTTTAATTGACAAATCTTCTTTCTGAAGTGTTGATCCCACCCTGCTAGAATGCTGGTTGCTATCAAAGCCAGTAATTTTCATTATTAATTTAATATATTTGTCAATAATTTCATCTGGAAAATTTGATTAAAAAATAAGGGACATCAGATCTGTTAACATGAAATCTTTCCAAGCATGCTCAAATCACTCTCCAACAGCAGCTATTCAACAAGGTAGCACTGTTAACTCAGTGAGCTAAAGTCTCAATAATGTTAGCTGCCTTATTATTCTGGAAAAATCCCCTGCCTGCGTAATTTATTGAATAATGAATAAATAATAAATAATTAATAAATAGTACTGAATAAAACTGAATCATTCCAGTTTTTACGCAACTGGCTTCGGTGTGATAATGATAATCACATTCAACTTTATCTGTAAGACATTAAAGTACGCTCTCTACCCTACATATAACTGGTAAAGCTTTAGTTAACATATCTGCTTCAGCAGTGCACTTCAGGAAACGTGGGCCAGCTGGAGGGAGTCCAAAGAAGAAAGAGTGTGACTGGCAATTAGGAAACAAGACCTATAAAAAAACAACTGAAAAAACAGGTGTTCTTTGAAGGAAGAAAAGAATTCTGAGGAGTGAAAAAATAATGACTTTTGAATATTTAGCAGATTGATGCAGAAAGAAAAAAAAAATCTGACTGCTATGTCCAGTATGCAACTATTTAATATGCTTAAACTGCAGTAAGGGACATTTAAGGTACATGTTGTTGATTTTTTTTAATGATAAAGTAATCCAATATTTTAAATAAACTGCTATGATGATACTGCAATCTTAATTGCATTAAAAAAATACATGCCAAAAATTATATATGTATAACCGATCTTGGCTTTGGGCCATGGAATAAGACTACCTGACCTCTTATGACTCTCTCTAGACCATTTATTTTCTTTTGATTCTTGGCTATCAAGATATTTACAATAAACTTAGCTCCTTCTGTAAAGGCTCCAAGGTCAGGCCCTAAATCTGTCATGCTGTTGATAATCACGACAATCAGAAGTATAACACTTGTAAAACTGGAATGTGAAATCCCTTACCTCACAAAATGTCAGTGAGAATCTCCTTAAAAATGACCTTGTGATACAATCCTGACAAATCCCAGCTGTATCTGAAATGGAAAGGTGATTTGATAGTGAACTTTATTTTAGTGTGGTGACTTCCTGCTCTCCCTAACAAAAATGAAGTGCATGATATAGTCAAAATGCATGAACTCCTACAAGGCCAAAACCACAGTCATATTTCATTTACTACTGTTTGTTTCTGATATATTTTAGTTTACTGCTTTATGGTTTTTGAATGCTGAAATTCATAAATCATGGCAAGGTCAGCTTCATTCTCTTAAGTATACAAATAATCTGTAAAATGTAGTTCTTGTTAGACTATCCATGCCGAGAGAGAAAATCACATTTGACTAAATTATTTTTATTTTAGAACAAACTCTGTTTGAGTGCACACTATGTACATGTACCTATTCTGATGAGTTATCTGAGCCTAGATTAACTCTGGCAGCTGAACTCTGCACATACAAAAAATGTTATATTTTGAGAACAAAAAGGACATCCCAGCATTCTAGATAATCCAAAAGGTTTCTTTCTGTTTTCCCCAATTAGCTTTCTTCTGTTCTCCGTAGTTTTATGCTAGCATTCATTTTGATTGAAAAATGGTTTAAAAAGTAGGATAACAAAAAATACAGTGGCTTTGGATTGAATAAGTTAATAAAAACTTACGGGTCTAGTTACCTTTGCTGAACCATTGCTTTGTGCTGCGCAGGTGCTACAAGGGACTGGCTGTGTGTAACTAAGAATTCCTTCAGAGAGGGACAAAACCTCCCTGCTGCTTTAACCTGTTCTTACGCTACTGGCTCAGCCTCAGTGCTGGAAACGTGGCAGGACCACTTCTTTCTCCACTGACCCCTGACTTCTTTGTGGTTATTACTGGCAACAGTTCCTGTCTCAGCCTCTTGTAAACTAAGGCTGGGGTAAAAGTTGTGAATCAGGTACCTGTCCTGCAGCTGTCCCTCTTCAGCATTCAGATGTCAGCAGAGAAGAAAAACTGCCTCTTATTTCTGTTATTGCCAGAGACTGCAAAGGACATCACTAAATCTGCAAAGACTGACTTCCTAGGTAAGGAAAGGGATCTTGAATTGCAAGGGAATCCACTGATTCCCTTGCAATTCAAGATCCTCCCTCCAAGTTCCTCATCAGTTTATATACCTTTCTTTTTACCCCTGAGATTACTACTACATGTAGTACTACGACTACTCCCTGCAGGAACAGGGAATTCCTTCTGTCCATTATTTGCAGCCTGCTAGGCCTTATAGTTCCTCAAATACATTTTTCCTAATGGGCTCCTTACCTTGTCCCTCCTGTAGTCACTGGGCGGGGGGGGGGCAGATATGCTACAAAACACTGTCAAAGGAGAACTGGGTATGCAGATGGTGGTTTTACACAAACACTGTACAGGCGCAAACGACAAACATGGAGGCCAAGGCAACTGCCAGTCCCATCTAGCATGAATTTACCAGAAAGGAGAGGGAGATAACAATGTTAGCCTCTCTCCCCTCAGCAATGGTGGATCTGGTATTCTTGGGATCTGATCGATAGATCCCATAAAGTTCACACAGCTCCCCTCTTCCCTGCAGCACTCGGGCTACGTTTGGGGGTTTACCACCCATCTTACTAGGAATGGGTCTAATACCATCTTTTCCTTTTAATTCCTTATATACATCTCCTTGAGTTTCTTTCTCAGTCAATTCCACAATAAAAAAAGAATTAAAAAAAACCCAAACAAATCGAGCTGGGTTGTACATCTTTCCCATTACTAGTTTCTAGAACTAATTTCAGCTAATTCTTGTTTCAGCTAACGGTCTTTTCTAGAATACACTTCTACTTATAAAATAGAACAGCTCAGAAGGGAAGTATGAGTCCTAATCTTTGCAAAGAAAAAATGTTTGCTGCTCAGTTACCCCACTACACTTACCATTGTTCATGACTCTAGCAGTGACACAGAATGCCCTGTTACATTCTTAGTGGGCTAGAAACTAAATGCACGCATCAAAAATACTGTCCCTATCTCTAAGAAGTTGCAGTTTAAAACATATTATGGCATGATAAAGCAACAGCTGGAGATAAATTTTTCACCTCTGCTGAAATCTTACTTGTTTAGAAAGTGAATATTTATTGTCTGCAAAGCACTTAAAATAAGAAAAGGAATTTTCTCCCCTAAATTGTTCTATAGAATTTTTCTTCCTAAAGTACTGAAGTAAAAATATATCTGTAACACCTATGGTAACCATGGAGATTATACCAGGCAACATGCATAATGATTCAAAATGTGGCATCAGACAAATGTTCTTTGTCATGACTGGATTACTACAAAGAAGTAGGTTTCCCCTAAACAATTTGCAGAAGCAGGATAGATGTGGTTAATTTCTCAACCCTCTTTTTTGCAAGGGGGAAAGGGAAGTGTCAGCACTGTGGTATGGGCAGCAGACTAATACTGTGTTCGGTTTGAAAAGACCCAGCTTCCCACGTTCTTGGTAGTTTCACCTCATAGATATGATTTCCTATTTATCTTCTGTGAATAGTCACATCAGAGCAACTGGTCCCACCACATTGCCTGCAGGACATGAAAGATGGCCATGGAGACATATAGTTACAGAATAAATAGGAAACAGTTCTAATTAATTTTTACTTGGCTTTTTTTAGGACTACATACAAATCACAGAATCACAGAATCGTATAGGTTGGAAAAGACCTTTCAGATCATCGAGTCCAACTGTAAACCTAACACTACCAAGACCACCACTACACCATGTCCCTAAGCACCTCATCCAAACGTCTTTTAAATACCTCCAGGGATGGTGACTCAACTACTTCCCTGGGCAATGCACAAAATCTATCTTAAAAACAATTCATGCATAATCCTAGAAATACCAAGATTTGGGTAATTTAAGCGTTAGCTATAAAAAAACATTCATTCACGTTTGGCAATATTTCTTCCTCTGCTTATTCCTTCTCTGCATGGATGGCATCAAATAGTAAATAGCTCTCAGTCTGCCAGCCTCTAATGCAGGATGAATATTGATGCTGTTCGCACTCTGATACAATCTATAATGCAGAGGGGAAGAATTACTGGAATTGGGACCTCTCCCAGTAAACAAACCCAAAAAGCGAAAGTAACTTTTCCACCTAAGGGGTTACTAAAATCTGGTGTTTTGCAGTTAAGTTTGAGTTAGGAGGAGAAACTGATGATGATGCAAGGATGATGTCAATACTGTTTATTTACATACAATGTAGAAGATACTTCCTTTTTATGCGGTCCTGAAGTACTCAGCTGTTTCTCAGAGCCACACACCTACTTTTTTCTGCCTCTGTAACTTCTTTTTTCCAATTCCTGGCATTTTTTTGCCAACCCTGAAATTACAGATTATAGTAAATCCAGTAAGTCCAGTTCCTCCTCCGCCATTTTATTTTGTTTTGGCAATAGGCCATTGTTTCACCTATCACTTTTATAAAGCTGGATTGCGCTTTTTTTTTTTTCTCTATTTACTTGTGGGAGGCCTTTTTTATGCTCTACAATTTCAAAATACAATTTCACCCAGCCATCGATAGATAGTGGTAGAAGGTAATTAATTATTTCCCTTTCTCTTCTGTAGGAGGCTACAAAGAGGCTCAATGTAGAAGCAGGAGTTAACACAACTATTTAACCTGTTACTTCTGTCCCAGAGGACCTCAACCCCCAGAGATCAGTGGTAATAATGACTTCCATCATTTCTCAAAGTGGGTCTTATCATGCAAAGCACTGTTTTTCTAGAAGGAAGAATTTTACCCAACATACTCACTCTAACTTCAGTGTGTGGAATTTAAATAGGTCAACATTTAGATCTAGAAAAATTAACTAAATTAAAGCAGAGAGAAAAGGTATGTTTTCCTTTGTAACTGGCAAGACAGCAATGTCTGACTGTGTGACTGGTAACATTAGAATTGGCCAGAGACAATTTGGATTTGGTGATTGATAAAGATTTGAAGAAGTAATTGCAGTAAATATAGCAATAGCCATGATTTTTTTTTCCCTGAGCCCACATACATGGCAGTATTGCAGTACAATGATTTAATGAAACACCCAGCACCCTCAACGCTTATGAGAAGCAGGGACATTGCCATTCCTTTGCCTTCTGATCTCAGAATTATTAATTTCTGCAGCCATCAGTAGAATTTGCACTGAAATACGTGATATATTTAAGACAGAGCCCTTCCTAACTTCTTTTGGGTCAAAGCAGAGCCTGTAGGGTCTATGGGCTCGGCCTCCCAGCGGGGCTCTCTACTGGACTCTGGGGGAACCAACGCTCCCGCAGATCCCCACAGGCCCCTTTCCCTCACCGACGGAAGCAGCAGGCTGGGCAGCCCCTTCCTGCTGCTCTTTGGCTGCTCCCGTTAACAGGACTGGACCCGGCGCGAACAGGTCCAAACTCGCACGCCTCCGCACCGGCGGCCGACGCCCGCTGGGCACCGCACGCCCGCCCACGGCGCGGCACAGGCCCCGCGCCGCCCGCGCCCCCTCCCCTCAGCGCCAACCGCCCCGCCCTCGCCCCGCCCCGCTCCGCCTCCCAAGCCGATTGGCTCGTGGGAGCCACGTGACCGCCGGGAGGACGGAGGAGGCGGTGCCGGGGCGGGCGCGCGCTCGCGGGGAGCCGGGCCCGGCGGGAGCGGCGCCGACGAGGGCGGAAGTGCGCGGCGGGGGCGCGCGGGCGGCGGCACCCCAATGAGAGCGCGGGGGGCGCCGGCGGCGGCGGTTAAAGCGGAGCCGGGCGCCGGGCTGGAGCCGCAGCGCGGAGCCGGGTCTTAGCCCCCAGGTGAGGGGGAGGAGGGGGTGTGCCTCGGCGCGACTCCGGGCCCCCCGCTTCGGGGTTGCGGGGAGCTCGGCTGTCCCGGCCCCGCTCTCTCGGTAAGGGGAGGCGGGAGCTGCCGGGTCCCGGCCGCGGCCTGAGCGGGCCTGGGCTACGCCGGCCGGGAGATGTGGCTGTAGTCCCTTCCTTCCCGTCTCCCATCCCCCCCCCGCTTTCTGTGGAGAGGGAGGGGAGGTGTCACCCGGGGGTGCGGGGCAGCCCCTTCCTCCCGGTGCGTGGGGCGAGGAGAGCCCGGCGGTTCCTCCTACCTCGGGACGCGGCTCCTCGGCCCTCGGAAAGCTTTGGGGTGAGGAGGGAGGTGGGGGAGGCAATGCCTCGCGTGTAGCCTGTGTCCCTGGGCCTGCGTGGGAGCCGGAACGGGAGGTGAGGAACGCTGTGCTGCAGCCCCGCTCTCGTGGGTTTGGCTCCTCTGCTGCGTCCCGGTGGCGTCGGGGCTGCGGTGGGGTCGTCGGAGCTGGGTGGTTGCTGTGACTTGTACCGACAAGTGGGGGAGGGAAAGGGCGAGGGGAAGCTGGCCTTGAGTGTTAGTTTCTGTAGCGAATTCCTTCCGTGCAGGCTTCTCTGCCTTCCCTCGGCTGCCCTGGGATAAGTGATAATGTTTCATCTGTGCGAGATAAACGGAGGGTTTGAGATGCTGTCGGTCTCAGCTGAACCAGAAGTTTCTCAGGCATCTTGTTTTATCTGGCCAGGTTCTCCCTGGGCTGCTATTTATTCTCCCTCCAGCCTTACTGGTGTAGATCTGGGAGGAGGAGAAAGGTGGTGCCTGAGTGTGACCTTACCAGGAGAAGGGCAGGGACAACGATCGTGAGACAGCAGCCCAGTCATGCTTCCTGAACAGCTGCTGGAGGCCTCCCTCTGTCTTTCTGCTGGAGTCCTGTTGAATCAATTCTGACCCTAGAACAGGAGACTTAGTCTTGATTACCCCTGGGTATTTTTATGGGGCAAAGGGGGCAGGGAGACTTGTACCTGCACTAGGACTGGCCTTGCCCTTTTCACAGTTTAAGTCTGCAGTCTGGGTAGTTTTTGCTTGTTGAACTGTCCAAACATTACTTCTCTAGTACTGAGATCCTTGTTTCTCTTGTGAGGGGGAGGGAAGTGCCTGTCTCTTCAAGGGCATCCTCAGAGCCATGATTTTCAGGAAAAGCTGCCTTTTTTAGATGCCTTAAACTCCCCCCCCCTCCGCCCCAGGCTGAAGTTATCAAAGCTGAGAGAAGGAACTAACAACTGGAAACCAGACTTGTGGTTCTTGCAAGTGATTTGCTTGAAGGCTGAAAATAACTTTATCGTAGAGAATTTAATAGCAACAGCTCAATCTTACTTGGCAATAGCCTCTTTACAGCTTATTCACTTGTAGCAGACTTGTTAAAATAGTTTTATCTACTGTTTTAATCACGTCTGTCCCCTGTACACTCAACTTAGATTTTTGCTTATGGTTAGATGATATCAACTTACCATGGTAAAAGTTTTTGCATTTACTTCCTGTATTAAATATTTTATTTAAGGAATAGAAAAGCTTTCAGACTACTCCCGTAAATAAGTTTCCTGCATTAGATTTTTAGTAGTAAATTGTTTGTTGTACACCTCTTTTGGAGTAGACCAACTTGATTCTGTTTTGCATGCCTGGAGAAAAGTGAAGCTGACCTATTTTCACTGGTGTTATGTATATGCTGCAGAGGAATGTCTAGTTTAAAGATTTAGCTGGAATGCTTTACAAAAACTCTTAACTGAAAGCTTAATTTGACCAGACAATACCCTTTCTCCGTCACCCTTTAAAACTCTCAAACTTGTCTCTAATTGTCAGTGCAGTGGTACTGGATATCTGGATAGAAGAGTAGTTGAGACTGTGTGATCAAATCAAGGCAGTAATGATGGGATACTACCTAGACAACTCGGATGTGTACACTGAAATCTTGAATGGTATATAGATTCTGCAATCTAATGCCTCTTTTGGGCTTTAAGGATTTTCAGCTGCAACTTAACTGATTAAGCATCAACTGTTATTTGACCAAATGCTGGATAAAATGGCTTGCTTCTTAGAGAAGTATTGGGGTCCAGGCTTCACAAGCCACAGAACTGCCCTGTGAACAGAGCAGAAGTGGCCAATTGATGTAGCAGAACAAGCCTGACCATGATGATTTAGGAATCTGGTTTGTAGTTTGTTCTTGTCTTTTTGCTTTGTAAACTCTGTTCACTTCCCATGCAGTGGGTACTTGCACTTTACCTCGATATTTCTTATTAACTAGATTCAAACTCCATGTTCTACTGATTAAGTGAACTGCTGTCTATTACACAATGAATTCATCTGAATTAATGGCCTCCCTTAGCAGAGGTACTGAAGGAGCCTGTTTCTCATGACAGCTGTGCAGGCAGTAAGCACTCATGGGAATGCAAGTGCATAGTGGTATTGAGACAGACAGTGCCTAAGGTCAGTAGGTGTCTTGTGTCTGGAGCAAGCAACTCAGGATGGGAGTAGTGGTCTCTGGGAGTTTGAGTGGAAGGCAGTGGCTGGGGAGGCCACAGAAGTAGATAAACTTGGGTCTTGTGTGCTTGCTGCTTTTTCACCCTGTGTGCCTGACTTCAAGTAACTTTTGCATGATTAACTTATGAAAGGTGCTGATCCTAATTATCAACCAGGTTAGATAGCAATTGCATTCTCAAACTCTTTCTGTCTTGACTTGGAGATACTATTCTGCTGATAAAAACCTTCAGTTCTCTAGGTTTTCTCTCTTCATCCACCCTCCACCCCCATGTCTCAGGTAACTATTCTGCACCACTGTCAAGCAGTGGTGATAAGGTTCCATTGCTTGTTACCTGCTATTGCAGGGAGCAGCAAGGTCAGCAAACAATCTTGGCCGTTTCACTGTTCTAGGGATAATAGTCAATTTTGTCACTTTTGTTCTATGATACCTGGCTCTTGATAAGAGTCTATGGAGCAGATATTTAAAAAGTACTTGTTAATAGCTGCCAACGAGCAATCATTTTGTTGATAGCTCCTTTTAGCCCATTAAACAGGACTAAGCAACTTTTATCCATGCTTGCCCCAGAAATATCAAGTCGTCTTGTCGTTTAAGCAAGATAAGTCTATATAACTCATGCTTTGTCTCTTCATGTTCTTCCAAATACTGCTTTAATAGTAATATTAGAGGATCTGTTTTGTCTTTTGTGCTTGAGATGTGCAAATGTGTTTTTCAAGACCTGTCAAAATGAGAGTCATGAAGTCATGTAATGTGAAAATGTTATTTAGGTTGCTGTGTATGTAGCTACTTGAATCTTTATGGTGACAAAGTGCTTGCTTAGAGCAGTCACTTTCAACTGGTTTATATGGGATCTTGAGCCCATAGCCTTCCTAATGCTAGTGGAAGTGGTTGAGAAAGGAGCAAATAATGGTTGATTACAGGAATATGAGACTTAATGGAAATGCAGTCCTGACTAGGAATCTTTGCAGGATCACAAGTCAAGATTGAAAAATTGGTCCTGGGATTATAAACATTTGTTAAAGCCTTAATCCTGTCAACTTTTACTTTGTGAATTAGTATTGCTGTCAGTTGATGTGATTAGTATGAAATACTTCAGGCCACTAAAAGTGCAATGAAACTGGAGTTTTTATTATGTTCTTCTTAAATTTGGAATGTGGTAGAACTAATCTGAAGTCAAAGTGTAGAACTGGAAAGCTGAGAACATGCTGAGTTAAGCAGATGCTGTGATTTCTCTGGTTTCTAGCTCTCTATGTATCTTTACCTGTAGTGAAAAAGGTCATTCTTCAGAAGAGTACTGGAGACCTAGACTTAGCCCCAAGTTTTGGCATGGTTTTGTTCATGTAGATGGCCATGTTGAAGAATATTTCCAATTTAGATTTAATGTTGATGACAGGTTTTTTGCAAGCTAGTGGCTTAAATCACAGGTTTAAAAAAAAAGATTATTATAGAGTACTGCATTACAGGATTATACTCAAAACATGACAAAGCACTTTAAAAGTTTAATTGTAGGAGCTACCTGAACTCTGGACTCCATGTTGCAGAACACTAACTAAAGTGTTGTGATTTTTTTTTTTTTTAAAGGACTTGGTTTGTAAGGTGCTCAGCAGGGCACTGTCTTGGGCACTAAAGCAGGCATTTAATGAGTGAAGTGTTTTTAGATCAAGCTGCATGTCAGTTGCCTCAGCTTTCCAGAAAAGAGGTGGTTTCGCTAATTGGGGAAGCTGCTCACTGATTAGAATGAAGTAGTTCTAAAGTACGTAGTGATCTCTGATACAGCCTTTCTGCTAAACTGCTGCTGCAGTAAAACTCCTCCCTATGATGGTACTCTTCTGCTATTTAGTGTTCTTGGCTTACTGTGAGATCCCACTTTGGGTAGGTAAGGAATTCTCATTAGTGTAGTCACCAAGAAGTCTCACTGACTGACTTTTATGGCAGCCTTCTGCTTTTATCTACTGTATCATAAAATAGACTAACCAAGTAATTTAAGGAAATGGTCTTTCAAAAGACAGGAATGTGTGCTTGAAACTGGTGCTATTTCTCATTCTACTTTCTCACTTTCAAAACAAGTTTTAGGAAGCAATTTAATTTTTTTAAACAATTCTGCAAGCTCATTGAGAATTTCCTTTTAAGTTTGTCTTAAGGCAAACTAAAATCTAAGTAGGCTTTATGGGCTGAATCTGTTCTGAAGCTATAATGGAAGGAAACTAATTCAGAAAATTATTAGACATAAGTAGGCTGACTGGTGGTGATACTGTACATCTTTATCTTCATTTAGTTTGTAAAACAGGGATCAAGCAGTGATCTTGTCCAACTCCCTTTAAGTATTCACAACTGCCTTCTAATAGTAGCTATCATCTGATAAGCATGCCTACTATTATAATCTTGTAAATAAATATTAGTTAAGGTTTCTAATTAAGTGTTGGTCATGAAGGACTTGCTGTAAGTTTTTTAGATCTGCTGTACTACTTGTGCAAGTTGTCAAATAGGCCTTCCACTTCCAAAGACTCCCCACAAATAAGATCTGTAGCAACTCTGTTGCTGGGGCACAGACTTGAATTGTAGAGTTGCTGAGGCTGGAAGACACTTCTGGAGACTGTCTTGTCCAGCCATCCTGCTGACTGTGCTAATCTTGACCCATAAACTGGCTCATCATTCATCTCTAGGTAGAACTTACTGCATTCCTGCTTTTTAATGGGAAGGGCAACTCTCCTGCCTTGCCTTCCTGGCCTGTCTGTCCTAAAGAGCCTGTAGCCATCCACTGCAGCACTCTGAGAGAGCTATCACAGCTCATCTCTGTGATCCCAGTGAGGTTAAGGTCCCTGCAGCTACACGCAGACCCCCAACGTCTCCTGTTTGTTCCCTGTGCCACATATATTAGTATACAGAAGCACCGTATTGTGCTGATTTCCCAGGAAAAGCATGAGAGCTATGAGTTGAGCTGGCTGTGTATCAGAATAGTGGGTTTTTTTATTCTGGTAATGTGCTCTGTGGAGAGAGGAAATGTCTCAAAAGAGCACACAAGGATAAACGTATAGTTTGTATTCTGCATTGGTTCTGTACTTTCATGTGACCTGTCACTTGCAAAGTCATAAGGGAAGTATCCTGAACTAAATGCATCCTAATTTCTCTGTGTTGAAGTCAAGTGGTTCTGAGTTAAGTCTGCCACCCCAAAACCAGAGTTATCAACAAGCATGTTATATTGTGCCACTCTGCCTTCTACAGCACTCTGGAGGTTGTGTGGTTAGAGAGCATGTATTTGGCTGTAAATGCTTTTAATAGTGGTAGGCAGAGCATTCTCCATGAGGGAGAGCAAGGATCACGCTTCTCCCATGAGGGAAACTCTCCACAGCTTTTTAGTTTTATTAACTTAGAGTAGGGATACAGAAATTGCATGTGACCCCTGTACTGGTGTAATAATCCAGTTTCTATTTAAAGACAGCAATACTGCTTTTGGCTTTGAGATAAATTATGTGAATACAATAGACTGGAAAACTACATGCCTATTTGTTATTTAAAACATCTGTTCTTAGTCCAGTAGAAAGGTAGCTTCTTGTATGTGCTGAATACCTTGGTGTGGTATTCACTCTTCCTGATTGGAGAAATTGAAGAAATCTGTTTAAAGGCAACTTAACAACAGCTGAATTATGGATAACTAGTAATTATCTGAAGTGCTGAATGTCACTATTGTTGCTTTGTGTTATGCAAATGCATTGATTGAAAGATGGGGAAAGGTTCAGTGCTTGGCACTTGGGTGGTGTGCCTGATTGAGGGAGCTTAGTGACTCATACATCAGTGAACCCTTCAGTTAAGTGCTTAAAATAGTGGAAGTACTTTCAGAGGCTACGGGGAGATGATTCCCCAGTGCCCCTGGGGAGGTGAGACTCCATGGTTAAGAGTAAGTTCAGAGCAGGGGTTTACTACTCACTTACCTCCATCAAATATGAGCACAACAGTGGCTTACACTTCCCCAAGTGGAGATGTGAACACAAGACACTAACTTCAGTTTTGGAGCAAGGAGTGTAATTGTATGGGCAGAGACAGTTGCTTCTGCTACTAGTACCTAAGCCAAACTAAATAGTTTGGGCTTCTAATTTATTCCAGGCATCCAGTTCACTGGGGAAACTGAAGACAGCATGATCTAGCAAGATCTGTCTTCTGCAGGAGCAGGGGCAGCAGCTGCCAGCACAGCAGCCTGTCTGTCTGCAGTGTCTTGTGCCATATTTGCAAGACCAATGGGCTAGCTCTGACAGCTCAAGGACTGGCGGGGGGATGAGGAGAGGAAACTTGGCTGGGTAACATTTCACGAGAGCTGAAGAATTAAATCCTGCAACTCTGTAGCATGCTTATGGCTGAAATGGCTGCAGGTTATCCACTGAAGTAAGAACTGAAACCATGCAGGTTATCCACTGAAGTAAGAACTGAAACCACATTGTAACCTTGTACTGATGTAGGATTTGAAGCTTGGGTTTTGAACTCTAGTGTGCCATTGCATATGCTGAGATTTGACTTGTCTGTTGTATTTATTATACTCCCAGAGACTTGACTAAAAATTTGTATTAGATTAATCATCTGAAGCATGTCATTATCTCTTAGCAGTTTGGTGGACTTGGTGTATGCTGTGTATTGAAGATAAGCATGGTCCTGCATGGATGAGCTTTCAAAGAAAGCATAATTGAAATATGCTTTGCAAGTCAATGGGAGTGAGGCTGTTGTACAACTCTGCTTGAGTGTCATTTTTCTGGTATAAGCCTAATTGACTAGTTTGAGAAATGGTGGTATAATTCACCCTAAGTAATTAGGCAACTAGACAGTTACCACCACAGTGACAAACTCTTAGCACAATAATGCTGATTAATGGTATTAACTCAGTCTTTGTGCTTGTAGAAGATTTCTGGCAGGTTTCCTAGCGAGTTCTTGCTAGGATAAGAGCAGTGTGGTAGATCCTTTTCTTCTGTAGTCTGTCTGCAATATGTCTTCTGGACATTAATAAGCCCAGAGGCTTCTTGAAAGTACTTGGAGAGGTCTGGCTGGGTATCTCGCTACAGAAGTGTTTTTTAGCTGCAATGGCACTAGTGTCTTATGACTTCCAGTTCAGGTAACGCTATCTTGTTGAAATAAAGAGTATATTCTGCTTGGTGCTATGTACAATCTGCTAGTTGCTCAGCACTGAGTAATGTGGAAAATGGGATGGTAGTTTCTTATTCCCCCCCCCCCCAACTCTGTATAACTATGATGCTTCTGTGTGCCATCTGTGAAAGAGTGGGCGATTTAAAATATTAACTGTATTGTATTGACCTGTAACTATTTTTATCTAAATACTAAACCCTTTGTGCAAGAGTTTAGGGGGACTGTGATGGACTGGAACCTTCCCTGAGGGTCTCCCTCTCACTTCTCAGGAGAAACTTCACCTTAAGGTGGTGCTGCATGCCCCACTTTGGGGGTGTGTAATGCCTGTCAGCCTGATGCACCTGCCATCTCCTCTGGTGAAGAGAAGTGATGCTGCTAGTTAGGGAAGGGAAGCAGCATGTTTTGTGCTTATCTAGTTCATCACTGTTGACATGAGACAGATACTTGTGTGACAGGATGCTACAATAACATGGCAGAGCTGGTGGGTTGCACCCAATGAAGCAAGCAGGATGCAAGGCTACTATTAGAATCTAAAAGGACAGGTATAACATTAAAACTGCAATTCTACCATGCTGTTGATACCAAAGGTGCACATCATCTGTAGAAAACTGTCAAAAGCCTTTAAAGACCAGAACAGATAAGAAACCTACTAAACATGGCCCCACTTGCTGCACAGCTGCTGTGGACTTAAAGGGACACTTTCACTTTCATTAGTTCAGGGTGCAAAAGTGAATGGAGTAATGCAGCTCTAAAAGGCAGAGTATTCTATAAACAGTGCTTTAAGTTGTTTTACAAAAGTTCTGAAGTGTGGTAGCCTCTTAATCCTCAAAGATACCTGTTGTGCAAGTTCCTTACTGCTCTGAAAGGTTGACTGTTCTCATTGGCAATATTGTGGGGACCAAACTGCTTGGGTATTTATCAGGAGGGGTAATTCTAGATCTCTCTGCCTTGTTGCTGTCATCTCTTCCTCATGTGTCTGTCAGTGTCGCTGGAGCTGACGCTGCATCCAGGACAAATTCAAGCTTCCAAATAGTGATGATAATCTGAAGGCACAGAGGCACAGTATCATGTCAGGTCTCTCATGACTCTACCAAGGCACAGAGTTGCATTTTCTGACATTGTAGCAGCATGAATACAAGCTGAGCAATGTCACAGTTGACTTCTTGACACAGATTTTTATGGTACCCTCCCTAGAAAGTTGATGCATGCTGGAGTATTGGCAGTTTTCCCACCATTACATTGTCTCTGTTTTTTCTAATACCCATTAGGATCTATAAGGAATCCTGTAGGAGAAACTGCCAGTTTATCTCCTTCCTCCATGAGGAAGTTTGGGTAGAGATGACTCGCCTAATGACTGTAGGGGTACAGCACTCTGTAGACTATTTTCATGATTCATATCCTAGGGGAGTTCACCTTGTGAATAGTATGGTTCAGTAGTTAAAGTGGAACAACAGTGGAGACAACCATTAGCTTCTGTTCTTGCAGGTATTTCCAACGCTTTGTATGCATTCAGTATACATGTATTTAGCACAAACATACTTGGATTAGTGTCATCTGTCCACTTAGAACCACTTATATAGGTGACTAGTGGATTGCAGTTGTACAAATGCATTACTGCACAACCAAGTAGCTACATTTCCACTTACTGGGCTCAATTTTGAGATGAGCTCTGTGTGTTCTTTAAGCAGGAATCAGCTTGGTATCATAGCACAGTCTTAGCTTGGTAGTAAATTGGAAAGGCTTTTGTGTAACTCTGTCTCTTTATTCTAATAGTTTCCTTAATGCTGTGTTCCATGATCCTCCCTTTGGTTGAATGGTCTTTGTATTTATAAATGACTGAGGGGGGGAAAACAGGCACTACTTTATTGGGGCTGGGAAATAGAGATGCCTACCTAAACACTCTGTGCCTGTGACAAATGGAATAATTGTAATGAGATGGGCATTTTATACAGATCTGTGTAAAGATGCCCCAAGACCAAAATGAAGCAGCAGAAATAAAGCTTGTGTTCTAGTGTCTGTATTCAAGCTCTAATTAAGATGACTTGCAAGGCTTTATGGACTGCGTGTGACTGCAGAACAGTACTGTGTTGGGATGCCTATGTGCAATGATAATCTCTTAACAGCCAGGTAACAACTGTATCAAAAGTAACTTTCTACCATGACCTTTGCAACCTTATTTAGTCAAACATAGATACAAGTGACTTTTATTTTTTTTCTTGGGTGTTGCAGTCCCTTAAAAGTACTATTTAAGGGCAGTCCTTTCTCTTCTTCACTTAGCTACTGATCAGAAACAAGTTACTCAGCTATTTTTCTTCCACTCTAAGGGAATTCTTAAATATCTGGAGTTTTTTTTAAGTCCCTTAGGAACAGGGATATGTATGCATTTGCCTGTATTCCAGTTCAGCATAAGATCTGACTTTAGTTTAAAGGGTAAAGGGTTGCTTTAAACTGCTACTCTTCTGATGCTCAAACTGACCAGACTGAGTCCTTCCTGTCACTAAATCTTTGAAGGTTGTGTTCAAATATGCAGCCTTGCTGCAGACTTGGATAGGATTTAGTTCCAGTTTTCCTTGGACATCAAGATTATTCTAAGCAAGGTTATTACCTTGAAATTACTGCTAACGTGTAAGATATTGTCTATTTATTTGTAATGAATAATCTAGAATGGTCCTCTACTGAATGATGTGAGAGGGCATATATTTAAGAATTTTATCTAGCAAGTAAATGCCTGCTGCTGTCAGATTTGCTTTCTAAGCCATAATGATGCCTCTCTGAAAACTCATAAGCAAAGTTGGGCTGTGCTTAGCAAGGATGGTAGGGGGACAATGTGCTGAGTATATACAGGTATTTCATAGTTAAAATAGATCACTATTCTGGTGACCCAGATCTGAAGGTAGCCTTAAAAGGTGGGGTTGTCCAAGTCTGTCTATCACCTGTTGCAAAGAACAGTGTGCTACTTTGTAGGTTGCTAGGGTAATGATTGGTTGAAGTAGTAATGCATCTGGGATTCTCCTGTTCTTTGTGATCTTATTCTATATAACTGCATGTGTCAGAAAAATACTGGAAGTCTCTGTATACTAAGTCCACTCTTTTAAAGATGACTTGATCTTAATAAACAATTTTAATCTAAGAGGAGAGCTGAGGTGACTTTGTATGCAAACGTGTGGAAGAGTGAAAAGTAAGATATGGTATGAAGACTTAGGATCACTAGTAAGAATTCTTAATCTCAGCTGGCTGGCATCCAGTGGCTATCCATAGTCTCATGCTATTGATAGTGTTAGAATACTTTAGTGTGATTTCTGGGTCCCAGTGTGGAATGCTTGCTTCCTCATGCATGCAGGGAAGATCACAAGTAAATTAAAAATACTGCTTTTATACTGCATATGGTATGCTCCAGATGAGCAAGTCTTAAGGACTCTCCTGCAGTACAAGTTCATCACACAGGCTGCAGTCTTTCTTCTTCTGGAAGCTAACACTCCAATCAGATTAATTTGATGAAATACAAGTCCTGAATTAAAACTGTTCCTCAACTGTGCTTATCCTTTCCCCAGCCTTGTAGGAGATGGGGAATAATAATGGTCTGGCTTTAGGTTCTGGTTTAACCTTAAACTGCTGCAACATTGCGAATTTACTTGTCTTGGACTTACCTCTTGTGTCAGTTAACTAGCAGTGTATGTATAGCTGCTGCTAGAGAGTAGCTGTGACAGCCAATGTCTTTAAATAATTCTGTTTTTTAGGTGGGATTGGTAACTAATTCTAATTGATTGAAACTAGTGTAATGTAAGCTTGTAACTTCTAGTGTATTAAGTAAATAATGTATTCATTCTGCAGTTTTTATTGTAACCTTTAAGGGTATGGTTGTTGCCACTTCTTCCAACAAGGATCCAGTCTGTAAAGAGTATACTCTTCGTGCGTACAGAGTAAGGTAGTTCCTTGCCCTAAATTCTTACTTTTCTTCCTGATGTTATAAAGTATTAAGTTTTCCAAATGCATTTCTAGTTTTCTGTCCAGTGCCCTCATCTTTGCAACTGCAAGTCTACTAATAGATCTTGCACAGAGAGAGAAAAATGCCTCAATACCAAAAGCAAATCTCAGGCTTGGGTTTCATTCAGCCCGGACACTGCAGCTGGGTGTTGGCTGCACCAGCACACATGTCTAAGGAGCATAGTGTGAACAGGGTCAGGAACTTCCCTGTTTCTGCAGCAATGTAAGTAACCTTTTGGCCTTTTGGTTCTACCTTCTTCGGCCTCAGTTGTACAAACTGTTTTTCTTCCATCATATCAGCACTGGCCCTGAGGCATGTGGCCTTGCTGATCTGACTGGCAGACCCAGTCAGTTGTGCTGAATGGCTCTGCTACAGGAAGAGATGGGCTTGAACAGCCAAGGGGCAAGGGAGAGGGGACGGAGGGAGAGAGGATGGTGATAGCAGCATGGGGTGATATAAATGGGGGCTGTGAAACTGCTGCCCCAACCTGTTCTGCAAGACATCTCAAGCTGAATGAATTCCCTGATCTGATTAAGCATGGCCCAGAAAAATCTTTAGCCATAGCTGAGAAGGTAGAAACACCCAGCAGTACATGGGGAAGGATACAAGGATATCTCAAGCAGGAATTTCTGCCAAACACATAATCTCTGAGCTTGAAAACCAGTAACTGGAGACATGCCGAGAGGTAAGATATTAGCACAGCAAAAGAAGATAGAGTAGCATTTTTATTTTTAGTCTGCATATCCTAAAATTTTCAGTAGCATTAAATATGCTACTTAATCTCAAATGAACTGTTTTTTATAGTTGAATTACCAGTTGGAGCATTTACAGTCCATTGAAAGCTAATGGAATTTCAGTACCTAAATATTTTCTGGATAACCTCAGAACAGCTGAGGAGCTCTTACAGTTCATAGCTCAGTGATATTGTTAATTAGTTTTGTGATCCAGGGAATTTCTGTGACTGCATTCTTGTGGGCATATCACAGAACCAAACACCTCAAAACCTCTAATTCGTATTCTGATAAATGAGGATCACTAAAATACTGTTGCAAAACCTTGTCCTTTCCGTGGTTGCTTTTGATGACATCATATTTAAGTCTTTAATAGGTTGAATACCCATATTTTCCTTTAAAAGTAGGTATCTGAAGGGTTTAACAAAGCTCCTCTGTCAAGCAATTGGGCTAAGGGTTTCTAGAATCCCATTTTAAAATTCAAAGAATGGCTGCTTTCAGTGACAGGATAGCAATGAAAAGAAATGTCCAAAGATATCAGCTGCACAGTGAGAGAACAAGGGCTGATCTCAGCAATTTTAAGCTTGGAGCTTTATTTCAGTTTTAAATCTTTAACTGAATTCAAAGAACTAGAAGCAATTCCAATTAAAGCCTTTGGAGGGGTCTAGAATTTTTTTATTATAGTAACAGAATATTTACTGGAAAACAAGTAGACTTAGTGAAGTTTCTCATGTTTTTTTTTTCCTACGTATTTGTGTGGGCTGCAACAAAATGGGTTCCTTTCTTGTGAAGTGATAAGTGCTCTTTCCTTTCTTTAGGTGACTGTACAACTGTGGCGTCTTAATGCAGGTGAAGTAAAAAGGGATGTAAATGCAATCTGGTCTGAAATACATGTAGTTATTCAGTAATAGTCTCTGAATCTTGGCATTAGGTAAACTAATCCTGTTTGTTAACAATGTTCTGAACAGTTTAACTGTTTAGGCTGAGGAGAGAGTGGAGAAACTAGCAAACTGATGCTTAAGTTTGGAGTTTATGAAGCTGTTTATAAACAAATGCCTTGAAGTGCTCAGTTTCAAGGGACCAGCCAAGAATGTCACAATGTTGTGCAGGTTTCTCTACAGCAGGAGGCCTTAATTAACCTGGAGAAGTTATAACCTGAACAGGTAAGACGAGAGAAGGCTGAAATAGTTGGTGAGCTCAGGGTTACATTTCTTGTATTGAGGGTGGCATGGTTTGATTAGTCCTGTGGCCAAGTACAGATCTCCAGAAGTCTAAATCAAAACAGCTTTTTAGTAACCACTACGTTTGATTTGTAGATCTTGCTATGCTTCGTGTAGCCAACCTGTCTGTTGGTGTAACCTTCATTTCTTGATCTGAAGAGCATTAACAGTTGGACTTGATGGTCTTTTCCAACCTGAATGATTCTATGATCTTTCACTAGCACCACAAAGCTTCTATTGTGCATATGGCTTTGTATAACCTGTTATTAAAAAATTTCCAGATTTATCAAGTCAATGGCTTAATCCGTATCTTTTAAAGCAGATGAAGCAGGTAATTACTTCTAACTTCTAAAAGAGGAAAGACTGCCTGAAAAAGTTTATGCTCTGACCTGGGTTTTTTCTAGCACTTTATTTTGAAGCAGAATGAACTGTAACCAGACACCCCCCCACCCCCCCACTCCCCCCAAATCTTTCAGAAGGGTTTTTTACAGCTTATGACACTTAACGGCACAAGTTCAACATGGTGTCATTAAACCTGAGGCTAGAATGACAGATTGAAATTAAATGGATTGACTGACTGCCATTGACTGGATCGCTTCTCTTCCTGTCAGAGGAGGGTAGATCTTGTTGTTTGGGTACAGTTTACTTCCCAGCAAGTAAAGAACAATATGGGAGAGAGGGGAATACTTATCACAGAATTAGCTGACTTGTCTGGACAGTTATTCAGAGTGGGCTCTTCAGCAGATGTATTAAGACTCTTGGCCTTAAGTTTACATTCCCTTATCTGAAGGGAATTGAATTTTAAAAGCAACTGCAGTTATCGCAGGTTCTTCTAGACACTACTGCTTTTTTTATGAGAGGTGGTTGGACTTCCCAAGACTTTCTTTCTGTAAGGAACAGATGAGTTAATGTCATGTCCTGACTGCCTCAAGGATGCTTAATCTACAGAATGGGATGAAAATACATCCTTGTCTACTCAGAGGTGACTGAGGAGAGAGCTTCCACTTGTGTTAATTGATTTTTTTTTTTTAAACCTCAAGGAACTGTTAGATGTGAGCTTTGAACCATAGTGTGTAAACTGTTTCTTTGGCTACAGAGGTAGAAATTTGAGTAAACTAACAGTTAGCTCCAATGACTTCCCTTGTTGTTTTGTTAGAGTATTCCTATTAAAATATCACCGTGCCCCTTTCTGAACCAGTGATGTGCTGCTAGCCTGTTTTGTAAACATTGGTACTTCTGCAGTGACACTGCCTGTGTCAGTCCTGTGCCACACTGCTTCAGCCTTGCCTTGTTCTGTACTGCCTGGCTATTCTGGAGCTGGAGGGGGCCGTGCTCCTGCTGCTGCCACCAAAGAGACGCCTCATGTGAAGCTTCTGGGACTTCACTGTGGGCATACAATGTAGGGGTTGTGTTGTGAGCAGACTCTTGCACTTGGAGGGTTCACGTAGTGTTGATACTCTAAAAGACTCAAGTGGCACTTGTAACGGCTCTGCAGGGAAAGTCAAGTACCTTGGCCATTAAGAGTTGGGCTAGCCTTAGAGGCAATAAAACTGTAAATTTGTATGCTATTGGATGGGTTTTTGTTTAATATTATGCTTTGGTTACAAGTCAGGTAATACTCTGTATGAAGGCTAACCTTGCAGTTTCTACTGGCCAGTGTTGAAGTGGGATGGAGAAGGAAGGATCTAAATATTCTCCACTTACCTCTATGAAGAGCTTGTACTGAATCAAGGTGGTCAGTATTTTACCTAAGGCAGCTATTCCTTTAATATGACCAGTTAAAGATGTGGTATCTGTATTGACAGGAGGGAGAAAGTTGCTATCTTCTCTCTTGGCTGTTAGTAAATAATCTTTTTATTGCAGTTGCATAGCACAGTGGACTTAGGGCAACTTAATAGGCAGCAGCACTAAGTCTGTGTTGCCAGAAAAATGTTTAACTTGAAACCTTTGTGTTAGATAACACAGCAGTTACAACAACCTTAGGATGCTTGTTGAAGGAGTACTCAAAGGTTAAAACCAGTTACAGTTACACTGAAAAGTTGCTAAGGGCCACTTGGCTTCTCCAGAAAGCAGCTTATCTACTACTGTCAAAGCCAGACTACTTTTGAACTAGGACAAAATAAATTTCTCTACAACTTATTAAGAGCAAGCAGTGTTATTATTGCAATACTTAAAGTCCCCAAACTATCTCATTGTGTAGTCAATCTGTAGCTCTTATGCCTTGGGTGTCTATGTTCAAGCAAGCTGAATTCTAGTTTATCATCTGTAGAACATGTGGACCATAAGCAAAGCCTTTCGGCACTAACTTCTGCAGTTCAGGTGCTACATGTTGTATTTTCTCCCAGTTTTTCCACACTCCCCTGGCAGGGAGCTCTGTTCTCTTCCCCTCTAGCCTCTCTGGTGACTAAGAACTAAAAATCAAGCTTGCAATCCTCTTCTGGTTTGGAATCTCTGAGGTAATGGCTGAATTCAGTGTCCCCAATGCAAGTGTGTTTGTGCTGTACAGGGAGAATGTCTGAAAAGTAGGAGTTATCATGTCCTACTTCTGTACTAAGGAGTGTCCTGGATGAGGGAGCTGATGTATAACATAATATAGAAGATTACCAGAGAAAAATATCTGCCTTCACTTACCAGTGTTTATCTCAGAATGAATGCTTAAAGATTATTAATTTGCATTACTGTACCAAATGTGTGTAGCAAACGGGTGTGAGTAAAATACTCTGCATGGGAAAATACTGCTGCTCAGATGTTTGAAAACACTGTCCTGAGGGCAGTTCTTGATTGTTGGCGTGTTTGTTCTTGTATGCAGGAGTCAATGAGAACTTAGTTTGATTTGTTGCTTTTCAGAACATCAGGTTGTGACAAGAGGCGAAAAAAATCTTCACAATCAGTGTACCCCAGGGCAGGTTGCCCAGACTGGTCATGGAGTTGTCAACCTCAAAATGCAGGGCACAAACTGGGTTGCTTGGAGCAAACTGCTTTAAGGGAGAGGTTTGGACTGGACAACATCCAAAGGTCCTTTCCAGGATAAATAATCCTATGGTGTGTTTGTAGGTTGACAATCCCTTAGTCCCTAGTTAATTTTCTTTAGGGCAGCTAGTTATCCTGCAGGTTTCTACAATATAGTGCTCTAACTTCTACGCTAGGCCTTTTATTTCCATCCGGTAGAACTTGATGGTGTGGTGTGGCAGTTCCAGTATCTTTCTGGAGTAATCATGTCCAGGCAAATTTGAGACTCCTGGTAGGCCTGTTGCTTCTGTGCTTCTGGAATAATGGGCGCTGCTATAAATCAAGGCTGGTATAGCCACTTTCCATAGTGGTGTTTCCTGAATGGTCTGCTGTTCTCCTTACAGCACTCTGCCAGGATATGAACAGCTGGGGCCCTTAGTTGTCCTGCTGTGAGGACACAAATGTCACTATCCTAGCATCTCCCTTCAGCCATCATGTGTCTGCAGTACGCTTTTTTTTTCTTTCTCAGTGTGGGAATCCTGACTGGTGACACATCTCTCTTTGTATTGGTCACTTCTGCTTTTGTCCCCAAAGTGCTGTTCTTAGAGCTGCTGATCTGTGCTAATCAGAGTGTGGCAGCTGATGCTTGTGTTTGTCACAACTACTGCGTCCAGCTACTCTTAAAGCAGTATTATTTTCAAGAGGTCTCCAGCAATTAATTACTCAGTTTGCATGACACACAAACAAAGGCTTGTTAACTAGTACTTGTTTATTGACGCTTACTCTTTTATGGCTTTGCAACATCAGGAGAAGAATAGGAACTGAGAACTTTTCTTGCAGTAAAGCAGGATTTTGGTTTTTTTTTCCAAAAGCAAATCAGACTAGCAGCATCAAAAGGCAGGAAGAATATAAAATAAACGCTAATGCCATGTCATAAGAGTTTCTGCTGGAAGCTTTTGCAATTTGCTCCTGCCAGAATTTACTGTGTATCTCTGCTTTTTTTTCTTAGCCTACATAGAGAGGAGATCAAAAGTCATCTTTCTACCTATAAGCAGATCTAAGGTATAGCTCTGCTTCCAGGTTGAAACTAAGCTGCATCAACATTAAAGAAATATTTTAGAAAGGTGTAAAGCCTTTTAATAAGAACAATAAAAAACCACTTAATTTCATGTTGTTTGAGAAAGTGGGGGTTTGCTTTGGAAACTACTCTAGATGGCAGTCATGTAGGATGGGTTTACAAATAAGAACAGCTTGTTCAGCTAGTAGCTGCTTTGAGAAACCTTCCTTTGGCGCTTTTATTAATGGTACTGTTGCCACAAATACCTTCTATTTGTTCTAATACCTCGTTCCTACTCGTACTTTAAACATCAGTGACATGGTTTGCTTGCCACTGCGTTGAAATGGCCCATTCTTCAGGCTTGCTGGGCAGAGTTTTAATCTGGTCTTTCAGCAATAGCGAGATGCTTTACCTGCATGCTACCACGATGTCACCAATGTCATGGATGGTGACTGTTTCTTCTGTCTGCAGATCTGATTGGTTGCCTGGCATTTGATCTGTGGCAAGCAGGACAATGGCTGCCAGCAAGAGCAAGAACCAGAGTTCCTTGGCCCTCCATAAAGTAATTATGGTTGGCAGTGGAGGTGTGGGCAAATCTGCACTCACTCTTCAATTTATGTATGATGAGGTAAGTAGCTTTTGGTTCAGCTTCTCTAAAGCACCAATGGATACAGCTTACTAAACTTTTTTAGTGGGACAGGGGAACTAAATATAAGTAGCAAAAGACCTGATGACCTGACTGGCAGGAGAAGAATGTAGGAATCTGGGAAGGGTGCCCTCTGGGAACATCTTTGGCTACGGGTGACAAAATTAAAGCTTATTAGTCTTCAAAAAGTCTTCAAAAGACATGCAGAATGTGAATGTGCCTGTCTGAGTGTACAGAGGCTGTTACCAGTTGGCACTGAAGTTTAACTTTGTTGCTGTTTCTTTTTAGGCCAGTTAAGGTTGAAGTCAGAAGTAGGCATTCTAGGTCATTCTGAGCTGAATGATGAAGTAGGCATGTTCATAGCATGAACTTTTCCATACTGGTATACAGGAAGCTAGATCAGACAATCCAGACTAGTATCTGAAGGAATACATGATCCTGTAGTTCAGAAGTTTGTATTCCACACATACTATAGTGATGTGAGTAGCTGAACACGTGGCATAGGCATTAGTGAAGGCCAGTCAGCTTAATCAGGCTCATGGCCCAGCCTTTTGTTGTACTTTGAGACTTGAGAGAAAGGAGGTGGAAAGGTTAGGAGCCTATGTTGGATGTGTGCTGTCAGCACAGAACTACAAGTTGAAATGGCTGTGGCTTTGTGGGTCGGATCCATATTGAATGGACCAAAGTTTATGCCTGTGTAATTATGGAGCAGGTTTTCATGTTCAACAGCTGGATGCTGTCATCTACATCTGTTGAAGCTTCAGATAGCTGTACCTGAAGTACACTCAAATGTGTTTTCTTGAAGTGGGAGATATAGATAATGCCACCAGCTTGCTGGTAGTTTATACTGTATCTTTGTCCCTTAAATTGTGCTGAAATTGCTGAACGGTGTTTCGTGTAGCAAGACTGTTTCTCTTGGCTAGGCAGACTGGCTCTTTGATGTATTAAGTGCTTAAATAATTTGCTTTTTATAGTAAAACTAAAAAAGTGGTGGAACTTAGTAGCTGACTGAATTATGAGAAGGTTTTTGGGAATTTAAATGTCACTAAAGTGAAAGAGAATGGATATGTACAAATACTGAGACCATTTGACAGTAATTCTAAACACTAATCCCTGTCTTATCTTCTTCAGTTTGTAGAGGATTATGAACCTACCAAGGCTGACAGCTACAGAAAGAAAGTAGTTCTGGATGGTGAAGAGGTTCAGATAGACATTCTGGACACAGCAGGACAGGAGGATTATGCAGCTATCCGAGATAACTATTTCCGCAGTGGGGAAGGGTTTCTTCTAGTCTTCTCAATAACAGAGCATGAATCCTTTACAGCAACAGCAGAGTTTCGGTAAGTAGTTTCTCTCCCAGGCAGGGGAAAATATCTGGTTCCGATGTTGCTCTGACAACTCTCTTAGGATAAAGAGCTGTAGCTTTTTTGTGCATTACCGTTTGGTCAATAAAAGTGGCAATCCAACCATTTTGGTCTCAGTAACTGGTAACATAAACCGTGGTATCCAGCCTCTGGCTCTAGTTGTCTTCATGCCCTCAACTTATGAGTACATTATGCCAGCAGCAACTTCAGGCAAGTAACATTCTTGGACTCCTAAAACATGTGTATTCAAGCCAGTTTTCAGTGTTTGTGGATGTGAAGTTTAATTATCTTAGAGCAGTACTTCTGGAATTAAGTCTGCCATTTGGCCAGGTTTCAGATGCTGTATTGCTTACTGCTAGAAGCAGGTGCTCTAAGGAAAGGAAGGATTAGCCTCCACTCTCAGGTATGGATTGATGCCAAGCAAGGGTTGGCAGCCAAGCAGTACTATTGTAGGCAGATGTATTCCTAGAAAGACGCACAGTAGTAGTAAATGCTTCCATTTTTGTTCTTGGGATTAGCAGTTCTAATGTAAAAATCAGCACCAGACTGAGCACAGAAACTGCTTGTGTAATGTAAAAGAAAAACAAGGGTCCATTGTTTTTCCATTGTAATCCATTGTTCGAGTGTCAGAACTCATGTAGCCAGGTTCTTCAGGGCAAGTGTTCTAACTCTTATTTGATAATAGCTGTTGCCTCAGTGTAGAAGGTAATCCAGAAATTCCCTAGGACAGCTGTACAACTTGCAATAAAACTTGCCAAAACATAGGGAAGGTGTTAGGAGTTCCTTATGTTTGCCAGAACAAAAGCTGTTTACCAGTCTGGCTTATGTTCACTTTGCTTCAGTGGTACAAGGTTAACAGATACTACTTGGTAATTCAAGTGCTGGTGCTAAGGTAGACACCTATTTCTAGGGTTTTCCTAAAGCTATGGCAAACTCCCCTTGCACTCTAGGACTTTGGTCCAGGTTCTTAATGTATTATACTGTTCCAACCATAGTAGGAGACTGCATACTCTTTTGAGGTATAAAAATACTGTTCCTTTGTCACATAATACTTCTGTGGCTTTGCTAGGCTTCAGATGGCTGACAGTCGCGGGGCACACAAGCAGAGCTGTTCTGCTCAGTTTGCTCTAACTGGAGCACTTAAAGGAGCTAAACAGTTGAACTGTTGTAGGACTGTAAAACTGAGTACTCAGACTGTTCCTAGTGTAAGATGGAGGAAATGTCAGATACCATTCAAAAAACAGGAAGAAAATGAGACACTTGGAAGTACTCAGCCTGGGCTTTGGCTTGTGTGCTGAAGTGAAATATAAGGTTAAACCCAAGGCTTAAGGCTTTGGATGAGAAGAAAGTAGGAGTGTTTATCTTGGCAGTTTGGGGTTTTTTTTTGGTCAGACTTGTGTAACTGGGTTAACTGTGTGTTGATTCAAGATTCCAGCACAACAAAACAATGCAAAAGCAATGTTAGCCCTCAAAACAAGCAAGAAGGACCTAAAAACTTTGAGATGGAGAATATCCTACTTTTCAATGGGTCAGAAGTAAACAAATAGTGAAATTAGTCAAATTGAGTATTTAGTTAGGCTGACATGTAAGAATGAGCTCCTTGGAAAGCTGCTCCTCAGGAAGGCGTGGGGGAATGGGTAGTATGAGTCACCAGCATCACGGGCTAAACTACAGATTGGTATTATTGATCCTGTAACTTCCAGAATTCTTAAAACTATGAAAAAGTTGAATACTGAATGAACTATGGGCTTGTCTTTAAACCCTAGCTTTCCTGCTGATGCTATGCACTCAGTGTTTTGCTTTAAGTGCCTCTGTAATCTGAAAATGTGTGAAGGTACAGTTGAATACAACAGCAGAATGTCTGCTTCAGTGTTAACACTATTTTAGATTCTCATGTACTCTACATAGATTCAGTTATTTTGTGGATGGAAAGTGCAAGCATATGAAGTAGTGTGGTAACTCGGTGGGATGAGGGGTTGTAGCACCATGCTCGTGCCTAGTTTGGCTCGTAACAAAATGAAGCAATCTAAAAATAACTGTAGACTGGTACAGGTCTTCCAGAGACCTAGACAGACAGCAGCATGTCAGTCTAGTTTCAACCCATGTTTTACTCCAATAATAGCACAGACTTTGAGACTGACCTGCAGCATCGCTGTCTTCTTTCCTGGATGCTGATATGTCCTTTTAGAATGACAAAGGATAGCTAGATTAATGCTGATGGTTCCAATATTTTCTTAGAGTCTTTGAAGGAGGAAGGTGGCTAGCATTTTAGTTCAGCACTATTTAGTAACTCTCTCCTTTGTGTAAAGTTTAGGTAGCCATTAAGAATGATCTCTGCTAACTACTTATGCTGTTCCCAACCTACTGCCTTGCCAAAGCCTTGATGTTGCCCAGACCTATATTGAAGTGGGAAGTAGACTGGAAACTGAAGATGGTGACTGAATGCCAAGGTGAAACTTGGCAGACGTGGCACTTGTACTCTTTTCCTCATTCAGATGTGAACTCCTGTTGCAAGTTGCTCTTCTGCCATACAGCTCTTCTTTATTAGAGCCTGGGTAGTAAACTTACTAACTAAATGGTAAAACTGCCTTCCTGGAAGTATGAGGCTTTTATTAGTGTAAAGCCCATAGCATTAGTATGTTAAACTTGGAATAATCTTAAAGTGTGCATTCAGCTGTTGGGAAATGTACTGTTGAGTACTGTTGTAAACACTAGTAATGTGCAGACTGCTTGATCCACTCCTGATAAGGGTGGGGTTTTTGTTGCAACTACTAACACAGATATTTTTATTTTGAATACCTGATGCATTAGGGAACAGATCCTGCGTGTGAAGGCTGAAGAGGATAAAATTCCTTTACTGGTAGTGGGAAACAAATCTGACTTGGAAGAGCGCAGACAAGTGCCTGTAGAAGAGGCTAGAAGTAAGGCAGAGGAGTGGGGCGTGCAGTATGTAGAAACCTCTGCCAAAACTAGAGCGAATGTAGATAAGGTAAGACAAATTACATCAGCTCAATTAGATTGTTACTACTTGTTTAGTAGCTGAGTAACTAATTCTTGACTCTTACTGGGACAAAAGCAAATCCACAGCTGGGCTTCTGAAAGCCTAGATTATCAAAAATAAAAACTTACTGGAATGTATCCACTTAAGCAAATACCTAGTGTAGAGGAGCCAGAGACCTGGTACAAGTTAATGCTATTGGTTGTTTTAACTGTTTGTACCTGAATCAATAGCTTTCCCATAGTACATTGGGTAAATGGGTTTAAGGATTCCCTGAAATATGTTACTTTGTTTATAGTGTCCTATTATTAAAACAGCAATAAATAGCAAGGTATAGACACTTATAAATTGTTCCCCCTTCCCTACAAAGCTACATATGATGTGGCTATGTTAAAGATTTCATTCTTGGTTTCTGCCAAGACTACTCTGAATTGTGAGAAGAACTCTTCTTGCTGTGTCCCTGTCCTGTTTTGACTTGTCCATGCTGGTCTAGGACAGTCCTTCTCAGACTGTTTCTGCTGCTGGCTTCTTGCATAAACAGTGGTGGTGGGTTATTCTGGAAGGGAGATGAGTTATGACTATGGAGTGTTTGCCCAGTGGGGAAAAATCAGTTTCAAGCCTCCCCTTCATTCTGTGTGTAGTGGGGGTTTCTTGAAGAAGGTGCCTTTTTACTTCACCAATCCATAGAAGATGGTCTGAAATTACTGTTGGGCCCCTTAAGGACTCCAAAGGTGTGGCATGGTAATTTGTATTTGTTTAAAGATTACAAATTGTAAGCAGTTTTCCCTTTGGACAAAGAACACTTGCAGGTAGTTGTACTCCAAGTTCTTGTAGACAGCCTTCTGTTCTTCAAGACTATATTAGTTTACTGATGGAAATGCTGTTGCTGCCTAAGTTACCTAGTAGGAACTCTGTTTCTCTCTTGGTTAAAACAGTGTATATGAAACTCTTGAATTGAGACCTTTTGGTTATAAAGGACATAGCATAATTTAAATTTGGTGAAGAACCATTCTGACTTGTGGAATGTTACTAGAAAGTCAGACTGTCAGATGTATAAACTGGTTGATGTAATAAAACATGAATACCTAGACTTGCTTTTGCCTATGAGCTGTCTCATGTGACTAGCAAACACCTAGCCTGTTTTATACTTAGACTAGCTTTCTGATCAGTTAGGATTAACAAGAATATAGCTGTGTCTGGAGCATACTAGCATAGTGACCTAGACTTGCTCTCATAGGTCTTCTCTAGCTAGCTTGTGTGAAATACTGGTTATCCTCTATGTAAGCACTGTTCTGTGTATGTTAAGACAAGTTATCAGCCATTGTGATGATTGTGCATTGGCACTGTAGCAAAATTAAAAAAACTTTAAGAGGGTTTTGAATGATAAACTGTTCTATTTCTTATCAGTAGTATGGTCTTGTTTCCAAGTATCGGACCTGTGTAGTTCCCAATTTAAAAAAAAAAAGCCTAACTCTCCAGAGTGGTACTAAGCTCTTGTTCTGTAATCCTAAAAATAATTTTGCCCAATAACTCTCTACAGTAAAACAGCTGTTGCATCTTAAGTGGTATGTACCTAGACATCAGGTGTACAGGGGTGAAATCAGCTAGAATTTTGGAGAAAACAGAGTAATGACTTTCTCTGAATCTTTCTTACAACATAGTCTGAGAATTTTCCATGCCTGACACTGTCACTTGAATGCTGAAGATTTTTAATTATAAAACAGGCAGAATACTACCCAGCAGAGAGTGTGCTTGTAACTACATGGAAAGGACTGGACTAAATGCCTTGTGTAGTTAACAAGAGTGGTTTGCCTGGAAACGTTTGCTAGGCACAGAACAAATGTTCTCATGAACTCTGAATCCTACTTTTGTGCAAGGCTGATATTCAATAAAAAGCTCTTAAAATGGGGCTGTTGAATGATTTGGTAGCCAGGTAAGATTGTCCTACTTCTTGCCACTGCTTGACATGCTACATAATTCTGATGCCGAGTTTGCTGCTGGGATCTATGTCTAGACTCAATTCTGCTGTATTAGGCACAGTGTGGTGCTACATCTTTATTTGCTGCTGAATACAGTAGTTTTTATCTGCTTTCTAGTGGCAGACTTGTTTAACCTTTCTTTATTTTTCCCTTCTAGGTATTCTTTGATTTAATGAGAGAAATCAGAGCAAAGAAAATGTCAGAAAACAAAGACAAGAATGGCAAGAAAAGTGGCAAGAACAAGAAAAGCTTTAAAGAAAGATGTTGCATACTGTGATGCTTGGGAACTGTAAATACCTATCTACAGGTGGCATGGATAAGATACCACTAAGGATATAGGGCTGGATTCATGAAAGGAAGTCTGTATTGACTCCCTTATCTTTTGCTTTGCATATCACACCTTCAAAATGTGAAAACAGAACTTTGAAACCATTTCTGGTATTCAACAAAACCCCTATGCCTACTTAAACTGATATGGGCTCCCTCTTCCCAGTGTCTTTCAAAACTAGAAACAGCTTCAGAACTTACAATCCTTCTGCTTGGTTATACAAAGTACTTTCATATTAACTTCCTAGTTTACTCTAATGTTTTTCTGAATATGTTTCTCTTGAACCTCTACTGGCCTTAACAAGCACAGATGTTCAGGTTCAAACATTTTTTCCACTGTTGCTGCCCTCCTTGATGTTGCAAACTGCAGAAAAGCTAGATGACATCTGGTAAAGGGTTTGAGTCTCCATCTTCTGTTAGTTGTCACTGATATTTCTTACACTGAAATCTGCTGGCTTCTTCCACACACTCCATGTAAGAAATAGCAACTGGCATTTGAGAGTCAACTCAAAACAAAATTTCTTCCATGTTCTGTTTAGTCAATACAGCATTCATGAATCAAGCCTATGGACTCAATTCAGACTTATTTAGGCAATGCAAAAATTGATATTTAAATACTGGCTAGATGCATTCCCCACTAGTCTGTCTTCTCATCCTTAAATTAGTGGTATGGGGTGAGAAAATGACTGTAAGCCTTTCTTCAAAACGAATAATATTACCACCATCTCCTTGAAATGCTGTCCTGGGTTTCTTCCATGTATTGTGGCTAGAGTTGATTACACTCACTCTATATCCATCATCCCTCCCCTCCCTGGTACTGGAGTAGTGAAAAATCAAAGTGTTGATTTCATCAGTTTTGTTTATATTGGAACACTTGTGATCATGTTGGAAAAGTGGGAACATCTGCATCTGTCTCTTGTCTTGCTGAAGATGAAAACTTTGAGTAAGGATGGGTCACATCACACACAATCATGACTTGGAATAGGTGAGGCATACATGCTACCTCTCAGTGATTAGCTGGCTAGTGAGTTGTATGGTGTCAAAAAGCAAATGAAATTAAGCAGTTGCCATGTCCGTTACTCACTGTTAATTTTATATGTACTGTTTCTGATGCACAGCAACCTAGCACATGCAGATGGATGTTGAGTTTTGCTGTCAGTTATGCAATGGTGGTCACATATTGGTCAACAAAACCCAGCCTAGAAATGGAAGAAAAATCAGTACTGAGCAGGTCCTCTTGTCAGCTGACTGAACTGAGCTTTCTGATGCAGTTTGAATTATGTGCAGTTGCCAAAAAGTACTTCTGTCACTGTTGTGGAAAGTAACTGTTTCTTCTGATTGTGGAGTCTCTTAATGAATTATGGCTGTCTTCTGTTTTGAAGGAGTAGAGAGACTTAAAGTAGTGACTGTATCTTGCTTGTTAACTGGATGCTTAAAACAGTTACATGGTGAAAGGAATATGCTATGTGGCTGTTCAATGAAGCACACTGCAGCACTAAATAAACAAATACTGTTCTTTTTGAGGTGAAGGAGTAGTGAATCCTGTTCAGTACTTACTATTGTAATTTGAGGTTGAAAAAACATTTTTTAACATGTACTAGATTGCTCTTGTGCATTCCACTTCTGAACTTTGAAAAAAGTAAGATGTATTAGATACCAGAACCTCTGTTGGTCTGAGGTTTCACAGGGACTTATCACAAACTCATTGTCTTCCATAACTAGTTCAACTTGTCAGGCAACTCATTGGACTGAGGAAACTGTACTAAATAAAAGGTGCTGTAATCTTCATTCTTGTCAAGTTAAATTTCTTCTTTGTTAATGTTATCTTGTATGCACAAAAAGAATGGTTAACCAATTCTGGAAATACTTATCTCTGAACAGTGTAACTGGTATTGCAAAGCCAACTTGACAATACAGTTTTGAAGCACAGGCTGGCAGCCTCCTGGCTTACAGAACTTGTAATGTGAGCTGAATCACCTATGTCTAAAGCCTAAGCACCTAATGGGACACTTGGAGCTGTAACACTTCGCTAATGAAAGTTTCCTCTTGAGTTTCCACGGATGAAGTCCATTTCTGAGTGCACATTATGCATAGAGCAAATGAATGTCTGCTTCTGGAGGAAGGCAACTCACTTAGGTTTGGTTTTAGTTGAGACCTAAAGGTTAAGTCCTTAATTAACCTAAAGGATAAACAACAGTTGAGTTCACATTACAAGCTGATCTAGGTCAAGCCCCTCTGAGGCAGATTGTAAAATGTGTCTAGCAAAACTGAATAAGCTTTCCTTGCTATATGAATAATGAACTCGGCAAAGCTCACAATGAGCAGCTCAGCTGTATTGGCTCAAGAGACTTGTATGCTTTGACCTTTAATCTCTTTAGTCTTAAGTACCTGACAGCATTTTATAGGACAGATGAATTTCTACTCAGAAGTGAGTCTGCCACTGGGGTTCTTACAGTCCATGTGCTGTTCTCACTCAGGTTATTTTTTTTTTTTTTTCAACTGATAAAGCTCCACCACTGAGGTGGACTTACTTGGAAGAAGGTGCTTGCTGTTTCATGGCTTGATACTGCATCTCTTCATTGTTCTGTGCTTGTCACCTTTTCCAGAAAGGCTAGGCCTGGAGACTAAATACAGCACCTCTTCAGTATTCCTCTTCTGTACTTGTGGCAAACTTCAGTTTAGCTTTCCAGTTACAGCTGAAAACATGATAGCCAAGGTAGCTGCCTTGTTTGCTTGCCCACTGTTATGAAGTATTCTGACTGGTACCAGGAAGGCAATAAAACTGCTCCCTGAACCAGAATCCTGTTGCCTCCACCTCATGGTGGCAGTGCCTGAATGCATACCCTTCTAAATAGGGGCAATACAATTTGAGGGTCCTTGAATGACTTCCAGGTGTGCTTCACTGGACATCAATGGACATCAACATCAGGTGGGTTGACTAGAGTGAATAAAAATGGCATAGAGAAATGCTTCCTTTGGACTTGAGGGTTTCCTGTGAGCAGAGTAAAGGGAGCTTTGACTTCTAATCTAAATGAGTACTTGCAGATCAGGCACATCAGACAAGGAGGACTTCTGCAAGAGGGGGGGTGTGTGGCTGCCTGCTGGCCATACTGTGTAGCTGGGACAACTGAAATCTGTATTGAAGCTGACATATTCTAGCAGCCTTTGCATGTTAGGTAATTAAAGACCAAGACTTCTCTTCATCAGTATAATTTGCTCTTAAATCTTTCTGGAGCATGGCTGTAGGCAAGTAACTGGATATTTGAAGCTGGACGTCATGCAAGACTTGACTATGCACTTGCACTTAAGCATTCAAATTTTATTCTGTGTAACGGCTTAACATAGTCAGGGAGCTGTTTACCGCAGTATGTAATCTTCCATATGTGGCTTAGGTGTGGGTATTCAAGTGTTCCAACCTTCCTTCTGGTTTGAGCTAACATGCATGAGACAAGCTCCCATTATAACAGAGGCAAAGTCATTATATGAAATTCCACTTAAAAAAGCAGGTTAAACTCCAGGATTGCAAAGGCAGACTGGATTCCTCTTTTCTTAGAGGAGCATCTCTCCAGGTGAAAGTACAGATGCAGCATGAAGTGCATCTTCAATGACTTGTGCCGTATGTGTTTTATACAGACTAATATGCCTCTACTGCAATTTCCAGGCGAACACTTGGCTCGAAGAGAAAGATGTATGTGTACATTTACTGGGCATTAAACTTCAGTAAGATGTTAATAGCCATCTGAAGTTCCAGTTGAATCCTATCTGGCTAATATAATGCTTAAGAATACTTTAGGTCTAAGGCACAAAGCTGCAATCTGGAATGTAGTAAGAGGTGAGGGGAAATGCATCTAACTAAAAGCTCATCAAGATTGTTTTTTAAAGATTTCCAAAGTGTTAACCCAGTACTTGGGGTTGACAGGTCTATCAATTCTTGCTCAAAAAGAGGATACTGTTTATTAATTCAACTCAGAGCTTCTGTAGACAGAAGCTTTCTTTAATTGCTATAAGCATGTGTTGCAATGTTCACCTCTTGTTGACTTTATAGTTGGGAGAAGGAGGGAAGAGGAACAAAAAAGCTATGATTTTCACCATAATCTCCACACTTCATGGGAATGGCAGGTGTTCCTCTGGGGAGGGGAAGGTGTTATCTCTAACACCAAGAAAGAGGTTTAGCATAGAGGAAGTGATTGTGATAGCAAGATTTAATAAAACTGCCTCTAAACTATGTATACTATACAATGTAAATTCTTGGTTTTTTCTTACATAGCTTCAGAGCTTTGTCTCTAACTTGCACAAATATTTTTAATGTCTATAAAACTGGTCACTTTTCATTATCATGCTAATACAACTGATTTGTATTACTATTGATAATAAAAAGAAAAACGGGTATAATATTTGTTTGTTATTGATTTTTATAGCATTCTAAAAGCATGTCTAATCCCCAAATTCTTGAAGCAGGCAACAGCTGACTTTCAGTGTCTGGAACTAACCTTCGTATCAAACCTGTAACATGATTGTATTGCAGACTGTGGGAAGGGAGGGGAGGAGAAGGTGACTGAGGACCCCGTCATTGGTTTTCCTGAAATGGGCTGCATCTGTTTCAGGACTGAACTGGAACAGTATTTTAATTTATTCATAGTTAACTTTCCACAACCTAATTGGATCAGAGAGCTTGTATCAAGTGTGTGAATGACAGAGCTGCTTTCCTCTTTCTTCGGTCAGTCTTGTGGCTCAAATAACAGAATAAGCAACATTGTGTGGAAATATTGATCCTTAGTCTCCTGCTTGTGCCAGAGTCCATTCTCTGTTGGTTTGTGATGAAAAAACTGTAGCAGAGAAGCTGAGATGCCTCTGAGGCAGGATGGTTCAGGACAGATTCACTGCACTGTTATGCCACTTAGTTCGGTGTGGCATAGAAATGGGATTCACAGTAAACTTTGGGTGCAGTTTTTGCTACCCCTGCCATACAAGTTGGAAGCAGAACATTCCCTAGCTGATGACTTCTGGCTGAGGATAACAGCAATCTACATCATCTTGTTTAGATGGTGTTTGCCCTGTGTTTCAGTTTGCCATGATGGTTTATGTAGCTGTCCTTTCCAGTGAAGTCATTTTTTAAAATATTCTGCAACAGAGAAAGGGTAGCATGAAAAGTGTTGTGTAGGAGGCAGGAGAGGGTTCTCAGCACTGCTGTATTACATAGCTGTACTCAAAGCCCAGAACGGCACCCGTTTCTTCAGATATTCTGTGGATGCTTGTGACAAACAAGTCTTCCTTAACTTGCAGCAGGATGAAACTGGAGAATGATTGCACATAACATAGCTTGGCTTCTGCCTTCATACTTGCCTGTGTTCTGCCCCAGACAGAACAGTTAACTAGTGTGTGGTTTCTTCTGTGTGCTAAATGCTCTCCGGGTCCTGGGATGGTACAGGCACCTCTTCCTGAGAACTGTTGGCTCCATCTTGTGGCTTTAAGAGTTAGAAGCTCTACCATGGAGAGGGGCTGTTCAACATGCTCAGACGAGCATACAAGTAGCTGCTATTAATCTGCTACCTGAATTACACGTAGAAATCCACACTAACTAGATTCTTCTGGTCTCGTTGCTCTGCCGTATGATTCTCTCATGCAGTAGGAGACCTGATTCTAAATTAAAATTTTCCTTTTGCATGCAAATGCTAATGTTAATTCTTGCCTAAACATTCTAGTGTGCAGCAGGACACCCAATTTCTCATGAGGATGGTGGCTTTACGATTTCTATGGCATTAAACCAGTTTGCATTGCAAGTGTAAGTTTGTTCTGCTCACTGAGCACTGATTTGCATGCCAGAAAGAATACTTATTGTTCCATGGGACTGTGCAGTACTTCACAAAACATTTTGTTTCTAAGGGTGACTAAAGATGCTGTTTTTTCTTTGCAATATAAAGCCTTAATTGGGGGGGGGGGGGGGGGGGGGAATATCCTATTTAAAAAAATCTTTTTCCCTGCTCCTCAGTCTCTTCTCCCCCCAAACTACAAACTACTTAGTGTCTATTGTGAGAATACGAGGGAAATACCAGCAAATGGCCCCTTAAGCATTGTAACTCCAAAGGGGTTGGAGGTAAAATGCTGAGGTGAGACTGGGACCATATGCTCTGCAGTTGCCTTCCTGATAAAGCTGATTAATCTCCAGAGTTTACAGTAAGTTCCCTTCAATGAGCTTTGTTACTTGGCTTTGAGGCAGAATCATGTTTTTGATATAATCAGAGTTTATAGAGTTTGTTTTTAAAGTCTAGTATTCAGGGTATCAGAGGCTTTATGCATGTTGGCTTCATAGGCCAAATACCAGAATTCAAGGACAAACTTGTGCATACATGTAGCATTGAGAGACAAGGAAAGCTACTCCCTACTGTTTAATAGTGCTCTGTTTTGGTTTTAAAAGGAAAACACATACAACAAACTGAGCTTGGTGTTTGGATGAGTGTTTCTCAACCTGTGGTCTGTAAGAGTGCTCTGTAACATGATTACCCTCCCCACAAAACGATGGCGTTACACTTCTATAGGTGTAAACAAGGAAAACAACTGTGGACTGGGGGAAGGAGTAATTATCTAAAAAATAGCCAAGTTCTTTCTTGCTCCTAAATGAAAACCATCATGGCAACATTGCCCAAGATAGACTGCAGTTTCACTCCTAAAAGTTTGTCTGGCTCTTCAATTTTAGAAGAGCTGATGAGAACCTGAGAGAGGTGGTCCTGGC
The DNA here is from genome assembly GCF_035582795.1 of Mycteria americana. Classification (NCBI taxonomy): domain Eukaryota; kingdom Metazoa; phylum Chordata; class Aves; order Ciconiiformes; family Ciconiidae; genus Mycteria; species Mycteria americana. The sequence continues at coordinate 30,216,870 of NC_134373.1, forward strand.
CAGACACAGGCCTCCCTGACAGAAGGATCCTTGCTTGGAGTGACAGGATTCAGAAACCAGAAGTTAAAACTTTGTTTCCTGCTTGGGAGGTGGAGCTATGAAAACCAAAGCCTACCAGGTTGCTGAACAAATATCTGCAGGGTGGACTACATGTTTGCTTTTAAATATGGCTATTCTCCTAGTTAGCACCTTGGTCTTGGCTGTGGAAGAACCTCTTTCACTCTGGGGTCTCTGTTTTCATTTTTTAAATTTTTTTTTTTAGGCCTGCTTGGCTCTTTGTCCTTAGATGTTCATCTTTACCCCTAGGGTTTCAAATATTCCTAGTTCTACTCCATTTCAGACAGCTTAACTAAACATGAGCCCTTCTTCCCTTTCAGTCCTGGTGACTGTACTCCAATTAGGTGCTGAGCAGTGCCACGGGATGACAGGCACTCGCGTCCCCAACTACGGTCAGCTGCCCGGTTCCAGCTCTGAATACTGCAGGACAACAGAGTGAATCAGACTATGGGAAGAGCAACTACCCACAGAAGAATTATGAGCACTAGGAGAGCTGGACACTTCAGACTTTGCTAATGAGAGCTGCTTCCTACCTGAGGAACAGCAGCAGAGCAAGTGATTCACCTATTCCTGCAGCCAGGTTAGAGCTTTTTATGTGGTACCTTGAGTAAATCCATTTGAGCGATGATGGTAGTGCAGCAAACAGTTGTGGAGCAGAGGGTAACACCATGCCTGTTTTGAGCTGTTTTGATTTGCCTTCCCCCCGCCCCTTCTCCTCCCTGAACAGCATGGAGGGAGCAGGGCAGGCAGAGCTTCTCCTGCGTGGGAATAAAGGCCACATTTGCAGCTTTGCCTCAGGAGCTTGAAAACCATAAGTCAGGCCTCCAGAACTACATTTGGTTTAGAAATAATGAGATGCTTTAGAAAATGAACTTGGAGTTCTCTTTCACAGTCTCTTTGTTTCCAAGCCTTTTGAGTGCACTTGCTTCATGTTTGCAAGCTTTCTTTCTTCAACAATGATGGTAGACGTATTTTTTTCAGTGAAAACAAAGATGTTCTTATGCTTGCTGATTCCAGCACCTGGGGCATAAATTTTCAAATATTGTGGCATTTGGAGAGGAGTGGAGGCAGGAGACGCAAAACGCTCAACTTTAAGCCCCGTTTCCGCTGGATCACCATCCTCCGCAGTAGGAATCTGAAGGATTGCAAAAGCTGAAGCATAAGGACCCCCTGTTGGTGGTCCCAGTGTCTGTCTTGGCAGCTTGCCAGGAGCCCAAGGGATGCACTTAATTTTCTTTATTCATTAGCATATTTTTAATCAAACCCATCAAACCACAATGTTTCCACATGTCTCTCCCATAGCAGATGAACAAAAATAGGTCAGTGCTCAAATGCACCTTTAACACACTGCAGTTCTGTAGTTCACTCCTCTTCTATAGTTGCAGTTGGAGGACAGCAAACGACCTGTCTTCTGCACCTGGTGAAAACTTGTGATGAAGACGACTTCACTTGTCTCCTGAAAGAAGAAAGCATGTGGAGTTTGTCCGTGATACAGACTGCTTTCCATCCGCTGCCCAGTCAGAGGGCAGGAAAAGCTGCATCTGAATCCTCTCCAACTTAGCTTCAAGTTTACAGCATTTGTTTAATGTTAATTTCTAGTGAATAATCAAGCAGGTGCAATGTCCAGGGCTGAATTCCCTGGCCCTAATGAAGTTTCAAGACTGCTTACACCTAGTTTAATAATAGGCTTTTTACATTCTTGTCACCTGTAACCTACCTTCATATACCTCATGCTGCCAACCCATCTCTAGCCAGGCAAGGAAAATGTTGCAGTGTTGAGATCATGTTCACACTTGCAGCTGAGACGTGTCTTGCCTTGTTTCTTATCTCTGAATTGTTCATAACAAGAGCTAAGTAAAAATTACTCTTCATGTTTTTTACATGAGCTTTCAAAGTTGGTTACAGTGTTCTGGGTGGGGTGAATATTGCATCAACACCAAGTTAAAACTTATCTTTTGTTCTTTTTTGGAAAGAAATGGGCATATAGGTTCCAGGGGAACAGTCTTCCCCGTGAGACAAAAATCGGGTAAAATCCAAGGTATTAAATACGTTTGGCGCATTTGAAATGCAAGTCTGACAAAGGGATACATGCTTTACTTTCTGTTCTCTTTCTTTCTTCCTAAAAAACCCAGGACTTTGAGTTAAACAAATTGATGAAGACCTATCCTGAACATAGAAATTGGAATGGGCTCACAGCCTATTCCTAGCTGTGGAAAGCCTAAGGAAGCGAAAGGTGAAAAGCTCTGCAGCATCCAGGCCTGTTTCCAAGCAGCCCAAACTCTCCTGGTAACCCTTTCTTGCTGGCAACGCCATCACCCCGGACAGGCTGCAGCAAGTGACACGCATGGAGCAACCCCTGCTTCCCTCTGCTGCCGGCAGGTTCTCCTTTTCGGTCGTCACGGGCTTCTTTGCAGTTCCTCTTGTTCTGAGAGCTAACCCAAGGGGTGAGGGTAGGAAAGGTGTCTTAGCAAGATTGTTAATTTTGGCTTCCTAGTTAAAAGTGCTAGGCATTTCCTACTAGCAAGGCCTTTTGCATGTATTTTTGTGTCAGAAGCCCAAAACCAGAATATAACCTCTAAAGCCTGGAAGTCCATAGTGAGAAGATAGTCTTCTCTGCTGTGTACTGGGTGGTCTCTGCTAAATAACAAAACGTCCCAGCCATGGGGATGGGGACCTGTTTACTCCTTCCTTGTTGCATGCCTGTAATAGTTCATAGCAGCAGTCATGTTACAGGCAAATACTCAGCTTCTATCCATTTACTTTTCTATTCATTCAGCTCCTCTACTTCTGCTGTAAGAACAGTCTCCATCGACTGCTATCAATCACTTGTTTACTTTCAAGTCTTAATACATACAGTTAAGTGTTTGCCTTGTCTAAATCCACCCCTACTTACACCTGTATTCATTTATTGTTCTTTAACAGCTACTGTTAAACAAATTCAGCCCTGTTACCTAGACAGAAGATAAGTTACAGCAGGACCACTTTTGCTACAGGCTCAATCCTGCAAGTTTGTGCCTTGTCACTTACAGAGGGGGAAGAGTCACTGGGCAACTCTAACTCGTGATCTCTCTGCTCTCCTGTAATGCCCACTCTTTGGGCAGACCTGGATCTGTACAGTGTTTATCGCACAGTGGTTCGGACTCTGGGGGAGCTCCATCTGCTATTGCTTTGTGGACTGCTAGCATGGCAACGGCAGCGATGTTTCGGTTTGGGGGAAGCAGACTTACAAAAGGTCTTGGACATCACTGCGGAGCGTTGCAATGCCTGTTCTTGGCAGCCACCACAAACTCCAGATCTTTGCCTTTTGTAGTGAAGCTTCCTGTGCCATCTGCCACCTCAAAATGGCAGCCACCAAAACCAAGAGGCTGCTTTGCTGCCTCAGCAAGCGTTGGGGAACACAGCCTCTTAAATCTACCTTGCCTGGGGGGCAGAGGATCCCTTGGGCTTCACAGTTTAGGCTCTCTCTTGGCTTTCTTCCAGGCACAGAGTGTGGGTCCGTTCTTGCAAGGGAAAGGCAGGGTGGTTGGCAGCGTGGTGGTGTTTTGTATATACTACGCTCGGCGCTCAAAAGGCTAGTGCCGAACACGGGGAATTTCACATGGCTCCATTCCCTTCTGCCCCAGGGAGTGCGTACGTCTCCTCTCCCAGCAGAGTGCACTTACCAGGGCATGCTCTGTGCCAGGGAGGGGACTGCCTCTGTCCTCTTAGAGCTGGTCTCATGTGAATTGGGTAATTCCAGATATTTTGGCTAGCAGGGTGGGAAGCAGGGAGGCCTTGTGCCTCTCTGAACTGTCTACCTAGAGAGCTGTGGGATCGTGTTCCCTTTGATCACGCACTGACTCAACTGGGGGCTTGGAGAGTGCTCCTGTCCCAGCACGGCCCCATAGCCTGCTCCTTCTGAGAAGACCTGGCCTGCCCCTCATGCTCCTCGGAATTCCTGTCAGAAAGGGAAGCGGACTGAGCCCAGCTCTTCTTTCATGAACCGTTAGACTACTGACTAAATTAAGGTACGAATAAAAATAGCCTACGCCCATCCCCTCCACCCACCTTGAGCTCTTTTAGAAAAAGGGAAGAAAAAAAAATATATTTATTGCTGCATTTTTGGACACCTGATCTGGAAGGTGGGCAGACTGAAAACACCTGCTGCACCGAGTCGTTAGGGAAGAAAGTCAGAGATGTTCATCTAGTCATTGCAAGGGACCGAAGTCCGAGACGGATGCTGCAGGCTTTACAAGGCTTAGAGGCTTTTGGCTTGCCACTAAAGCCAGTGACAGGCACCTGGGTATCTTGATTATATCATCGTGGAAGTCACTACCACATCAGATGCTCGAGGTTTCTTCACATTTTGCTATGACATAAGTGATTTTAACATATAAAGTCAATTAACGGGAGGAGGAATTCAGCATCAGTTAAAAACACAGATTTGAAGTTGCACTAGCAGAAGTTGAATAAGGCAAAGCAGCGCCTTCTGTCTCTTTGAGCTTTTTCCTGACCTGCGTGCACAACATGGTTTGTACCGGGAGTGACAGGGAGTGGACATACAACAACCATTTCCCCCAAGTGGAAACTGTGTGCAACGGCCTCATTTCTCATGAGATTTGTCCAAGTAGTTCATCATGCTGTGGTCAATTTACTTTGTTGCCATCCAGGAAATACAGGTAAATAGCATGCAATCATACTGGTGATATTTAACAAAATATTCCTTTCCATTGTCACTGCACACCATTGGCTTCTCTAGTGTCCATTTTGTGGTAGGGGAAATGCTCTGACCCAAGGAACACCTAAGAAAATGAAGCAAGAGCCCTTAGAAATGCAGTGTGAGCCATCATACCTAATGCTTGCTTTTTATGTCATGATGAGACTATCTTCCCCCTGCTCTCCCTCCCCACCCCCTCCAATACAGGGGCACTGTGATGCCTAAATAATTGATTATCTTAAATTTCCCCTAACCCTGACATCTGGAAAGAGCTGTGGCTGTACAAAATACCACCTATTGCTAATTCTTTATACAGCCCTAGCACCTCTCACCCTGAAGGACCAGACCCCTTGAACTCTGGACCATGATACCTTCCCATTCCCCCCAAAAGGCCACAGTAAATGAGGTCTTCTTAGGAGAAGTCCAGCTGCGTGATAGCAGCTGCTGCCTTATGCTCCCCTAAAGGGAAAGAGGGGCCTGTTTTGGGGTGTGATGGGACCAACTGGCTGCAAGCCTTGCATTTGCTCTGTCTCAGTGCCCTTCGCTGCTCTTGGAGAGGTGGCCCAGCAGAAGAGGGTCCCAAAGGATGTGCAGCAGCCAAATACAGCCTCTGCTGGAGCACAAATTTGTGCACGATTCAGAGCAAGTACCACTTTACAATAGCCTCTAGTAAAGAGGAGCTGCGGAGAATAAAACAACTAATTGGGTCTGCGTCAGGACGCTTAGTACCCATGCTGAAATTTGGCCAAGGGAATGAAGCTCACACCTTTCACTGTTGCACACAAATAAACCAATATTTCCAAGGGATCTTTCACAACCAGCATTGGTGAGGATTTATCATGCATAATGTCCAAACCTGAATGCACCTGGCTCCAGTATGGGATCATTGATGATTGTTTTTTTGGTTTTGGGGTTTTTTTTAATATTCCATTTTCAGCTGGAAATTACTGATGTGACCAAAGTCCGATTCCCTTCAGCAGTTTCTCCCTTCCTCCCCCCACCTTTTCGCACTCCCTGAGGTCTGACCATCTGGAAATCCTCCTCCACCTCTTCATCATGTGTGAATTTCCACCTAGGGCTGAAAGTGTCACTGTACTAAAGTGTGATGCATTAACACATTGAGGCAGAAAGCAGAGGGGAGTTGGGGATTATAACACTTCATGACCCACTCCGCAGTTGCTCTATGATTTAATCATCTTTATCAGCTTGTATCCTTTCCTTTGTATCCCTGTATTTTTCCCTGTATCCTTTATTAAAATATTCCCGTAATTAAAAAAACTCTACACAAACAAGTAAAGTGCAGTACCTTGTCTTGAGACTAGGATCAACTGAAAAAAGGCAAATGTCTCAAGGAGAACATGCCTCACTCAAGGAAGCTGGGGGACCTAGACTGCTCTTTCACAATGAAGCTCACTAATTATCCATATCTCCTATTGCATATTGCAAACTTGGAGTTCTTTCCTGCCAAGCCTCGTGCACATGATCTGAGCAATTGTAATTTTTATTTTTATACATATATAAAGTATAAGCAGTAATAATGCTACCTTGTACAGAAATGAAACCAAGCCCTACAAACTATGTGCTGTGTTGGTTTATCCTTTCGGCAGAGTGGAATGGAAAATTCACTAGTTTGGAAGTCGGTTAGCTGCCTAGCCTCCTTCTATCTAAATACTGAGGCTTATTATGCTTCAAATAAATATATATATATATATATTTCTTTTGTGGCTTGGTTGCTGTAATCATCTTGCATGTAATAATGTTACTAGCCTCAGGGCTATATTTATTAAGATTTTAATTTAAAATCTTTCTGTCCTTCAGCATTTAAACAGAGGAAAACCCCATCTGGAGTAGCCAAAAAAAAAAAAAAGGTTCATCCTTTTCTTTTTCATGTTTTCCCTCCCCTAGGCCCTCTCTCTCATCTTTTAAGCAAAAAAACGAGAACAACGCACTTTCCTGTTGTAGCTCTGCACCCTCCTAACACTTCAGTACCTGTGTAGGTTTGGTAGACCCAATGTCTGCTTAATATGATCCATGTGCTGCTGTTCTTGCTGTCTCCGGAGCAGTGGTTTGTTTTCTTATCCTTGTATAATAGTACCGGTGTATTTCAATATTACCAGTGTATAATATGATTTATTCTTAATAATGCTCTCGGGAAGGATCTAAACCACAGCAATAAATGTCGAGGGGCGAGACTATTACTCAGAAATGGCAAAGTTTTAGGGTTGTTCTTTGTTAATAAGCTGCCTCACTTCTGAGAAGATCATGGCAGGGAAATAACAGAACGAGAAGACCTGCTTGTAACCCGGAGAGTGAAAAAACACCCACAATCTTAAAACCCCGTTGAGGGGACATCTCAGTCAAGGGGACAGCCTGAGCTGTCACAGTGTACGTGCTTTTTTGGGTGTTTTGGAAGAAATGCCAGATATTAGCACCCAAGTTGTACAGAGTTTGTAATCTGTTTTGCTTTAATCCCACAGCATATTCAAGCTATTCCCTCATGAGGGGACAGGGAGTGCTGACTTATAAACGATAAATACTGAGCGGGGCAGAAGGCGATTCAGAAATTTTTCTTAATAACCCTCTCACGTGACTTAGTAGTACTGGAACATCAGATGGGTGGTAGCAGAGGACCTTGCTTGTAGCTAATGTCAACGTAGCAAACGTGGAGGGTGAGACAGCCTGAACATACTTGCTAGAGGCCTGCAATGGCTAAATAGCACTGGGCAAATGAGTGTAAATCATGTGGGCCAACTCTCAGCTGGGATAAATCGATAGAGCTCCGCTAACTGTGACAGTGCTACTGCTGTGCCCCAGTGGAAGATCCTCCTTGCTTGAACCGGGGGACTTTGGTGCTGTTACAGGAGCCCCTTGAGTGCATCAGTCTACCATATCACCATCGTCTTTAAAAACCCACTCCGATGTTCTTGTGCAAACAGCCAAACTGCACGATGGTTTTATTTTGATATAACAAAAGACTTACGGAAACAAAACTGGGCAATTTAAATATGAACAGACTGAAAATGACTTTTGACAAACAGCACCAAGGCCATGCTGTTAGTGTCAAGCTCCATGAAGAGGATGAATTCCTGTATGCTGCTTTTCTCCGCTTAATTTCAAAGCAGTTTACAGAGGGTTGAATGCCGTCATCCTCAACTTATAGCTAGTGAAAACAGGATAAAGAGGAAGAAATTCAGGCCTGAGCACAGGTCTTCTGGCTGCAGCCTGTCCCACAGGCAGTAGGTGTAGACACTTTCTCTACATTGTGCTGCTTGCCTGTAGAAAAAAGAAGGTGGCTTATGTTCAGGTACTCATCAAGTGCTACTGATTATTTGTCATGAGGTGACTCAAGCTTCTGTACCCCATTTCTCCCATGGCATTGCCAAGGTACCAGCTATTTTTTGCTACTGAGCTCCATTTAAAATTAGAGGGAAACCTCTCCATCTTGTCACTACTCCCTGACAATCACTGATTTTCTCATGACAGCTGATTTTAACATTGCTCCATCGTACTGTTCATTTTCCTGATCTATTAGATGTATCAATCACAGCTGGATGTATAGAAGAAATGCACCAGTTGACTTCTAAATGCGTTGCCTCAGTAAGTAGTGTTCAAGTTACAAGAAGTCAAGTTTTAACTACTTTGTTTACCACTTAAATGCAGATTTTATTTTTACTCACTTTGCTACTTTGCAAGGCTTTTGGTGTGAACTTAAACAAACATGAAAATCATGTTCTTTAACAATATGTTAAAAGTGCTCACCACAAAGCAGACACTTCTTTGTTGGGCAACCAGCACAGCTTTTTCATGTTGTCTGTGTGTCCTCGCCCGCCCCAACCTATTTAGGTCAATACAAGCAACTTCAGAGGAAGTCACTGCCTGGTTATAAGGCTACGGCTGTGGACTGCAGAGGAGAGACTGTGCAAGGAAAACAAGAGCACTTCTGGACCATCAACAAGCAGCAGATAGCTTTTGAATAGTACACAGGGTATCCACCTGATGGTGTTTTGTCCCTTTACTTCAGAAATTGAAGCAGATCCCTGAACTCGGTCCCTTTGCCAAAGGGCACACTGCTTTGTGCGGAGACCTGCCTGAGGTGAGGTACCCGACTGCATCGCTCACAGCGCACGACATCCACCTGCGCTTCACGCCCCACAGCAAACCTGAGAGCTTGGATGCAAACCTTCCTGGAGTGCGAAGGGGTCATTGAAGAGGACCGATCGGCCAACATGTTGCCCCTGAGGCACTGCCAGGTAGCTGAGCTGGGAGAGCTGGAGGCAGCAGGACTGCAGCCACGTTAAAGCAGGTGCGGTGGGAATGGGAGGCTGAGGCTGTGAGTATACCCCTGCAACCCTGTACTGCTGCCTCCCCCAAGTCCCCATCCTGCCTGACGCTTGTGCGAGGAGCTGCCATTCAATAGGTGCTCTTGAAAACCCGTTGAGGACTCTATTTTACTTCTCCATGACTCATCTTCCAGATTCTTGTTGTACCTGCTTTAGATGACCCGTTCCCAGTTTGGTCAGGTCCTATGTTTCTGCCTGCTGTAGCCCCTTTTTCCAAGTGGTGTTCAGAGTAGGACCTTTTTTTGAGAGAGAGCAAATCTCTGTTAACCGACGGTTTTCAGTTAAAGAAGCATGGGCAGGAGCAAAGGAGCCAGATTAACCTCTTAGTGTTTTTTTTCATGAGTTAGGTCAGTTTGCCAGTTCAGAAAATGTCCAGCTCATTCAGAACGGCGTTTACTCACTTGATTTTCAATAGGACTTTCCCTTCTACAGAATTACGGTGCTTTTGAAACAGCCTCTGTTTTTGTTGCAGTTGTTTTAAAAGTAATTGTGTGTAGTGAGGAAGCAGTCTGATTACAGATACATAATTTCATCTGACGCAAAAGAATGGCATGATTACGAATTCCAGATAGAGCTCAGTGCTCCCAGCCTGCCCCTGTAACCGTATGTCTCAGTTTCTCTATATTTCCAGCAAGATGACAATGGCCACCTTGTAAAGAGCTCTTTCAGATACGGGGCAGAAGTATATACTTCAAGGTCTAGCCTTGAAACTTCTGTGGGATAGCAATGCTCTTCTGAAGTGCCATTTAAAACAGATTGCGTTTCACTACGTGCAAAAATCTCCTGTGTAGATGCAGCTATATGAGCAAAAAAAAGTGCTTTTGCCAGTATAGCCTATTTTATTTGGGAAATGCTTGCAGAAAAAGATGCTTGTGCTAGTAAAACTTGTATTTGCTGGTTATCAAAGGAGAAGCATTTCTAGTGCAAACCAGGCCTCTTACATATGAAGCTTTATTGAGTTCAGCCATCAGTACAGTAAAGAAAATCCTCCCTCAAAGGGATTAGTAAGGTTACCTAATAGATATTATTAATGGTTTAAGAGCATAAAAGGTGCTTTAGCAATACGTGAGGGGCTAGATCCTTTGCTAGTGTAAATTGTAATGGTCCCACTGAGGGCATCATGGAAACACAGAGCAGTGAGGGAGCTGCCTTGTGCCATCGGTGTCTGCGCAGTTTCTAGAGCTTCCCACTGACTCAGGAAGGTGCCGAGCTGCACTGACTGGCCTCTCCAAAAGCGTGACTTCTGCATCGGCCAGCCCCCTGAGAAAAATGTGCATAAGCAAATATCTAGGTTATAGAGGAAGAGTTGTAGCAGTTTCATGCCTCGGAAACACGCCGATTTACACTAGCTGAGGATCTCAGTTTATACTGATTTCATTATACTAGTAGCTTTAATAAGTATCAGATTCCAGTCATGAGACTTGATGTTTCTACAGCAAATACCCTCCAATACTGCACCTCCTCACAGCAGGGCTCCCTGGCTAACCATGTGCTTGCCCATTAAGCACAAATCCCAGCCATTTCCTTCCCAGTTTTCCCCTGCATTTAATGTATGGAAAAGCATGACCCTGAATCAGATGAATAGCAGCCCGTTTGAGAAGGTGTGTGTGAAAATGTATCCTCACGCAGATGAGCTCAGAACAAATAGAATGGAGGGGAGGAGAGCGGAGCAGGGGGAGTGTGAAGCTACCCTTTCCCTGATAGTTCAGCCACTATGTGTAAGCAACAAGTTTATGCCCAAGGGAAAGAACTGAAAGCTGAGGAGACCTTAAAATTAACAGAGCTTTATGGCTCAATCAATAGGCCGTGCTCCCTGGGCAAGATTAGAAATCAAATGGCACATTTCTTTCTGTCAGCCCTGTTTGCTCTCCCTGTAGGCTCTTCTGCCTGAAAGCATCTAAGGTTTGAGTTAAGTTCTTCTCTAGGAGGAAGCCAGAGAAAGTCCATTGTGTGAGAGCTGCCTCCAGAATGCTGTGTTGGACACACTTTAAATAACAACAGAGGTTATTAGTGTATTAGTTTGTTAGTAATTGCTAGAGAAGATAAGTCTTCCCAATATTTGAATATGCAAAATAGCTTTGGCTAACCGAAAAAGAGATTAAAAAAAAAAGCCAAAACATGCCACTGCAGTGAGTAACAGGGATGATTAAACATCACTGTATGTAATAAAGAAAACCTCTACCTTGTTTTACTACTAGAAATACCTTCGCAGATTTGTTATCCCCACTGAAGACATATTTTCCCTCTTTGGCATTTCATTCTCACTGGGACAACGAAATAGTTGTTTTCAAAGGGAGAGGGACTGTGTTTGCACCTATTTCTTGTTTGACAGTGACCTCTATGAACCAGTCATCACTGCTCTGCCTGTTGTTTTCTTGTTAGCTCTTTGCTGTCAAATTAATTACTGTGAAGCACTAAGCTTGTTGCATTCACGTGCTCTTATTAGCTCACAGGATGTCAGAGTGATTGGATTTTTAGCATTATTTCTTTTTTTACATTCCAGGCTTTCCATTCAAAACCTGTTACTGGCAGGGAGGAAATACTGTATCTAATTCTGATCTCCCATCAGGGTAGCTCCAGTGATACTCAGGATTTGATTTACAATGCTCTATATGCAATTAGACTGTGTTTATATTAAAACCAACGTGAACAATCAGATTGGGATTGCAATGTGATTTTGAAGCACAGCATTAAGGGTCTTTCCTTTTGCAGTGCAGAACAAGAAAGAAAATATTTATGATGAGAATAGGATTTGTCCCTTTCATTCCTAAATCACAGTAACAAGCTGATCCTCCAGCTGACCCTCTTTACGCTCTGGCATTGCTTGTATTAGTGACAACTAACGGAGCTCACGTGTGTGCAGTCCGGGAATACAAGAGAAGTGTTATTCTTCTTTTAAAAACTGAAATGCACAGAAGGGGCTTCTTAGCTGTCATGCTTGAAATTTGCGTGTCCTGCTTCTGCTGCCCCTTGAAAACCAGCATTCGGCTTAATCAAAAAGATGACGGTCTTGAGCTGTGCTTTCGTTCTTGAAGGTACGTTTTTCTTTGTTAAAACAAAAAAAAAGAAAAAAGAAGTTCGATTAGAACAGCCGGCAGCCCCGTTGCCTGGGCCCGCTCCCGGGCTGTAGGAGGCTCAGCCCCAGGGGCTCCTTGGCCCAGCTCGGAGCACAGCCCTCGCCGTGCATCTCCCGTTTCCCAGCCCCAGCCCTCCGCCTGTGCAGGACCAGACGCGGACCCGGCCAGCAGCAGCCTCCGCCACCGCCTGCGACCGCCGGCTCCTCCGTGCGCCCGAGCGGCGGCGGGGCGGCGGCCCGGCCTCCGCCCGCTGACTCCCGGCGGGGCTTCGGCGGCTTCCGCGGCCGCTGCCCGGGACGGGCGGGCCGGTCTGTCCCCGCCGCCGCCCGCCGGCCCCGCCGCCCGCTTCCCCGCGCGGCCCAGAGGGGGCGCCCTCTGCCCAGGCTTCCCCGCGGCGGCGGCGCGCAGGGCCGCGGGGCAGCGCGCAGCGGCCGCGGCTGCCGGGCACGGCGGCGGCGCGGGGCCGCGGGACCGCGCAGGTGAGCCGCGCCGCGCCGCTGCCCCCCCGCGGGTGCCCGGCCCCGGGCGTGCCCGCGCGGCGGGAGGGGGCGTGGGGCGGCGTGCCGCGGGGCGCAGCGTGGCCCGCTATCGCGTGGCTCGCTATCACGCCCCGCTGCCGCGGCGGCGCGGCGGGCTCCCCCCCGCCCCCGGTCGCTCGCCCCCGGGCTGGGCTGCTGGGGGCAGCCGGTGGGAACCGCTCCTGACCCCCGCGGGGGGACAGGGGGTGTCACAGCCCCCCTTCGCCGTGGGGGCCCCCCGGAGCCCGGGGCTGCCCCGCGGAGGAAAGCCCGTTGCCAGGGCACGGGCAGGGCCGGCGCTCCTGCCGGCTCCCCGCCGCGGCTGCGGGAGCGCGGCGTTCCCGTTATCTCCCCTCCCGGCTCCCCTCGGCCGCCGCCCCGAGCCCCCCCCCGCGCTGCCTCCAGCAGGCTCCGCGCCCGCGTCCCTCCTGCCCCACGGAAAACACACACACAATCCCCGGCACCCGCCCCGATTACCCGGCCCATTCAAACAAACAAACAAACAAAAACCCGCCCCGTCGCAAAGCCAACCCGACGGTAAACTTTCTAATGACTTCTTCTTTCAAGTGCTTAAAAGGCAAGGAACACCGGGGGAGGGGGGGGTGGGCGGCCGGGGCTGCTGCAGCTCGGGGTCCGTCCGTCCTGCCGGGAGACGGGACGGGGACGCGGGTCGGTGTGCGGTGGGTGTGTTTGCGGGAAGCGGGAGGGAGGGAGGGAGGGGACGGGGGGAGTTAAAGAAACAGCATAGTTAATATTTCCACATCAGGAAGTTACTGTAATAGCCCAGGGGGCAAAAGACTTAACTTAATCTCCTAAATAGTGAGGAACCCATGGCGTCTCTGTTATAGGTTGGAGTTCCCACGTGGTTTTAACTCCTGTATAAAAGTTTCAGTAGAAAGTGCCACAATGTCGTGATTTTGCAGGGGGGGAAAATTAGCAGGAGGAGATCAGAGGAAGATAAGCGAGGAGCGAGCCGCTTCCCCGAGACGTTCCACTGCCGATCCGAGAGGGAACATCAGACGCGTTAAAAAAAAACAAAACAAAACAAAACACAGCGTTCAAGCCAGCACAAGGCGAGCGAAAGATCAAAAAGACGCGGGGAGAGAGAGAGAGAGGGAGACAGATTAACTGGAGCAGCAGCGGCAGCAGCAACAACAACAAAAATCACACTTAAAATAATAACAACAATAATAATAATAAAACCCAAACCACCAACAAGGGAGATATTGTTTAAAAAGAGCGAGCGAGGGAGCGCGCTGAAGAGCTGGTCTGACCGAGTGGATCCGTGCAGCTTCTCCTGGGATCGCCGGGATCGAGCCGATTCCCCGCTCCGCGGCCGCGCAGCGTGCGGTGCCGCTGCCCGCGGCGGGGGTCGCGCCGGGCGCCGCCGCAGCATCCTCGCCGGACTCCGGACCCTCCGCGCCGCTTTGAAAAGAGAGCGTCTCGCTCATAATAAGCGGGGCGGTGGGGGGAGAAGACTCGCAACTGTGGAGCTGCCAGCCGCGTACCCCCTCCCCGCCGCCCCCGGCCCCCTCCCCGGCTATGCTCCGGGTCAACTTTGATGGCACGTTGAGAAGCGGCGGGCGCTGACGGGGGACAACCGAGCGGCGCGGCGCGGAGCCGACCTGCTGAGAGACCTGCACCCACGGCCTGTGGATTGTTGTCTTGCGGGGGCGGAGTGGGCGGGGGGGTACAAGTGGCATTTCTCCCCCACCTCCTTCCAGGCTATAAATTGGATTGTATATAAATCTGCTTCGTTTATCTCCCTGACCCCCCTCAATGACGCCGGACTAAAGAGCTCCTCTCCGCGGCCCGCCCGGACCTGCCGAAGCGAGCGATGGACCAGGAGCGGCTGCGCCCGGGGATGCCCCTCTGAAGCGGCGCGGGGCACCGGGGCAGCGCGGCGCCGCCTCCCCCCTGCTCCCCGGCTCCCCTCGCACCTCCGGCTCGCTCCCCGCTCCCCCTCCCTCCTCCCCGGGCTCCGCAGCCACCCCCTCACCTGCTGCCGTCCCCCTCCCCCGTGGAGCCGGGCTCTCCGTGCACGCCGAGCCTGCTGCCCCCCCCGACTTCGCCCTCGGTGCCTGCGTGTGCAGCCTCCCCCCTCCGCCTCCCCGGCGGCACACGCCGCTTCCCCGGGCGCCCCCTCCCTCCGCCGCGGCCCCCCCCTGCGCGGAGCGGTTGCGGCCCCCCCGGCTTGGCTGCCACCGCCCCCTCCGCGCCGCGGAGCGCTCGGAGCGGCGCTGCCTGCAGACGGGCTCCCTGCGGCGCTTCGGGGCGGCCCCCAGCTCGGCCCCCCGCTCCTCCGCCATGGACGGGGCGGCTCGCCGGGGGGTGCTGGCCGCGCTGCTGGCCTGCGGGCTGCTCCTGCTGGGCGCCGCGGCCACCCCGACCCCGCCGGCCCCCGCCGGCGGCTCCCCGCAGGACACATGCACCTCCTGCGGCTTCCGGCGGCCCGAGGAGCCGGGCAAGGTGGACGGGGATTTCCTGGAGGCGGTGAAGAGGCACATCCTGAGCCGGCTGCAGATGCGGGACCGGCCCAACATCACGCACGCCGTGCCCAAGGCGGCCATGGTCACGGCGCTGCGCAAGCTGCACGCCGGCAAGGTGCGGGAGGACGGCCGCGTGGAGATCCCCAGCCTGGACGGGCAGGCGAGCGCCGGGCCCCCGGCCCACGACCCCGTCTCCGAGATCATCAGCTTCGCCGAGACAGGTGGGCGCCGCCCGGCCCCGCGCCCCCGCCGCCCGCGCTCCCCTGCCTGCCCGGCCTGCCTCGGCCCCCTGCCCTGCCGCTCTCCATACCTGTCCTGCCTCTCCCCTGCCGGTCCCCCGGCTCGACCCCTGTCAGCCCTCCCGCTCGCCCTGCCTGTCCTCCTGCTCGCCCGCTCCGTCCCCCTGCCTGACCCCTGGCAGCTCCCCCTGACCGCCCTTGCCTGGCCCTGCCGCCGGGCCCCCTGCGCGCCCTGCCTGGCCCCCTGCCTGCTGCGGGCACCTGGCTGCCGGGCCCTCCGCCTCATCTGCTGTCCCCGCTGCTCCGCACCACCTTGCCCGGGCCCTGCCCGCTCCTTCCCGTCCTCCCTGCCTGCCTCCCTGTGCCCGGGCTTCGCCCCGGCTTGTGCCCTGCAACTCCCCGCGCTGCCTCCCTCCATCCCTCCACGCCCTCCGCGCCCCCGGCTTCCCTCCGGCGGTCCTTCCAGCTGCACCGCGGCTCGCCGCCGTCCCTGTGCGTCCCACTGTCCCTCCTCCGCCTGTCCCGCTCCATCTCTCGCATCCCTCGCCTCATCTGCCTGCCCTGCACATTCATCTGGTTCACTGCGTGCATCTGTCTGTTGAGGCTTGCATTCACCCGTCCTCCCTTTCCGTTCGTTTCCTATTTATTTAGCTTTCACGCGTAGCGTTGGCCTTGTCTGTTTGTCCACTGCGTGCAGCCTCCTCCCAAGGGTGTCTGTCTCCTCTCTGTCCGTCGGTCCGTTTACTAACTGTGCCATCCATCCCCACGGTACCAGCCATCTCAGTCCTGTCCAGCCATTGCAGTTTTGTGTCACCGAATCCCTTCAGCGTAGCTTTCCAGCAGTTTATCCAGGCAACCGCTGTGCCTGTGAACTTTGCACATCTGGCCATAACACCATCACTCTGCAAATTAGCTCTCTCCTGTCTATCTGCCCATCTCTCCTTCCCGTCATCGCTCTATCGCTCAGTTCATTTTTCTCTCTCTCTATCTTCGTGTGGCATCTATATATCATTTGTCCACAAAATAAATCTCTTTCTATCCTGTATACTGCCCACTCATCATCTTTATCTACCCTCCCACTTACTAAAGGCATATACATTTACAGTATCTATGGGATCTGTTGCATTATACATATGCTTGTTATATTCACATACAAAATTTATGGGCACACACAATCTCACACAACACAAGTGATGTGGATCGGTGCAGCAACACCGTACTGTTCTTTTTCTGTCACTGTCACCACAGTTTATTAGGAAGTTGTCTATTTACTAACATGCGAAAGGCTTTCTTAGGGTACATTTTTGGGTTTATTATTTTTTAATAGGCTGTTGTTGGGAGATCTGGGGTGGGCTTATACTTCCATTTAGTATTCAAGCAATCGCTGGCTTTTGTAACACTTCCAAAATCGACTTTGTGTAAAATGTAGAGAAATACAGTGAAAATTTTTGTCCCTGAAATATTACAAGGTACCAAATGGGCCCTGGAGGCACATTTGAAAGGCATCTGGGGTAACAAATGAAGACACCGACTATGCAAAAAATCCCATTCAGAGATTGACAAAAATAATAAAAGATTCCTAGGAAAAGAGAAGGAAGACAAAATCTACATTTGGCTCTGTACAGAAAGAAGCAAAACAGATAAGGGCAGATGAGAAAATGCCTTTCCAGCAATAATTTTAAATAGCGATGGGGAGGCTTTGATTCAAGGACCAGAATTACAGTCTCTGCCGTAAAGGCCAGCTTGCACATTTATCACCTACGCCAAATTCAGTTAGGACTTATAGTACAAAACTGCAAGCAGGGCCACTGGTATTTCTGAAACATTTCACGCAGCAGGCTCTTTTGTTTACAAATAAGGGGTTATGTCAGACATTTGGTGACATTTGGTTTTCCGTGACTATTTCGCTCCTTTAATTCTGGTGTTATTGAAAAGCGTATTGAGAACAGTCAGTAACGGCGTTAGAGCGAGAGCAACCGCTTCGTTGCCTCGCCTTGTATGGGAGTTTATAGTTTCGGGGCGAAAAGGCAGAGATCGAAACGATTAATAATAGCCGATATTCTACCAGACTAAGCGGGGGTTAGCTTGATCTGTTGGACAAGCAGGCACATTACTGAAATATTTTCCCCTCCATCTCATGAATCCTCTCTGTTAAACTGCAACGAGAATATGTGAAAATCGAAACAAAATCCCTGGTTTGGCATTGGCTTTTCAGTGGTTATTGAAAGGGCTCTCCCCGTGAGAATCGGCGGGTAGCTGAAAGTTAAAACTATTCTTAAACCGACGAGACAGCAGAGTCCAAGTGCTGGTCTTTTCAAGGTGCTGCTGTAGCGTCTTTAAAGCTGGCTGGCTGGAAATACCCAGTTCTGGAGAGCTCTTACTGGTGTCTGTGGATCTGACACATCCGACTACAGCCCGATGATGAACATTGCTGTGGGAAGTCCCTTTTCAAAGCGTTTAGATTGCAAATTGGGGATATCTGATTCAGTGCGTGCCTTCTGGCCGGCACGGCCCCGCCGTCACTCTCTCGATCTGCTGTGCTCTAGCGTTGTTCCTGAATCCGGAACGGCACACAAGCTAACGTTTCCTTTTTGACTTAATCTTGCTGATCTCTCCTTATCTTGCAGACGATCTGGCCTCATCTAGAGTCCGCCTCTATTTCTTCATCTCGAATGAAGGGAACCAGAACTTGTTTGTCGTTCAAGCCAGCCTGTGGCTTTACTTGAAGCTGCTTCCATATGTCTTAGAGAAAGGCAGCAGGCGAAAAGTAAGAGTCAAAGTCTATTTCCAAGACCCGGACACTAGCAACAAGTGGAATGTGGTTGAAAAGAAAGTTGATCTCAAAAGAAGTGGTTGGCACACTTTTCCCATGACAGAGGCAATCCAGGCTCTGTTTGAGAGAGGAGAAAGGAGACTGAACTTGGATGTTCAATGTGAGGGCTGTGAAGAGTATTCAGTGCTGCCAATTTATGTGGACCCCGGGGAGGAATCCCACCGGCCTTTTTTAGTGGTGCAAGCCCGCCTCGCCGATAACAAACACAGGATCCGGAAAAGAGGCCTGGAGTGCGATGGCAGGACCAATCTATGTTGCAGGCAACAGTTTTACATTGACTTTAGACTCATTGGGTGGAATGACTGGATCATAGCACCATCAGGTTACTATGGGAATTACTGTGAAGGGAGCTGCCCGGCCTACTTGGCCGGCGTCCCGGGGTCGGCTTCCTCCTTTCACACCGCTGTCGTGAATCAGTACCGAATGCGGGGGCTGAACCCGGGCACCGTGAACTCCTGTTGCATTCCAACCAAACTTAGCACAATGTCAATGCTGTACTTTGATGATGAATACAACATTGTGAAAAGGGACGTTCCCAATATGATTGTGGAAGAATGTGGTTGTGCTTGATTTAAGGTGTGTTTTGGGGGGGGGGAGAGAGAGAGAGAGAGAGGGTGAGAGAAAGAGAGAAACATTCCCGTACGAGATGGTGTTGGACGAAGTTTCACTGTGTATCCAGGCATCAGTGTTGGAAAGTCACTGTGGAAAAGTTTGACAAAAAAAAAAAAAGGAAAAAAAAAATTCATTTCACTTTGGTGTCAGGACAGTGGCAGTTTGTGGATCTTGGACACTTATATATTCTACCACTTATAAGTTAATGCTATGAAATATCTTAAAGATACACACACACACACACACACACACGAAACGCGGGCACGCGCACAAACACGTGCTCATACACGCACACAGACACAGACACACACACGAGGCAGCTCGGAAAAGGGACATGAGCACAGAAAGTCAGTGACCAGTGACGACAGACCTAAATGCCTGCCAGTACGAGTGAACGGCTGAGCAGCTGTTTCCCCGCCTGCCGGCGAAGCCAGACCGAAATGAGCTCCCTTTGCTCAGGCAAAAGCACAGACTGCGAGAACACGACGTATTCTTGCACGCAGGTGTCGAAATGACCAAACTTAGAAAATTAAAAAGAAAAAAAAAAAAAGAAAGAAAAAAAAGTCGACCGTCACCTCTTAGGTCTAACGGGAAGCTGCAGGACACCTGCCTTCACCTGATGGTGATCACTTCCTCTTAATTTAAATTTATCTAAATGTAAACATCACAGATATCCACATCTTCCTACAGCACTTCCAGTAAGGAATAGCCTGGTACCATCAGAGAGAGAGAAAAGGAGAGAGACACGTATGCAACTGCTGTGTTTCTAACATCTGACCGTTGCGAAGTCGCAAGCTGGGCTGGCGTGATCCGATGCTTTAACTGCCTACTAGCAACCCGTGGATGGCTATACCCGCCGTGTCTTGGAAAGGGGGATCCGATACCGTATCTGGACTGTGTTGACCATTGGCATCTCTCACTGTTCAGAGAATTAAAAGTTACGGTTTCAATCTGTGTTCTTCAATGGGGGATTCGGCACGGACGCGTCATGTGGGGGACGAGCAAACAAGCAACCGCTACCACGGCTAAACCAATGACCCCTAAAGAGGAGTGACAGGAACAGAGTGGAGACGTTCTGACAAATGCAGTGTGTTTAATAACAGGCGAGGAACATTTTAACAAGTCTTGGAAAGGTGGAGAGAGGAGAGTGCTTTCAATTTCCTTACCAGGAGGTGTCGAGGATGGCCATAAAGATCAGAAAATAATGATACAGCATAGCACTTGCAAACTGCTTGAATGCACGTATAATAGCACTTGCAAATTTCAATGCCTTGAAAAGTGGTACTTGATAGTGCACTTATCTTTGCTCACTATCTAGGTAAACAGGTGCCGCATGAGCTATGCAATTTAAAGTGTTGACCCATACTAGACAAAACTGGACTTATGATATGACTTTTTTATATTTTTTTATACTTGAAATTAAATCTTTTGCTTCTTTTTTAAAGCGAATGATTGCTTTTAATGTTTGCACTGATTTAGTTGCATGATTAGTCAAAAAACTGCCATTTGAAAAAAATGTTATTTTTATAGCAGCAAAAAATGAATACAGTTAAATGTATTATACATAAATTTTGGAACCAAAGAGGCCAACATATTAGTTATAATTTTTATGAGATGGCAAAGCCATCATATATCATGTAGTCATACTGAGCAATCCCTCACGAGGCCTACCAATTGTTTCAGGGTACAAAATGGATTCTGTTTGTTCTATTCAGTGTCTTTTCTATACCATACGCACATGGAACGTAGAGTGAAAAAAATTACTATTGTAGAATACATTACAGTATGTGCATCCTTTAAATCCAATTTTTATGTTTATTTAATAAAGTTCCTTTTAGGTTCTGTTCCATAATAATTTAAACCAAACAATTTTCACTTAGATTTGCTGTTGAAGTATTTTACATTTGTGTACAGTTTAAATAAATAAAAAAAGATTGAAAACTGGATGTGCTTTTCTTTTTTTCTTTTTTTCTTTTTTTTTTTCAGTGTGTAACATCTGGAGAAACTTGCTTACTTTCGGGACTGAATGCGGCTGCAGACGGTGAACCGTCGCATTAGACCGTAGTCGTATTAGTCATTGCAGAAAGCCTTGTCTGAGAGCTCAGCTGCGATCCTAAAAATGTTACACTCTAGTTTTATTGCTGTCTATACATGTAAGCATCTGCTTCTTTCTATCTGCATCAGTGCAGGGTCTCTGGGCGCAGGAACAGCGCTGTTCCGCATACCTGCAGGTCATTTACAGCAAGTTCCTGGTTCACCTGCCGTGTAAGAATGTAACTTCTTGTCTAGGTCACTCCCTGATCGGTTACAAGAAGTAAAAAAATAATGTGGAAAGCACTTCCAGGGAAAAGAGGTCAATACTAAGTTTGATGAACCTTTTTTTTTTTTAAAAAAAATTAGCTGGTACCAGGCAAAGTCTTTTTTACATCCCCTTTACTAATAAAACCCCCAAAATGTTGACAAATATTCATAGAAATTCTCATCATCTGCGCATATATCCAGATACTGATTTAATTGATCTTCACAGATAAATTCTTCCTCCTGGAGACCCGAGCAAACGCCAGCTGAAGCTGACAGAAGGACCTCTGTTGACTTAGCAAACGTAGATCTGACCCTGAGACCTGGAAAGTGTTGAAGAAGCAAGTTCGTGCAACTAATGATGGGTTCTAGTTACAATTCACATTCAAGCGTAGCTCTGCCCACCCCTCTCCAAAGCCAGACACTGGGGTTAAATAGCTTTGTTTCAGGAGACCTCTAGGAGCAATTTGCTGTGGCTGTATCAACAACCTGCTGCACAGAACTTTGTCCCCTAGACCAAATTTTTTGAATATTTCACAGCTTTCTCACCACCTCGAACTGCATGTTTCTTGTCAAAGCTACCCTCGCTGTTCCTGCTCCATGTCTTAGCAGCCTGCTCCCCTGTCTTTGCTCCTTTGGCCAACCCTGTTACTGGTGAGTTCAATAAATTCCCCTTGAAATCAGTGGCAAATACACCACCCTTCAGTATGGGGGCACATTTGACCTAATATGACAAAGTCTTCATTAATAAGACTGGGCTGCACTTTTAAAAATGGGTTATATTAAGAAATCTTGCCCATTGAAATGCAAGGCCCTGGAGGCTGGGTCCGGTTAGGTTTTGTTCTTAATTGCAAGTGGTTGATTTCTGGGGTTGAAGCCAAGCCCTGCATTGGACACTGGGACTCCTGTGCTCTCCCAGGAGGAGAGCAGGGTTGTCTCAGTGTGGGATTTGGACCCGCAGACCCGAGGAGCAGGGAGCTGCTGGCAGCCAGGATGCCATGAGCTTGGACTGGCCAGGAGCAAGGACCAGGACTGGGCTGTGCTTTGCATCCTACTGCAAAACCACAAGCAAGCCCAGGATCCTGAACGCTTTCACAGAGGCCAGCAGAGAACACCCCTTCTCTTAGTAAAAAGCTTTCACAGCTTTCTTCCCCTGCCTTCCCTGCTCCCCCATCTGCAGCTGTGGCCCTGACATTCGTGGGACAGAAAGAGAAACACAAAGAAAAGCATGAATCAGTACGGTGTGAGGGGCATCATCTGGGAGTGGGAAGAGCTGGGTCATAGTCTGGGTTCCCAAGTCCTTTTGTTTTATGTGAAAGTCTCTGGAAATCGATCTGAACAGAACATGCTTTGAGCTTTCTGTGGTGTGGAGTCACTCACTGCTCCGGGGATGCTGCAGGAAGCGAGGTATTCCCAAGTCGTGGTGCTGACAGCAACCTGTCACACAGATTTCTAAGGCTAAAATGAAATACAATTTAAAAGGCCTTTAATTTTGAGGGACCAATCTGAGATAATTTGGGCTTGATTTTTCAGATATGTGACAAGGCTACTGCTCGTGCCAGCTTTTTGCAGGGGGCTGCAGGAATGCCACTTTTTGCAGCTTCTACCTCCTGCATTTTTGAAATCAGGCAAAATGAAAAGTGAGATGCCCAAACTTGATGTCTGATTTTGAAAACTTTGGTTTTTATTTTCCCATCTGTCGTTCCCATCCTTATAAAACTCAGCATCCAGTTTCATTGCTTTATGCTAAGTTAGGTACTGTAACAAACCCATCTGGGTCAGGTCCATACTCCCCCTGCAGTGACTAGGTGTCTCTCACTTGTCTCTGATAGGCTTTGAATTTGGTCCTGTAAATGCTAAATCATTGTATTCTATCACGCGGCAGAATCAATCTCCGCAGCTGGGAAATCTTTGTCCTTTAAAATATTCTAACACAAGCAAAACCCCCGTCCCTGTGCCTGGATCTCCCACCGGCGTTAATGAGGACGGTGTGAACGGGGTGACTGTCACGATGTGGTGCAACAGAGCACTTGGTGGATTATCTCTGCATACATCACGTATTTCCACACATAATAGACACCTGCTCCAAAATTGCCAGGTCTCACTTTCTTTGTTACTTGTGAGAGATGAAGTCAGCAGCTGAAATTAATTACTGCGCTCTCCCTGCCATGGGAGAAGAGGGAAACCCCTCACTGAATGAATCCTTCTTAACCTTGGAGTGATTTCTAGCATGAAGGGTTGAAGAACATTTTGCGAAATGGATCAGAAATACAAATTTTTGTCTAAGAGGAGAGCCTCTTTCTGTTAATACTGGTGTCAGTCTGCAGTAGCTCCCCTAAAGTCTGCAGATGTAATTCAGGCTAGCACCAATATAACTAAAGATATACCTGAATCTGGTTTTCTTGAAATCCTGACTGGGCCCAGCTCATTCTCAATATTTCTAAAAAAAAAAATATTTTTTTTTGGTCAGCAGCTAAAAGATGTAGCAAAACCCACAGATGCTGCATGACAGATTGGAACACAAGGAAAAGACACCTAACCTGGTCATGAACACGAGGAGAATCTCACATACACTGGAATTTGGCCAGGAATTAGCAATCTCTGGCAGTACAAAGTACCCCAGTAGCTTTCATTTGCTTGCCCAGTCAGTACCCTTGAACCAAAAGCTGGATTCACCTGGCTGCTTGTAATGGTAGGGGCCAATTTTATTTGGGTAACTTCATTGATTTCAGGGGAATTGTTTCTGATTTGTACCAGAATAAGTGGGAGCAGATTTAGGTTCTTTAATGTTCTTCCAGTTTAGCTCTTGGAGTAACTTATATTTCATTATTATGTGTTTATGTAATTAGTGCAATTATATCAAATTATATAATTGGTACAATTACTTGGACTCATGTAACCACTGCATATAGCATTCCATGCTGTAAAATCTTTTACTCTGGAAAAAAAAAGAAGTCAATATTACATGGGAATCTTAATTTGTTTTTAAATTCCAGTATCAAATTTAGGCCCTGACCACATGCAAGGAGCTTCTGGTTCACATCAGTGGAACCTCTCTGAGCAGGCAGCTTGCAGCCTTCATCATAGATATTGGGTTTTTAATCTGATTTGGCCAATTCTATTCAACAGAGGCCCTCCTTGAATGTGTGCAGCTCTAACCAGCCTTCCTGGTACAAAGCAGAGATGTCAAGCTTTTACGCACACGCTACATAACCTGAGAGAGCTGTGAAGCCATCAGAGACCTGAGATATGCACATAGCTTCCTTATACTTGATCAGATTTACCATCTTTATGATCTGCCGCTGAGAATTTTAAGCCGATACTTTTATTAAATTCATAGGCTCCCTCTTTTTGGTCCTTGAAACTGGTTTTTTTTCCCACTATAACTGGTTTTCAGGGTACATTGTTGTGAAAGCTTGGAAATAGAGGGGTCAGTGTAGGAGTCTGTTGCGGGCAAAGACAAAGTAGGCATGTCCAGCAAAACAGAAAAAAGGGCAAGAAGAAAACCCCAGAGGTGTATTGATTTCCCTGGGTCAGACATGACTATCAGGGAAGGCCCAGGACGAGAGCTGGGGTTGCTGAGCACCTGATGGTCCTCTCCTAATGAAAGGATCAGCCCTCCCAGGTGCCGAGAGTTTCAAGCTCTTGCCTGGCCCAAATGTGATCGTTGAACCCAGCTGCAAAGTGCACAGGCCCCAGGTGAGGCACATCTCTACCTAAGGACGGCTCTACAGAGCCTGGCTGCTGCCTGCTCCGTCTCACTTTTGAAGAGGGTCCACCTCCCGGCATGTCCTCCTGCAGACTGGCCTTTGAAATCAGGCTGGGAGAGGCAGCTGCAGCCTACTACAGCACAGCCATTTTAGGGCTGCAGCTAGTGCTGCCTCACTGCCTTCCTCCAGCTGGTAAGCGTGCTCAGTGCCTGTTATTTTTATCTTGAGCTTTTGCTTTGTTTTTGAGGATAATTGCACGTTATTGCTGCAATATGTTATAATAAGTGCCATGAAGATGACTATTGTATCTAAGGGGAAAGAAGATGTGGCTGGGGAGCGAACTTAAACCTATGTGTCAGCAAAACAAACACGCCGTGTTTGGGCTGTGTCAGTCAAGTGGTACCAAAGTGGCATTTAGGCTTTGCCCAAGCGGAGGCTGCAGGGCTCTCGCCCCTCTGTGCTTTGTCAGCTGGAGCGGCTTGCGCCCGTTCCCGCAGAAGAGTTTGTCGCAAGCTGTGGAAGAGCTGCAGCGGCCGCGCTTTCCTGCGGCCGGAGCTTAGCCCCTTGCTTGGGTGTTGGAGGAGCCGGTCCTGGGCAGCGCAGCAGGAGCGAGGTAGGAGAGGTGGATGCTGAAGTGACATCTTTTTGAGGATAAAGGGTTATAAGTGCTATCAGATCCAGCTCCTTAGAGCTGGAGCAGCCTGGGTTCTTGGACTTTTGGGCCCCCTGTCCCATCTCCTATTCACTAAGTCCTCTATAATCAGGTTTGGTCTCTTATGGCTTGTTTTTGGGTCAGGTTTTGGAACTGACCCACAGCTGTGGGACTCCAAGCTTAAAAAAATAATTCAGGACCTTGTAAATTAAGGCCTAGGGCTCTTGTAAAAGGAAACAAACAACTCTTATCTGTCTTAATGAGAGTCGTATATGTGTATTTTGTATCCAATTGTATGAATTATCTTTAGCAGTGATACTTTGTAAGACCATGTAATTTATGAGACGGTTATCGGTGACTCATGAGTATTTATTTATGTCTTATATGCATTGTGTATGTTTGGCTTGATTGGGGTGGCATGTTTGCATGGGTGAGCATGCATTTTATGTGTAAACACACACAGGCGAGAAACACAAGGCTTTCTCTAAGCAAATCAACTTCTGCCATGCTACTGTTTCTGTAATAAAATGTATTTTGGGGGATCCTGATGATAGATTGGAGGTAATGCAGTGTAGCTACCTGCTGTTTTGAGTAAATTTCTTGACTTTTGGGTACCTCATCCGAAGTATGTTGTCTTGCATTAAGTATGTGGTATGTAGGTGCCCTTGTGATGGCTGAAGGGAAGGCAGCCTGCGCTCAGATGTGGCTGTGCTCCAGCCAGCTCCACATCCAAGAGAGCACAGCAAACCACTTTTGCTCAACCTGTGTTTTGAAATTGTTCAGAAGCTGGTTTCGTCTTTAGCACAGTTCGGAGCAACCTTGAGGCTGCCTTTAGGACAGCTGCCAGGGGTCCCCAGTGCTGCTGTAAAAGCTGAGAAAGAGCCAGAATATCATAGTGCCCTGGTCACACGTCCTCCATTGGGCCATGCTTCCTATACTGGGAGCTGCTGGGCAGCACTTGGGCAGAGTGGAGCCCACCTGTCTCTCTGCCAAGTGTTTCTTATTAACTATGTGATAGGCACAGAGACTTAGGATTTAAGCTGCCTCTGTTTATATTGGCTGCACACTACAGTGGTCAAATCACTATGTTAGCAGTGCATGACAATGAATCAAGCCCTATATTTCATTTTATGGGTGGGTTCCCCTTACTTTGTTCTCACTTTCTTCCCCACCCACCCCCCCCCCCCCCCCCCTTGACAACTGTAGATGTGAATCTTGGAGAACGCTGCTTCCAGACCATATCCCCTTGAATTGGGTTACTGCATCAAGCAGGGGAAGTAAAGCTATGTTTAAGTTTTACCCCAAATGAAAGCTTTTTCTACTCTGCATGCCACAAATAGACTTTTAATTACGGGAAGCACATTGCTCTAAGTGCACCCCAGGATTTGATTCCATGCTTTGTCTGTTGAGCTTGCGAATGTGCCATCTCTTACAATAACCTTTTTCTTCAGCATCACCAGTTGCAGTCCGCAGTTACCAGATATAACAACAAAAGGAATGGCAAACCAGTCCATGTGCTGATGGCCATCAGTGTTCTGTCTCTGGCAGACTTTCTCGTGATGATGTTGAACGTTACAACAATTCAGATGTGCTCTGTGACTTGCTGGGCTTAAAAATCTGTTGGTGTTAATGTAGGGCCAGATTCAGTTTTTCACACCTGTGAAAAGCAGATTCAAAATCCTACCAAATCGGAATTCCCCAGTCAATTACAGTCGTAAACAGGCTGCAAGACTGCACAGAGCAAAGCCCGTAGTACTTCTGGTGCAATATCGGAGCCTAGCTGAAGATGCTGCAACTCCATGAGCTTCCGTTCAGTTGCACCCATCTGCACCAGGTGTGAATTCATCCTTTTGGCTTGTAGACAAAACCCTTCCTTTAGATCAGTCGGCAGTCGGGCTGCTGGTATTGTGCTCTGTGTATCTCTGTAGCTGGTGATAGCAGCTATTGTTCTTTTCCGCAATATGTTCACGGCATCAGGCATTGTGACTCACGTCATGGTACCATTGTGAGCCGTTTGTTTAATAATACAGCATCCATATCGTGTCACTCTAGCAATGTTCTTAATTCTTTCTATTATTAACTTCTGTTTTGAAGTGTTTATACTTGTAATTTAGCTTTTCAAATTCTCACTGGTTGTAAGCTGGCGTAAGAGGAAAAGGTTCATAAATGCATCTGAAAGAATCTGACAAATAATTTATTGGCCATGCCTGATCAGAAAAGAGAGAAGTGTATTTGTTTAAGGTTTATTTTGGTTAGCAATAAACAGTAATACAGGCTTCATCAACACCTAGAAAGGAAAATGCTGGTGCTACTTTTTTTTTTGACTCCTGTAGGACTAGTTGGTTTTAAATGTTAATGGTATCTTTTAATTTAACACAGCAGGATGTTGAAAAAAAGGTAACTTGCCTTTTCCTGTCAACCAATTTAGTAATTTGTTAGGGTGGTTGTTCTTTTACGCAGGGGTGCATCTATCTCCTATCTAGAGATCTTTGAAGCCATTTGTGCATCTCTGACACCGTGCAGAAAATGAAGAACTTCCTTGGGTCTTCCTTTTTGTCCACTGGCAGAAGAGAGGAGCAGGATTCAGCAAATATTAAAATATTAGGGCAGCAGATCTTCTGTTGAAGCTATCGGAATATGAACTTAGCCTTAGCCTATGAACAGTTTGGGGTCAGGGGACATCTGAAGAGTTCTTTGTTGCTGTTGTTCTGTTGTTGGTGTGTTGGTTTTGTTGTTTGGTGGTTGTTTTTCTTTTCTTTTCTTTTTTTTTTTTTCCCCCTGTCTGATCAGCTTAGCTTCTGGCAATGTTGTTATACGATGACAACCCAGAGGTGTCTTTCTGGAAAACAGAAGAATTCTGGAACATAAATGTAGCTGTCTTCTGTTCTGCTGGGATGTCTGCAGTGACCCTTTATTGGGGCTCTGAGTAAATCTTTCCATAATTGATAGAAACAGCTTTAAAAGAAAAGCAAAACAGATCATGAAGGAAAGAAAGAGCTGATAAAGCTTCTAGCATCAAGAGTGTGCATGTTGAAACACTCTCTAATTATATATTTATCCAATCCAGTTAATACTACAGAGCTTGCAAAAAAAGCCCCATAATTAGAGGTTATGAAAATGTCTACATAGCAATAATATGGCACCTAAATATAGCATCTTTCCTCCTGAAGCACTTTACATCATTTGAGAACCATGGACTCAATTCACAGCTGGCATTCACAGGTGCAACCTTATTGATTTCGATGGAATAGTGCCATTTTTACCAGGGATGAATTTTGTCATAAATGGAAGTTTTATCTATCCTACGGGCTTGTAGGGCTGCCCATCACAATAGTATCTGCATATCTTTTACATCAAATTAGCTGGCAATAGCAAAACCTTTAGCAGACTTCACAGAGTCTCTGCCACATCTGCCTTCTTATGCTGCAGAAATCTTTGCTCAGGCTAAACTTATTTGCACTGTGTGTTTTGGGGACAGGGAGAGAAGAACAGCTGATGATAGCAAAGATGTATGATGCTCTTTAGGTGGGTAAAGATGGCTGTGCCTACGGGTTTTGTTTAACTTTTCTGCAGGAAGCTGATTGCACAGGTGTAGTTTCTAGATTGAGATTGTCAGGACTTTGGGACTCGTGTAATTCAGAGCACACCTGGAAGCTCAGACTTGTGTTCCTAAATGTAGCAGGGCCCAAATTATGTCTCAGTCATGTTATCCATCATTGATGGGGTGAAAGAGTAGTGCTGCACATAATTTTCGAACTGAAATTAAGACTGCTTCATACAACTTAAAAAATTGTAAGTGAACTTTGTCCAAGCTGGAATTTGCCAAGTCACCAGGGCTAAGGCTCAACATTGGAAAGTATCGCTAGACTGCCCAGTGTTGGAATAGGCCCTTGATCTACTTCTCTGCCACTTTACAGAATTCCTATAAAACTCAGGACAAGCCTTTTAACTACTTCGTACTGCCTCTAACATGAGAAATATAGTGTTTCCTGAGTGTGAAGTGAAATGGTCATACTAGGAGCTCAGAAGGAAAGGAAAAGGAGATGGTTTATACTTCAGCCATATCTGTCACTACCCTGAATAGCACACGCAGTTCTGGACTGCTCATCTCAAACATAGCAGAACTTGGAATAGTTGACAGAAAGATAAAAATGCTGAGCTGAACAGCTTCCATGTGAGGAACAATCAATTAGGCTGAAACTCCTTGGCCTGGAGAAGAGGAGATGTTGGTGGGGTAGGAGTGAATTCTGCAAGGCAGCAGTATCAGTCAGAAAGCGGGCAGGGATTGCTTGTTCTATGGCAGTACATCAGTTAAGGTCGCTAAATGAACTAGAAGAAGCCAGGCTCAAAGCAAACAAAAGGAGATGTTCTCAGTGCAACTGGTAGTGGACACAAGGAATTCACTGCCAAAGGTGGCTGTGGAGGCTAAAAGCTTATTACGGTTCAAAGGATGACTGGACAAGTTTGTGTAAAGATGGAAAGTAATCCATGGAGTATTACTAAGCAGGTAGAAACCGCATCTGGCTTAGGAAGTACCTTGATCTGAAAATAGCTGGAGGCTAGCAGAAATGTGAGGGAAATAGCATAAGTGATTGCCTTGCTTCTACTGTTTTCTGGCTGTCTGACCACTACAGGAGACTCAATGCTGGGCTAGATGGACTGGTATGGCCATTCTTCTGCTTGTACTCGGTGTGGCAACTCTGCTATGCAGGTTGTTGCAGCGGGTGGACACGAGTCTTTGCTCCAGAGGTGGTGTGTGCTCCAGTTCGCCTCTGGTCTTGACTGGGGAACTTGGTCTCGCATTGCCTGTGAAGGTCTGGGTTCAGATCCTCAGTGAAACGCATCTGGATGACGTTTTGTGCTGGAATACCAGCTTAATATGAATGGAGGGGAGAGGCTGTGGAGTACTGAAAATCAGCCCCGTTTCCTGTAATAACTGATTTTCCTTCGAGGCCTCTTCTCCAAAGCTTTACAAGACAGACCCTGCATAGCTTCAGAACTCTGAAAGGATCGAGGAGCTGTAAAGTCTTATTGTGAAAGAGAATAAATTATATTGAGCAACTCCTACACACACACATACAGGAGAAAAAATTTCACCTCCTCCCATAATATCAGATTGTTGATATTCCCTGCATAGAACTGTAGGGAATAAACAAATGCATTCATTAACATTTACCCAGTAAGGTGAACTGAGGACAGAATATCAGTCCAGATATCTAGGCTTATCTCTGAATTTCCTGGATTTTATAGGTTTAAGTCTGACTCTGAACAGGTCTTAAGGGCATTTTCTTGGTGGATTAGAAGGGTCTGTGTTTGGACAGTCCCATCTATAGTACCTATGGGATTGTACAAAGCCCTAGTTTTACTATTTGTATCTGTTTTAAAATCCTGCTATTCATTTGCCTGAGTCAAACAGCTTTCAAAGTGGAATTAGAGTTGGGTACATAGCACGAGGAGAGTACACATCTGGAAAGAGCTCGAAAGACTCAACCAACATTTCACAGACAATGTTGGAAAACAAACAAAAACCCCTCTGAAAATGTGGTCTGCAGATGGGTCTTTATATTCTCTTCCCCATTATTTTAATGGGGAAAATTCATCTTTAACAGAAAGGCATTCAGCACAATACCAGCAGGAAAATGACTCAATGGGAGTCATTTTTCCAGGATATCTTTCTGTCTGGGTCAGAACACAACTACTTCTGTGCCAAGAGACTCTGTTCCTCACGGGGCGGCTGCAGCGTCGGAAATGCCATCGCCTTCATTGGTGTCTTCAGCTGAAACAGCACTGGATGAAATTTGCTAGGGGTATTTCTCCAGTAGTGATTGCCGGTACGGGGCTCTCCTGCAGGCTTGCCCAATTTGCCACAGAAAGCGTCGCGTGGCTCGGGCGGCCAGTCCCAGCTCCAAAGATGGTGTGCTTGTTGCAAGCTCGTGCCAAGCCATCTGTAAGATTTGTCAGATAAATGTGACTAGCAAAGTGGCACTCGTGAGCAGATGAAGGGAAATTCCCTAGGGGATTCTTCATTCACTCGTCATTAGCAGGAGAGGCAGTGGGAAAATTCATTGTTTAGCTGTTCAAAACACTGCCGAACATTTGATACTGAATGATCTTTAAGTGGGGGGGATGTCGAATGCATCTTGAGCAGCTCAGACTCTGTGCTGGAGGCAGAGTATCGTGTTCTGCACGTGGGGCTTACTTTGGTGGAGAAGGATAAGGATATCTGAGTTCCTCAGTCTTGTATTTTGCTGGGGTAGCCTTATTCAAAGTGAGCTGAGGCATGGAGCAGCCTAAAGGTGCATTGCTGCTGTTTACCTGTGCATATCCCTGATCTTAAATGGAAAATAAAATCTGCCCCTGCTGTGAGAAAGTACTGCCTGCTCGCTAAATGAAACCTACTGGCAGGCTCTCTGGTGGCAGCTTTGCAGTGAGGACTAAATCTTGCTTGCTCTAGTCATGAGACTGACTTAGATGTGATGACTTGCAGAGCAAACTTACTGAGCTCTGCCACCGATATTTTGTGAGCTAAAGAGGGCCCACAGTCCATGCTGATGAGAAGCAGGTCACCAGTCTTGCATGTTCTCCATAGAACTCCTTTAGTGCAACTTACTTCGCTGCACCAAAGGGAGTTTTTAGTCTTGGAAATTAATAATCTAAGCTCCCATGACTGCCTTCCTCAGTCAAGATGCTTTAGGCAAAGCCCTTGGTTCTTTTTTATTTTTGTGGTGGGACATGGAGGTTTTATGGTATCTCCTTTTACGTGCTGACAAGGGCATATGTGGGTATCTGCAGGTACAGAATATCCTTCTCCTGTTGCTATCAGCCCTATCACTCATTCAAATTCCATTTATACTTAGGTTTAAACTGGGGCTTGGAAATTAATGGAAACATTATCCTCTTGAAAGCTACAACATTCTAGTTGCACTAGTTGGGGAGGATTAGGTGAGGGGACTGAGCTGGCATGTGGGGAGTAGGAGAGAGGGACTTGCAGTGTTCCCAGTTCAACAAACTCCATCATGGGCTTGTACAGAGACCAGTACAGGTCCCACCTCCAGGGAGGTTGACTTAGTGGAGAGCTGGTGAAGGGGATCTAGGGAGAGAGGTTTTCTCCTACTGAATCCCATAAAACCATTCACCCAAAAGGCTTCCTGGTGTAGGGTACTGTGAAAGATTCAGATGTTATTTCCCACCATGTTTTCACAAAAGTCAAGATCGAAGCCAAACCAACCAATCCAGAAAACCATTGTCCTGTAGAAAGGGCCCCAAATCCACATTTAGCAGCTTCAGTATGTAGGCAGGATTTCAAAAGCTGAACCCCCCTGCAGTTCCACTAAGCTTGAGGGAGACATGAAGCAATATCTGACTTCAGATGGTAGTATGTGAAATGTAAGACCGTATCAGTGAATCTTTATCAGTGAATAGGTTGTTTGCCAGATGCAGCAGGTTTCATCAGTGAAAAGGTATTTGTGAATTTGGGTTGAATGCACTGGATAGCTAGAAAAAAGAGGATATTCCAACAACAGCTCCAGACCTTGCTTCAGCTTTTGTGTAAATAGATGAACTTCTGTTGATTCCAATACAATGTTGCTTGCTCACATGAGATCGGTCTTTTTTTATACAGGAAAAAGTCACATCACAAGAGACCTTTGATGTTTTAATGTGTCCTGGCATATCAATGGATATATTCAGTGGAGAAGAACAATCTGGGACACTTGGTCTGCATTTGTGCTTTGCTGGAGATTTGCTATGTAACCTTGAGCAAATCTATTAATCTCCCAGTACCTCAATTCCCCAAATGCAAAATGGAGATAATAAAACATAACTCCCTTAGCAGGGTAAACACATTAAAAAATGCACTTAAAAGCAGTTGGGTACTAGATTAATGGAGACCTATATCTTGTGGGGAAGATTTGTTGTATTATAAATAATACGTCTTCACAATTATTCCATTTAGTCTGCCTTGAAGCCTTCAAAGACATACCACGCAAATGTTTACTGGCAGCGTGTTTCCCCCCTTTTATTGGCCAACAACATGTTTAGACCAGACTTTGCTGTGGCAAAGTATTTCAGCGCATTGCACATGGCAAATGGCTCTTTTACTGTAAAAGTAGATTATTTTTTTTCCAGAGAATACCTCAAATAATGCTGTACTCAGCAAAAGCCTGTGCACCTGGAATAGCTGTCTCCGAGCAGATTTTCCTTGCAAAATGTTCAGTATGCTTCTGCCTAGAGCTTTCGACTGAAAGGGAGAATGAAGGAGATCTGGTGGGTACCAAGGACAAACCTTTTAGAGGCAAGTTAACTTTGCAGACCACCTGAAAGAACTCGGGTATGTCTTAAGTCAGCTAAGCAATGCTGGTGCCAAGATGTCCTGGACAAAAAGGCCAGTGTTGCAGAGCGCGGTTAAAATACCTAGGGTACAAAGTGGGGGTCTGGGAGACTCCCACTACAATGTTAGTGCACCGGAGCTATTTGAGCCATTAGACCACCCACTGTTTTAGCAGTGTTACTTAGCTTCCCTGGACTCCGTAATTACTCTTGTCACATTACTGAGGATAACATAGAAATATTGCAAGCATTTGCCTTGAACTTGGACTGTTGAGGCTTATGTAAGGGGGGGAAAAATGGCTATACAGAGACTAAAATGAAGAGTGTGATTCTTATCCCACTTGTGCTTCTTTTACGCTGATTTTGCTTCTGCTGAAGTAATTCCTCTTTAACGTTGATGTAATGGGTTCAGAAGCAGGCCTGTGTGTGTTCGTGAAACATGTTGCCCTCATACATGTCTCTTACACAGGCAATTTTGAGAAAAGCAGCAGCCTGGAACTGGCATTTGCTTTAGTTAAGAATTGTGTGTTTTGTTTTGGGTTTGTTTTTTTTCTCCCCCCTCATACAGTGAAAAGCCAGTGTGATGAGGAGAAGAGAAGAGTGTAAGCTTTGTTTCTGTGATCAGGGTATCATATAGAGAATTGCAGTTGCTCAGGTGCCTTTCCCATGGGGATGTTCCTCAAGAACTGATGATGGCAGAGGTGTGCCGTCACACCCTCTGCTGCAGGCTGCTGGAGATGGGGAGCTAGACTTGCTAGTGTGTGAGACCTTTCATGCTCCTGCCTCTGGAAATAGGGGGGAAAACTGTGTTAAAACTGTGGTAACTCTGGTGACAGAGATAATCCCAGATCTGTTTTTGCTACACAGCTCAGGAGGTCTCATACAGCCAGCTAAGAAGGGTTGGGTACCAGGAGGATTTGCTTTTAACCTCTGCCCTGCAGTACAGGAACTATTGAATTGAGGGTTTCCTTGGTGTCTGCTTCTTTGACTGCAATGTGATGCTTTTGGTTGAAAGGCACCATGGAAGAACAGCAGCGGCACAAAAATATGAAAAACCCTAAGAAGAATACCCTGAGACAAAGATTAGCTGGGGGGAGAGGTAGCCTGGCAGACAGGGCTTCCATGTCGGGCATTAATACCTGACAGTCCTCCTGATCCGATGCTAACAGAAACCACAGCAATGTTTATTTTAATCTCTGGCAAACATCTATGCATTAGGTAAGAATGAAAAGTTGATCTCATGCTTGGGAGGAGTTTGGGAAGAGCAAGTACGTGCTACTCGGCCGTACTCCAGGCAGCGCTGGCCGGTCACTCCAGTAGGTGATGCTGGGCATGGTGGGAGTGCTCCTGGTCTCTCTCAGGCAGCGGGTACTGCTGCGAGCGCAGCTCTGAGCCTCCCTGCAGCCTGATCTGTGGTCTGCATGTGCTGTGTTAGAAGAACCTGTAAGAGGGCTGAGGTTTGGTTGTCTCTGACCCCCGGATGGGATACTATCACTGAGAAGGTAGCATTAACTTGTGGGTACCCATGTGTGCTGCTGGGATGGCACTTCTGGTTATAGAATTTATTAATGTTTATTCCACAGCAAAGCCAAAGCAGCCGAAGAATTGTTCTCTAATAAAGGAAGGAGGAATATTGCATTATTTCCACAGTCCATTGTGGAGAGGCTCATGGAGGAGAGACTAGGTAGGAATAGATACCCCAGCCCCAGGGAATTATCTCCCAGTGGTGGTAAACTGGAGGTCAAATTTTTTGTATTGATTGACTGCTACTGTTGCTGCTGTATGCCCTAATGAAAAGCACTTCTTTTTCCTCTGTATCTTGGGTATCCTACTACATCTTGGTGCCTACAGTATAAAGGTTAACAAAATCTCTGTTTTATTGGAAAATGTTACAAATGACTCTAGATATTCCTTTGATTATATTGTGCCTGTACTTTCTATCGTGGTTCAGATTACCTCCGTTAGTAGTGTGTCATGCTTTCTCCAGTCAAATCACTTACAAATATGTGTTGGTTTTAACTGTGTTTGGGGCAAAAAATTATATAATGCAGAGTCATTTATTCTTCTATCTTGTGATCATCTGTTACCTAGACAAGCAGAAAACAAAGAAAAAAGTGGTAGTGCCAATCTACTACATGTCACTGTATGTATGTATAGCACCTAGCACAGTTGGGAGTATATATTAACGACACTGCTATGGTGTGAAGGGACCTTATTGCTCTAGGCACTACACAGGCAGACAACAAAATATGGTGCCTTCCTAAAGAGCTTATGAACAAAATGTAGTTAACGATCAATTGATCTTTGCAGCAGAATCCTGAGGGGACCAGTGGGTCAAAGCTGCATATATAAAATGATGATGCATACAATGATGACACATATCTATCCTACTGACATCATAAGGGGGTTCATGTTACACTTGTCCAGAGGTTCAAGGAAGGCTATATTGTACATTATTTGGGAATAATCTGCAGGCACTACCTAGTGTGAATAAGAGGACCTAGAGTGATGAAGTTAAGGTCTAGCTAAAGGCCAATGGATCGGACAGAAAGGATGGCCCAAAATGACTGGTAAGAGTTAGCAAGGATCACTTCAGAGAAGGCTAAAAGGGTATTTCTACCTATGCTGAGCTTCCTTACCCATAAAGGCAAGTCAGAGGCTGAGACTTTTGCTTGGTGCAGCAGAGAGGCTGCTGGGGAAGTTACCCTGCTAGACCTGGGTGCCCATGTTGTGCCATCATCCTGCAGCCAGGAGAGGCAGTGAAGTCCCAGGCAATCCTCCTTCCTAGAAACTGGAACTGGGGAGAGGCAGGGTAGAAAGAAGGGGATGGGAAGATGCAGTGGAAGTAATTAAAGGGGACCAGTGTCATGGGGACTGCGGGAGGACAAGGCTTCCAGCAGAGAAATGCAGATCTCCTGTTGTGCGGGTGTTGATGATTGCTCAGGGCTGAGGATGGGAAGACTGAAGTTCATGTTTCTCTAGGAAAGGTATTCTGAGACTCAAACTTCTACCTTTCAGACCAGCAGAGTGAAGGAGGGCGTTGCAAGATGATGAAACCACACTGCATTTTTCCTGGGTGGTTTTTTTTTGGAAAAAAAATGGTGCAGTGGCATGGAAAGAAATGCACGAAGGCAAGGTTGAAGGAGTGTCAAAAGCTCACGGAAAAGATCTGAAGTTGCGGGAAGTAAGGTTCATTTGCTTTGGAGGAACAAAGCTGGCCCTAGAGGAAATGGCAAAGCAAGAGAGCAAGTATGGAGACAAAAATTAAAATCCCAGTCACAGTGGCGTGGACAGGAGGCCTTTGGAGAACATGTGGTGGACTTGGCCAGCACCTAAGAAAAAGAGTGCAATGGAGGTATGACCAGGGCAAAGAGATTGAGTAAAAGCAGAAAACACAGCTTGTGACTAAATTAAAATATATATTTGGTATTTTGCTTTTTTTCTCTCCCAGATTTTACACACAGCTTTTTTAGGGACTGTAAAGTATTTTGAAAGATGTTGCTGGCAAACAGTAGTAATTTCAATAGGTAAGGAACCAGTTCAACATATTTGGTGATGATTTGGGGAAGATTTGTAAAACCTCAACCTGCATTTCTCATTTTAGCATGAATATGTGAATTTCTTTGTATGAATAGGACAGAGCTTAACACTTAAATAGGCACAGAAAGCAGGGAATGGAGAGTAAAAATGCAGATTAAATAGATTCAATATGAATCAAATGGAATCAGATGTGAAATCTGCAAATGCAATCTACTGCAGTGTAAATCGGGTTTATTTCAAATTCCCAAGTTTGAACTGCACCTGAAAAAGCTTAGCCTAAATAGAAATATGCATCTGTACAAAGCGTCTTGCCAGAGTTTAAAAATTAATTTTAAGTTAAATTAGTGCAGCTTTTAGTTATAAACAAAAGATGTATGTTAGAGTGGAAACTGAACTTGGACTTCTGGACTTCCAGTAGAGCCCATATACCACAAGCTCACCGCTTACGGTATGAAAATCGGTGCAACAGTGGCAGATGCAGAGCACAGTGGCATAGGATGGTGTTAATTTTTTGATCTCTGTCATGCAATATCCTACTGTAAGAACTGCATATGGGAGGGGCCAAGAGAAGCCTCTCTCTAGCCCTTGGAGTGTGGAAGGTTAGTGATGAAGTATTTATATTGTAGTACTTCGGGGAACTGAGCTTTCAATACCATACAGATTGTTGGTCTATAAATGGATGAGTTTCCCTGTCATTCTTTCCTTTCCTCTCCTCATGGTGTGGAAAACCATGACTAGAAACATCACCTGCATCTGTGAATTGCTTTTTTTTTCCTCCCCTGCGGGCTGTGGAGGCTCAGGTCTTTCCACTGAAAGTCGAGAGCTGATAATCCTCTGCAGGGTCATCAGAGCTGCTGAGGTGCCAGACTTTGGCTGCTCCCTCGGTTCCCATGAGCGCAGGTGCCCGTTCTTCTTGCTTTAGGGGATGCTCTATTTGCACAGCCTTAATCAGCAGCATGTTATGGTTTTGGCCAGTGCAGTTTATGATGGTGACATAGTATATTTATTTTTAATGTGGAATCGGCCTGTGCCTGATTGAACAATGTACAAATAAAAGATATGGAAATCAAAACTGGTTTGGCTTGCTGGCCAGCACAGACAAGAATAAAAAAAGAACAGCTGAACAATTCCAGCAGGTAATTCTTAGTCTTTGGTGGGTGCTTAATTAAACTTCCACATGTCGAAGGGAGGAGAGAGCAAGAGTTTTCCTAGTAGTATTGCGTGCATTTTGGGAATGACGATTGTGACTTGGAAGCGTTAATTCTCATACAAGATGTTCCTTATTGACATTCTGGTTTTATGAATATTAAAATCTTTATCATCTGGTCAACAACTCCTGGTATTCATTTCAGAAAAAGCTGATATTTTCATGTTGTTCTGTAGATGGGGATTACAGAGAGACTACAGGATCCTGGAACAGTGTAGAGCAAGAGCGTGAAGAAAATAGGAAGCCGGACATAGTCCTCTGCTATAATCAATCTTGCTGAAAAATTTAGGTGAAATAAAAGGGCCGTGGTAGCCACTTTCACAGGTCTGACCCTGTTGAGAAGCCTCTGAGAAAGAATAAGTATCTTGCTATTTCTTGCTATGTGGGCAGGCTGCTTTCAGTATCTATCTCGGGGAAAGATTTCACTTGATGACAGAATTATTATTAAATCATGTATTTGGTTGCTGGGAGTTACCCTAGACTTGAAATTCAATAGATAATAGGCTTTATGTCACTGATAAAGTAACTAAATTTGCATATATTATGTCTGAAATAAATGGAACAAGCAAAGGGAATCTCTAGTAAATGTTTTAAAGACCTTTTCTACTATACTTTTGGAATCAAGTGAAAAATGAAACATTTCCCAGTGCTTGGCTGAGTGCAATGACATCATGCTTGTTAAAGGGTTTAACTGCAGCAAAACAAATAGTCCAACTGCTCTCTTTCTGCTGGGGTAAAGAAGAACTTCCTGGGTCCTAAATGTGGTTGTGGACGGTACCCATGGGATGCTCTAGGGATCCTGAACTGAAAAGGGTTTGAGGCACAATTCTGGAATAAATAATAAAATCTCATTTTTTGCATTTTTTTCATACCTATTTTTCTGTTTCAAAGGTACCTGATAATGCAATGTGGCTGGAGTAGTGAGATCACTCCCTCCTCTCCCTAAGGAAAAAAAAAAGGATGATGCAAGGATATTAATCATATTAGTTGTAGCAGAGGGCGGCTATCTTCCCCAATACTTGTTCCACGACATAAATAATTTTTCTGAGTGTCTTCAGGGAGGATTAAGAAGTCTACTGTTAAAGAGCAAGGAAGATATGGATATTTTGATTTTGTCTTTCCCGCTGTTACTCCCACCCAAGATAAATGTTAGCAGCAAATTTATCTCTGTTATGTCTTCCATCCAAGTCAGCTTGGGTCTCTGCTTCAGACTGTTCAGTGTTTGATAATTCCTGTTTAAGTCAAAGCTCTAGTTAAATTCTGACTGTAATAGCTGTCAAGGTGTAAAATACACAGCCTCCATGCAAGCACTGCTTAATTGGTAAGTAAATTCACGGTATGGGCCTTCAGCTGTGATCACAAATCAAACTGATAACATGAGAAATCCCTACAGTGAACACTGAGCCATCATTAGCTTTCAAAAACTGAGAATCTCGCAAGCCATTTCTCTTGCTAGAGATGGAGGGGGAAAAAGGCTCTGGCCAAGCTAAATCCATTGCAGAATTCAAAGGAATTCTTAGTGAAAATGATTAGATGTTTTGTTTTTCCAGGCATTGCTATAATGGATTTTGTCTTGGAATAGAAAATGGAGGTCATACTGAGAAAAGGAAAACGTTTCTTTTATGTGGTCAAAAGTGGAAGCCTTCCAAATTTGGGAAAATACAGTAATAAATCTGCAGCCACCTAGAATTATGTGGTGTTACAAGTGAAGACAGCTCCAAACTTCGTTCCTGCAGCAGGAACAAAACTTGGTTCCCCCACCTCAAATCCACTGCTGCCTGAGCTCATCTCCATCGGCCGCTCGTACCAGCGCCCCGAGGCAGAGCCGAGCTGCCGGAGCCCCTGCCTTCCAGGGCATCGCTGCCTGCAGCAGGCATTTTCGGTACAGTTACACCCTGATTTTTACGAATGGGTATTGTCTGTACCATAATTAACATCTGGGATAGTCAAATACAGAGGTCCCACAGGACTGGGTGGCACCTTGTGGGCTCCCGAATCCCTAGCTATGGCTGGCAGCCACATCAATTGAATTTGAGAGGGGAACTGACACTAAAATCAGTCTGGTCTCTTCCCTCCGTTGTCCTCTGGAAACTATCCAGGTGCCTCATCTGTCTGATGGTTAA
Organism: Mycteria americana; assembly: GCF_035582795.1. NCBI lineage: Eukaryota > Metazoa > Chordata > Aves > Ciconiiformes > Ciconiidae > Mycteria > Mycteria americana. Next base: position 30,257,589 of record NC_134373.1, read on the forward strand.
GCAGTGGCTGCTTTCCTTGGTGAGGTCCCCATCCTCGGTGCTGTGCTCAGACCTGCGAGAGCACCTTTGCTGTCAGCCTTTCCTTTACATTTCCTTCGTGTGCTTAATACTGTCAATTCATTGCATTTTTTTTCCCCTCTTGCTTGGGGATTTTCTGCCCATTTTCTCTGTGTTGCCAAGTGGTTCTGTGTTGTAGCTCGTTAACTGCCAGCGTGTTGGTGTTGCATATGGTAAAAAAAGTGTAGCTGGCAATGTAGTATCACCTCTGCAAAAGAAAAAGCTGTGAAACCCCACTGAATTCAGCCCTGAGACTGTTCCCGTGAGGACTGTCCAGGGCAAGGACCCTAAGGGGTATGATTAATTAGGGATGCTGTGCAGCTGGGGAGCCTGATGCACGAGGCTGAGGTCGAGCAAACTTCTGGCTGTGTATTGAACGTCACACTTTGTCACCAGGGATTTTAAACATTGAGGTTAAACGTTGTCGCTGGAAACTCTCTGGGAAATGGGGGACTCCAGAGGGAGCAAAACAGGTAACGAGGGTGGAAAGCGAGCTCTGCTCCCAAGCTGGTGTGAGAGGGGAGCGGGAGACGATTGCTTGCTGCTTAGGAGAAAACAAGCCCCCCGAAACAGAGGTTGTTTTCCTCCGCGGGGACCAGGCGGGGCGAGGAGCAGAAGCCTGCAGAGGAGAGGGGCTGGAGGAGGAGGAGGGGGAGGTGGGGTGAGCGGGGCCCAGCCTGGCAGGCGGTGGATGTGCCAGCGCCTCGGGTTGTCGTTTGCACCTCGGTCACGTGTGTGGAAAACATTGCCGCTGTTGTAGCTGGGTACCGCTCGCTGCGCGTGGGTGCAAATGGCAAGGCGAGATGTGGGACGGAGCAGAGCTGGGCCCAGCTGCTTCTGTTTATGCTCCGCGGGAGGGAAGCAGACGTACAGAGTGACTGTGGCTTGCCGAAAGTCAGCTGGGGGCTGGTGTCCACGGGGAGGCTGGTGGGGACCGCAGGCAGTCCAGAGCCTTCCCACCGAGCCTGCTTGTTCTCCCCTGCCTGTGGTCGGACCCCGGTGCTTGGCCGTGGGGTCCGTTTCACTTGTGACTTGCTGCTCGTCCTCACGTTCAGCATTTCAACCCTCATCCCTCCTTGCTGTGCTCTGGAGGCCCTGGCAGAGTCCACATCTACTTTTTTTTTCTCTTTTCCTCTTGAAAAACAATAAAATTCCTGAAAAAGGGGTGAGCGTGTACATGCACGCAGGTGTGTGTGGGGAGGGCGGCAGCTGAAAGGGAGAAGCGGTGGTGAAGGAAGGCAGCCCAGGGCCTGGCGTGATGGTCTCCCACTTGCACCAGAGGTTCTTGTGAGGCCATCGAGGCTTTGTGGAATTGCATCGCAAACCCCAATTCTACTGCATTTCTGCTTTCAAGCCTTCCTCTCTATTGCATAAACCTTTAAACAAAAGGAAAAAAAAAAAAAATCCGTCCCACGTAGTCAGTGGTTGCAGGAGCTGGGCTCTGAAGATGGTCTTGGTGGTGTCATGGTGGAAGCACAGTGCACCTGGGATAGATGTGCAAGGAAAGGGGGAGAGACCCGATCTCTCTCGGTTCTGCCTCTCTCTGTTTCAAATTTGAATAGGACACGTGGCTCCTGACACATGTTGTCTAACCAGCTTGGTTTTATGTGCTACTTCAGTCAGGAAATTAATCAGGAAAAAAGATAAGGGAGCATTATGCTATTCAGAGTAAATAGCCACATTACACAATGCTGCTCCCATTGCCTAGGTAAAGCTGTTTAAGAAAATGGGCTGGCTTGAGGGCTTCCTTCTGATTGTCTAATTAAACTTCCAACCTTTGCAATTATGAAAATAACCATGTGGTTAGAACTACTTGTATATGCTATAGGTAACTCTTGAATTAGCTAGAAAGAGACTAAGACATTTGCCTCGAGATCTTATTCTGAGATTTCTCTTTTTTTTATGTACTTTTAGTTTTTTCTAAAGATACTATTTCAACGTAGAGTACCACAAACTCCTAAGTGCAACTGCTGTGATGGCTGAAACTAGAGGTCCACTTGTTTCAATATCCCATTTGCAGCAATGCCCAGTTAAAAAATGCCTCTGAAGAAAGTGCAAGAAAATTGGTAACAGACACAAACCAGTTGGGTCTTCGTAGCCCCAGCAATTAGCTTCGGTTTTAAAACCTTTCATTCAATCATAGCCAAGCAATTGCAAGATAATACCGTGTGGCAGAGTGTTCCCCTGGTTAACTGTGTGCTGCGTTAATGCTTTCTTTTAACTATTTTCATGTTTTCTGGCCTGCAGATGTGCTGCTTCTGCTATTATATGAGAAGGTAAGGTTGTAGATTTTTTCTAAGTCTGGGAATATTATGGCTGCTATTTGTATTATCTACAATTTTTAATACCAGTAAGTAATCTGTAATTCCCAAATATGGTCCTATTTATCTCACTTCATTCAATCAAAGTCAACAAACTCCCCTAGGATGGGTATGTGTCCTAGTCTTATATAATTTTCTATTTTCTCCTGGACCTATAAATATTGGAAGCAGCTGTCTGCCTGATGTCCCGGGGTACAAACCTTCTCAAGTGAAGGTGACTCCATCTTTCACAGTATACCTGTGCACTGTGCAAGCAGCATGCTCTGCCTGCCGTAGCCGTGAAGGCTTTCATTACAGCAAGGCTACAGATGGAAACATTAACCCTGATCTTCAAAAGAATTGTCAGTTCTCTCTTAACCTCCTGGTTCATCACTGTGGATGACTGCATCAGATGCAGGACTGCTAGCAGAGGCTGTGTTGTCCTCTGGTACACTGGAAACGGACTTCATGCCACCCAAAGCGTTTCTTGTCAGGCTCTGTTAGCACCTTATCCTCAGCTTTTGTTGATCTAAGTGAGCGCATCCCTTTGTTAGCTTGCTTGTGCCTTATAATGTCATCATTTTTATCCTGTTTTATCTGATCCTCCTTATAAAAACAGAGCTACGTGATGCACAGCTGGATGCACTTTGAGAAATCTTCTGCTGCCTGAGTGCTACCTGTTCATGTGATCGGAGGGGAGTGCTGAGCTGAAGAATAGAATATGTCTTTTGTGATTGATCTGTCAGGCGGGTTTGATAGCGCGGAAAAAGTAGTAGGTGTTGTACGTACAGAAACATTCGGGCTTGGACTCTGTTTTCAGTCTGAAATATGAAGTGTGGTTGAAATTTGAAGGGAGAGAGGGACTTTGCATAAGCAAGTGGTAAGCGCAGCTGAGCGGCTTGTCTGGTGCGTTCGACTGATTTTTCGGTTTCTAATGGCGCTGGTTGCAGTGGGGACTGCAGCGTGGTAGCCCGTGGAGGTACTGACAGAAGCAGGGATCTGGTGGTGAAGGTGCGATACATGTGGTATTCAGCCATCACTCAATGCTTCACATTCTTGTGAGAAATCTGCTTTAATCTGGGTCTGGTTCCAACTGGCAGTGCATAACAACAAGGCTTTCCAGCCTTCTCCTCCCCCGGGGTTTCAGTCCTTAAAGATGCAGGTTCTGATAGCATGTTTTTCTTTCCAAGCCAAAATTTAGTTAAAAAATTGACAAGCACTTACACCCAGCAAAATATTTAACCTTACTGCCAGGCTGGAATTAGCCTTTGAGTTGCTTTCTGCTATTTCATGGTTAGCAGCACTACAGCGATCGGAAAGCGGGGTAGCTACTTCACTCCTGTTCTCTTTGCGTCCAAGAGCTCCATGAGGTCACTCTGTTGTCACCATAGCTGTTCTGGGATCTTTCTCCAGTAAGATGGCAGATTTTTATCCGCTATTTCTTTTCCTTGTAACTTAAAGACTACCTTCTCACGAGGTCCCAGGAAGGAATAGGTAAGGGGTTGCAGCCTCTTGGGATGCAGGTGTGGTCCTTGCTTTCCACTCTCAAGATGCACAGCTTCCATGCAGTGGAAGTGATTCCCAGGACCTGTTCTGTGACTGATCAGGACTATGTATGGGTCAGAATATGCCTTCCATGATTTATTTCAGGATGACCTTCAGTATTTTGACACAATTTTTCATATAGCTGGCAGAGTGAAGATAATGTAGACTAGCGATCAAGTGTCTAGATGTGTACTCTATTGCAAGCTGTTTATGCCCCTAGCCACTGAAATGGCCTGTTGTCAGACTCTATTGTGTGATGTGTACGATATTGGGTAAAAATAGGCTTTATATGCAAAGTCAATGCCTCAGTATCTTTAAATGAGGCTAACTCAGGGAAAACCACTTTCTTTCTAGCCATAGCAACCAAACCAGGCTCGCTTTGCTCCAAAAGGCCAGTTTTTCATATCCTTTTGCAGTTGACGTGGTCTATGGCTTTTGTCTTACAAAGAAGCCTCAGTGGCTCTCTCACAGTTTTTGGTTTTTTTTTTTTTTTTTTTGTGGCCAGCATAAAATAGCTCTTGCCCTTCCCTGAAGACTTCTGAATTGTCACTGCCTTTCATAAGTCCCTCTTAAGATATTTATCTGTAGCACTGTCAGAAATGCAGTCTCAGTGTCTTTAAAACCCTCTCTAGTATCAAGAAGGGCTTGGTAAGCTGAATGTAGGAGCAAGGCTACCCTGTGCTGGTAGCTCCAGGTAGACCCAGCGGCAGTAACATTACCCATTGCAGCCCAGTCTATCCAAGGGTGAAGGCATCAATTTTTGGAAGGTTTTATAAGACCCCTTTGTTCAGAGTCTTGTGTTGCAGAGCCAGTGAGCATCGTAGTGCTCCACCCGCATTGGCTTGTGAGCACAGGTGCTGAATACGGCCCCCAATACCAACCATCACCCTTGGTACGGCTGGACTCTGACAGAGCAAGGATTTTGGTGTTTTGCAGTTTGCAAATTACACTGATGCTCAACTCTTTGCTGGTCTGGGACCTAAAAATCAGGTGAAGTTATAGTGGACTCAGTTTCTAGGCAGAAAGACTCCAGGTGACCTCTGTACAGTCCTCCTGAGCCTCTAGATATATTATTTTTGCACACACTGCTCAGCTTTCTCCGAAGAGAAACCATAGGCACCGACTGTCTAAAGCACACTTGATTTAGGTTATTTTTCCATTTACTTTAGTCGTATTCTCAACCCATTTAACAAACAGACAAATGTGTAATGCTTGGGGCAGACCCAGTTCGCCTGTGGGAGAAATAGTTATTTTAAATAAAAACAGTCTGATTTTTCTGGAGGTGATGAAGACCCGCAATTCTGATTGACTAGTTCACCAATAGATAAAAATCAAAATATCATCAAACTTATCTATTTACAAATTGTCCAGGAGCAGATTGTGAAATTGTCAGGTTTGTCATGTAAAGTTATTCACTAATTTCTTCAGGGAATAATTAGATCATTAGACAAATATGCCATAGGCAATCTGTGTGGGAACTTGTGTAATTAACCAATCCAAAATGAGTGATAAATTGTATATCGGTAATTTTCACACTTAGCAATTTAAGATGTGTTAAGTAGTTTTGTCATCAAGTTAAGGAACAGAAACAATACATTGTGACTTATATAACTAATTAGCATTCCCGATTTTACAAACACAAACAATTTGGAATTTACCTTGGGCGACATTTTGCTCATGTGAGGTAGGAGAATATTCATGAGCGCAGAACTTTGCACTCACTTTTTGCAAATGCTTGAACGTTAAAGGGGTCATAAATCTGGTTAATCAGAAATTTGCCTTTCAATTCTAACAAATGTTCGTGGTATGTTACTAAAAAAAAAAAAAACCCAAACTATTTTCTTTCCCTAATATTGGCTCAGCTTCTTGTAAAATCCTCTTGACAGCACTTACTGCATCAGAATTGTGTTGTACAATTCTGTAAAACAGGCCCAGAATGGCCTGTGCACGTTTTGTAAAGTACTGGGTGATTCCTTTGTTTGCTGAATTTATGGTGCAATGTCAAATTATGACTTTCATTGTAAATGGAATAAGGGGGGGGTGGGTGGAAACAAAAGAATATAATAATTGGGAAAGGTTAAATTGAGAATGGATGTAAGTTATCAGGAGAGGTTAAACTGTGGCCACAAGTACACAAGAGGGGCAAAAGGCTGGCTACCAAGTTGAAAGGCTGTGATTGGTGTGGTATAGGAGAGGTGTCATACCATAAAGTGGTGGAGGTTTGGGGTGAATATCAAAAAAGAAAAAGGCTCTGGATGCTGCAATCCATTTAAGACTGTGGTATAGCCACCTAAGAAGGTGGGATATGCGATGGTAAACTAAGGAAAACAAAGGATCTTGCTGAAGTTTAAATATATATATTTATATATGCATGCATTCTATATGCACACATACCATGTGAAGGAAGATGGAGCAGATGACCTCATGGTCCTCTTCCATACCTGAATTTGAGGTCCGCAAACCCCACAACTCTGCAAGTGTTTAAGGCACAAAACCTAAACCCTTGTCTCATGTTCTTCTCCTTTGCAGCATCTTTTAGGTACAGAGTGAGCTCATCAGTATAATATTAGGTCAAGCACTATGCAACACTGTGTATATATAACAAGGCTGTGGTGTGTGCAATCCAGGGCTACTGATGATATCAAGGTCTCTGGGAAGAACAGGCAGCTGTCTGCTTTTATACATTGTGCTGATACTACAGGAACTGTGAATGGTCTCTGGTTTGCTCAGAACACATAATTAAACACAGAGACAAATCAGTGACGCTGTCCAGTTGTATCAAGCCACCAAAAAAAATAATCCACTAACCCACCTGACTTGAACCTTTTAAAGATCAGTGGGTTGGATTCTCATTTTCTGCTTGAAAAAGATGTGCAAGGGTGCCAGGGTGCTTTTAGAATGAAGAGCATTGTGTATAGCCTATTAAAAATAAAATAAAAAAAAAAAATTTCCACTGCACCACTGGAGAGTCAGCAGAGGGAGTGCGAGTTAGGAAGCCCCTCTTTGAATATCTGAATGGCTGCAATGCAGGAGGAGGGAAGTAAACAAAAAGACATGTGTGAGCTAGAATTGTGGGAAAGAAATAGACCTAAAATAAAATCTTGATGATAAAGTTAAGGTGACAGCAGCAACACCTCTTGATGAAAGTTGTGATACCCCTGCCCTTGGAGGCATGTGAGCTTGACTGAATACGTGCTAGAAAAATGTAATAAATTTCTTGAGGTTGCCTAAGCACTTCCAGCTCCTGTGATTTTAATTATTATTCTTGCAATATTTTGTGCTCACACCCTCTAGTCCATCAAATCATAGTTACATTAAAATCCTTTGCTTTTCTATATTTTGACTCTTGACTTTCTACTGAAATGATACGGAGTCTCAATATTACTGAGATGGTTATGGAGTCAAGCTTAAATTGTGATCTGAGTGCATTTAATGTGTGAAAAAGCCATAAGGCAAATAACAAGATTCTCAGGGCTTGAAAAGTCTTGATGGTGCTTAAACGCTTTGAGCTGGCAATGCTAGCACTACTTAAAATGACATTTAATGAGAGTGCATTTCTGGGCAACTCCACAGAATCTATTTTACCTCTGCATCTTGTAGGGTTTTTCTTTTCAGTTATAGAGAAAATATGTAATAAAAAGAGCTTGAAATGGTGTCTTCACATTTGTGTTTAATTTATCTGTTCCAAGAATACAAACTTATTCCCTAGAGCTGTACTTTATTTTCTTCATGCAGTTCAGGATTTTTCCTTCAGCCATGGCTACAGCCGATCAAGTCTGAGACCAACCATTTTCTTGACTGTATTTTAGAAGGATGACCATGAGTGGCCTTAAAATTTAAACTAAGCTGTAGCTTTAATTAGGGAAAACCTTCTGTTTCTCAATCCTAGAGGTAAGAAGCAATGCCATACTAGCTGGATCATATTTTAAATAATTTAATGTGGTTTTGTCTTGTCTGGCACTTCAGAAATACATAGCATGACCTTTTTTCACTTCCCAACAAATCTGCATCTATGTTGAAGATCGAAATGAAGATAAGCGGCTGTATAGGAGATACTTGTGGGCTACTTACATTTTTGCTCAGTTTTTAAACCTGTTCTTTATCTGTACAGTAATTTACTTTGAACTACATGCTCAGAAATAAATGCTCCTTGAGATTAAGGGGGAAATTATGCTGAAAATTGTGTTTGTTTTTAAAAAGATAAAAAAAAAAAAACAAACAAGTGTCTAAGGTCCACGCTACTTTTGACTGCTAAGGATCACTCCGTGGGACACAGAGGTGTGGCTCTTAACTGTATCTGTCTGGTGTGGGCTATTGTGCTAGGAGCTCTCATGCATTTTCAGTTTGTTTCTCTCCAGTATATTATGTTACCCAGTATATTTTCAGTGGGTTTTTTTCCCCTTCCCTCTCCCCTTCCTAAACTTCTGTCAATGTGTTATGGTAATGCAGCTCTGCTTTCCACTCATGAGGTGCCTGCATTCATTGGTGGGTGATAGGAATAAGTAAAACCTGTCTCTTAGTGCGCATTCACAAGAGTGTTGAACTGAGATTACACTGACATCTGAAATTCTGGCAGTTTGTAACTCCAAGTGCTTACACTTTGTAAATCTCAATCGCGTCCTTAATGTAGATTTTGTTTCGTTTCTTGCTAAAGAGTAAAAAATGTAAATTTAGAAAAGACTGTCACTCTCCCCCTTGGTCTTTGAGTGATTTAAGTCATTCCTTTGTCAACTGATCTAATGTGTTTTTTGCAGCGACAATGTCTGCTTACTCTCCAACATCTGGACAGAAACAGATTCTTAGATGTGTCTTGGGTGCACCGTATCTTCACCATAGCACAGTGACATGTAGGTAAAACGCATGGCTTTATGCAACAAGTACAAATGAGACCAATTTGAACTGAGCATTGTTTGAAAGCTATGATGAAAGAAACTAGCATCAGGCACAGGCTTATTTGATTTTATCAAATCTGTCCTATTACTTGAAGAAAATGGAAGTGGAGTGAGTCTGCGGTGCCATAACTGGCTCTGGTGCTACCGACTCCTGGGGAAGGTCAGATGTGGGTGAGAGCAGCATGACTCAGGACTCTTGCTGGCATGGGCTGAGTCACAGTGCCAAGTTCATGTGCCTTTCTGTTGCTTGCAAAATCTGAAATCTGTGACTACAGCCTCTCTTAAGAGAGAAGAGAACCATGTCCTGGAAGAGCAGAGCAGAGACCTGCGAAGAACAGAACGTTTTCTTCTGATGCATCTGAACAGACATCTCTTGCTTGTGGTTGTCCTTGTTGGGACTGCAGGACACTTTAGGTTCATTCATGGGTTGAGTTTTGATATGGCTTTAGCTCTCAAGTGAGCATGATCTGTTTGCTTGCCTTCACGCCTTCTCCACAGCTATCTGCCACCTTCTTGCCCACCCCTATGTGCATGCACTTAAAGACTTTTTTATCAGCTTGAAGTAGCCTCGATGCTACTGTGTGCTGCAGGCTGCCTGTGAATATGGCTTTTTTATTTAGAGCAGGGGCAACCAGAAAGTTAGCTCCATGCCTCTGACCATGAAAGAGCCCAGAGGCTAAGCAGGTACCTGAGATACAGTTGTATCTCACAGAAGATAGGTGGTTGGGGGTTTTTTCCTACCTTGTTGTTTAGCGAGGCTTATGTTAACATTGCCGCAAGGGTCTTTCTCTGGTCTAGACCTTGGAAACAAAGACTCTTCCCTAGCAAAGAGCTGATGAGCCTCAACATGTCAAACCGACAACTACCATTTGCCCTCATACAGCATCACCTGCTAAGTAAGGAAGGGAAAGTTCCAGCTACAAAATTATATGGTTATACAAATACAAAATACTTCTTACAAAATAAGAATAACATGCCAAAATAAACCACCGCTCTCTGTAGCGGAGAAATGGAGCAGCTGCTCTTGGGCAAGATGAGGGGTGTAACCATAGATGCCAGAAGTCAGCCTCCGTGCCGGAGAGCAGCGATGGAGTAAGATAGTTTCTGTTGCGCAAAGTGTATGGTCTTTAAATAAGTATAGGGCTCTGCTACCTGATCTCATGCCTTCCTGAGGAGAGGTTGTGGGACGTGGCCATGCTTGCTCTGCAGGCTCTCCAGGCTGGCTGGTTCATGACACTGGTGTGCCCAGTGGCCCCTGGAAGGGGAAAAGGAGTGGGACTGGTGGTGGTGGGGTCCAAACTCTGCCTGCAGTGCTGGCTTGCGGGAGTACGGCTGTGGGTGTCTGGGAGATGTGACCAAGGTGGTGTAGGAGCAGAGAGTTAGGACAGGCTTTGGTTGCTGGTGGGGTCCAGGGCTCTCCATGTGCTGGTCTCAGGCTGTGTCCAGCCAGTCTCTGCTGGTGTCCACAGTGACTGCCCAGCTTTGCTCAGTCACTTCATTGTTTTAATTACTTTTTTCATTTTTCCCTTTTTCACATAAGAAACAAAGTAGGTAGCAATGCTGACAATTTAAATGCAGCAGTCACAGACCCTCAGACTTCTCCATTCAGTGTCTCCTCGTAAAAGATTGCTTTTGGGTCATTTGACATATACTTAATTCTTCTTCTTCTGAATAAAAAAATGTCGCAAGCAAAAGTAGCTTCCGGCCAAACCAGTACCTTTCATTTCTTGTTCTCTGAGCCTTTTATAATTTTTATTAAAAAAAGACATTTCAAATTAAACCTCATTTTGCTGTTTAACTGTTCCCCCCAACCCCAGAACTTTTAAAAAAGCCTGTGGGAAGCAGTTTGACTTGTAGAAGTTGTTGTTCTCTATTCTTTCAATATACAGATCCAAGTTTGACATGCAATATCAAACCCTCTTGATCTGAAATAAATTGATAAATAAAATAGTTGTCAAGAATGTTGTCAAGCCTTCCTCATATAGACTTCTGAGTGCCAGCTGCATTGGGGTTTTATTTTTAGGAATTCTCCATATTGTAACAGGTTTAAGCTTTAAAAATTAGGGCTGACATCTTGAAGACCAACATCATCATCTCTGGAAGCCTAGGCCAAAAGACAAGAGTTGCAAGATCCAGTGATCTTGTGTAACAATAAGTTTTCTTCTGTTTCAATAATAAAAATGCTGCAATTACTTTTAATTAACTTAAGCAAACCAAATTTTCAAGGATGCTCTACTTTTCTTTCCCAAATGAGAGGTTAAGTGGGCCAGCAGAATTTCACTTAATTGGCAGCATTTTGCTTCTAAGCTACTGCAGGTCACCTTACTGGCTGGACCTTGTATTGTGTTTGGAGCCAATGGTGGGTGGATAATCTGATCCTCTAGACCAGGGGCTCTTGTGGTGGTGCCACCAGCACAGCCACAGTCCTTCCCAAGGAGACAGCCCAGTGCTCTTGTGTGCTTTTTTGCAATGTGCAGCCAGACCAAAGACTCATGAGCTGTGCTCTCAGTTTTGGTGTCTTTGGGTCCTGCTGCCTGTATTTGAAGAAATACCTGAGAGTGGCAGAACCTCCTGGATATCTGTGCTGTTTTATCTTCAAGACTTGCACCTTGGCATAAGTGGTTCTATCTCTTGATCAGACCACGTAAGCTATGCCTTATGGTTTCAGGTACGAAGTTAAACAGTGCAAGAGGAAATACCAATGGCAAAGTGCTTGGCTAGTTTGGACAAAAAAAAATTGTATTTGCCTAATATGTAGTACGAAGTGTTTCTTGAGCTCTGACCTCAGCTGAGTAAGTGCAATTGTCCTTGGGAACTGAATTTGGAAACCCTACTGGTGCCTGTAATCACCCACAGAATTATGAATTTTACCAGCACAGTCCCTTTTGCTGCAGGAAGCTTGGAGGGGAACTGGTGCTACAATTTAGGTACGTCGGCACTCTCTGCTGCTTGCACTGAAGAAAGCTGCTCGTGGTTCACTGTAGCAGGCCTGATCTGTGGGGCAGCCAGCTGGGGGCATCTCTCTATCCTTCACCCACCAGCTATACTTTTCCAAGAATCCATGAGCTGTTTGTCCGTGGGTTCAGGAGGGATCAGGTTGTGCTTATCCTTCCTACTGGAGAGGAACAGGTGAAACTGTAGGTATGGTATTTAGCCTGTCTGAAATATCAGCCTCAAGGGCCATGGTGGAGTTCAAAAATAGGTAGAGTATGTAGCTGTTTTTTGATTTAAAAACTCCTAAAAAGAAAAAAGGGGGCATAAAATACCCCACTTTTGTAATTGTTTATTTCTTGGCCCTTCTTTTAGTCTTGAGTTGGACCAGTACTGCTTCATTGATCCATGTGAAGATTGTTGAGCCACATAAAGACCCTGCTGTCATATTCCTGTCAAATGTTCTGTCATGTGTTCCTGCCCAACTAGTAGAATGTCATGCACAACACAGCCTTTCCTACACAGAATAGCCTTGGGCAAATGCACTCTACTAGTGCCTAACAGCCCATGGGATCTAATCTCTGCTCCCTTATCGAGTGTTCATAACCTTTCTGTGCACTTCAAGACTTCTTAGGCTAATCCTTTTACATATAGTTGTAGCAAATAAGAATTTGGGAAGGGAGCACTAGCCAGGGCTGGGTCTGGGGAACCGAGTCTCTGCTATGGTAAATCTATATTTCAGTCGTGTTTCCACATTATTTTCAGGAAGCAAAGTCCCTGTGATGACTGAACCACAAGGAAAGGTTTAATGTGGTGTTGCCTTTTTGCCAGTAAGAATAACCCTTCAGTTTAACTTGTTATGGACTGTGCTTCCAGATTTTGGAAGACCCTCTGTGCATGATCACTGAAGGTAACAGCAATGGGGCTTTATTATACCTGGCTGTCCTCCTTGGATGACGCTGTCCTGCATGCTGAGATCCAAGAAGCTAGCAGAGGGATACCTGGCACACAGTACTAGTGCATTAGTTTCCAAATAACTGTGGATTTCTGCAGTCTGCCAGTTTTGGTTGATACACCCAGAGCAGCATGCCTTTCCTGAGCTGCAGTGGGAGAGGCTTATTCTGTGGACGTGATGATTTGGCATTTCCCATGGGATGGTCCAGTTGGGGGCATGTTTGCCAAAAGTCCTGTGAGGTTCTGAAATAATTACTATTGTGGAGATCATTTTAGAGTGAAGCAGGTGCTGCAAGGTGACATTTGAGGTTGGGTGGAGTTGAGATGCCTGATTAATTGCTATAGTTAATTAAATCCACCTCTGAAAGTGGAAAGAGGTGGAGATGCTGGCTGCGGAGGCATGGGAGTGCAGCAAGTGCAGCATTGCAAACTGTGCTCAGGTGAGCTCCAAAACGTTGGAGCTTGCTTGATGTTGGTCTGTCCTTCCAGAGGCAAATCTCTCTCCCAAATCCAATAGTTATTTGGCCTGCATGCCTCACAGAATGGCATTAAGCTTCATATCTTTTTGTGCATCTGAATCTAACCCAGGTTAGTAGTAGGTATAGGAAAGCAAGCTAAGTCAATGGGTGCCTGCTCTCTGCAGGAACCTCCATTGCGGTACCCGCATTGCAAACCAAACTCACTGCTGTGAGCTGTGGGACTCGGCAGAGCTCGAAGCTGCAGACACTGAACTTCTGCTCTCGTCTCCTGCGAGAAATTCAGCCCTGCAGGTCAGGGCTGGGCTGAGACGGCCTGGCAGTGAAGGTGCCTGTAGATAAAGAGATCACATTTTTCATCAGCTCTGCTAAAATGATTCCTTTCACCCTGTGATAATTCTCTAAAGTATTTTTACAGCTACGCTTTAGAGAGATGCAAATTAGGTGATTTGTGTGTCTGCAACTAATGACCTTTGCACTGAAGTCATACCAGGAACAACATAGATACCGTCAGCTCTGCTGCTGAGCGGAACGCAGCTCCTCTGGGGGCAGGAGCCCCGGCGACCTGCCCTGCTCTCCCTCGGGCAAGGAAGAGAGACCTTGTGATTAAAGCAGGGCTGGAACCCCGGAGGTCAGCCTCTAGCTCCAAGCCCTGCCCTGGATTGCCTCTGTGGCCTCGGGGTGACTGTTCGGAGGAGCGACCTGCTGGTGTGGTTGCTCCCAGACCTATCTCAGTCCAGGCGAGCTGCCCTAGACAAAAGCGTATGTTTGAGCGGTGTCAGTGAATGGACCGGGGGTGCTGGTACAAGCAGCTCAGCTGGCTGAGCTGGAGAGAAGGTGGGACACAGCTGGGTTTGGGAGGACTCAGGATCACATGTGTAACGAGGGGGATGCCTCTTGCTTTCTCTACCCTCCCCTCAGTAAACAACCAAATCCCCCAAGCTGTTAGTTATTTCAGTGAATTACACCTGGGATTAACCCGTGCTGTTGGCTTCACTTATCTTTGTGCAAGGCAAGCAGGAGCACTGAGGCCGTCCCCAGGAGCCGGGAATGAAGGGTTGCTGTGCTATGTGGCATATTCCAAGGGCAATGAAAGAGAAAGACTTTGTAGTATTCCTTGCATATGTAGCAACTCTAAAAGTACCAAGAAGCTTGCCCCGGTTTCTCGGTACGCTGTAATCCCGTGGAGGTGTTTGCGGTAGCAGCTTTGATCGTGCGATACCTCCGACCTCTACAGACTGGAGTGCTGGAACAGATTCAGCCCAGGACGGCTCTGCTGGTTGAGGGGAGAGGTCAGACAGCCTGGGGACAGAGGGAGGAAAAATGTTCACTGGGACAACTGGCGTCTGGACTGATATGCTTTCTTTAGTCTTGGAAAAGGTTCAGCAGGCTTAGCTTCTCTTGAGACAAACGCTCCTTAGAAAAATAAGTTCAACCACGGGAAAGTGCCCAGACATCACATTTTCAAAACAGAATGTTTCCATTTGCTTTCATGCATTCACAACGTTTTAGTCAGTCTGTCTGAAACTGTAACTGTGCTGTTACAGCAGGAGACTCGGGACTCTATCTTACTGTATAATCCCCATGTTTGCTCTAGGTATATCTTAGGAAACAGCCAGAGGCTGGGGTCCCTTTCATGAATCGCTTACTGGTCTAAATGACAGATGTGATAAATAAGGATATAACAGACATCAGAAAAGGGTGGAGCAGGATATTACAGCTTGTGGAATCATGGTTTCTGAGTTGAGATGCACCTATATTTTATGGGATCCCCTGTTTGCACCAACACAGGAGGCCAGATTCTCATGCCGTGTGAACGACAAGCTCAGCGCGGGGCCTGCTCTTTGATGTTTGTAGGCAAAGGGATTTCTCAGGAGCAGTTTGAATGAGGTGAGGGGCTGATGCGTGCTGACTAGAGCTTGGAAAGCTGTTCCAAGCATGAGGAAAGGTGTGGGAGATGGTGCAGAAATGCCTCTGTGATGAGGGAATGAAGGGGAATGCAAGGTCAGTGCTGCAGGACTCGCTGGGGGGTGGGTCGGGTCACATGCGGGACCGTGGGCAAATCCATTAACTGCTCTGTGCTTAAGCTTTACTGCTGTAAAGCAGGGCTGGTAATGCAATATACTTGGCTCCTGTGGTAACTCACAGTTGATAACAGAGATGTCCAGAGTAAACACAGCTAAGCCTGGATCTGGGTGCATGCATTTGGGTTTGTGCTGTTCTTTCTTTTTGATGCTTTTAGAAATCCTGCCAAAGTCAAGGGGCTATGAGAAACCAGGCTTTCTATCAGCATCCGGAGGCTGAAATCCCAGCAGAAGACCAGTTATTGTATTATTCTACTTCATTAAGTACCTCCTTGAGGG